>NC_085136.1:14075218-14393297 GCF_035046485.1 Aedes albopictus
AAATGCCGATAATGGTTTTATTGAAAAATAAAAAAGATATCACACAAATAAGGTGTCCTCTTTATAAAATGAACAGTCCTTACTAGTTTTTTAGTCTGTTAGTCTTATAGTCTTCTAGTCTGCTGATATTCTAGTCTTCCAGTCTTCTAGTCTTCTAGTCTTTTAGTCATCAAGTCTACTAATATTCTAGACTTCTAGTCTTCTAGTCTGCTGGTCTACTAGTCCACTAGTTTTCTGGTCTGCTGGTCTTCTAGTCTTCCAGTCTTCTAGAGTGTTCGTTTTCTAGTCCGCTGGTCTTCTAGTCTTCTTGTCTGCTGTTCTTCTAGTCTGCTGGACTTTTGGACTTCTAGTCTTCCAGTCATCTAGTCTTCTAGTCTGCTTTTCTTCTAGTCCGCTGTTCTTCTAGTCTACTGATCTTCTTGTCTTCTAGTTTGCTGGTCTTCTAGTCTTCTATTCTGCTGGTCTTCTAGTCTGCTGGTCTTCTAGTCTGCTACTCTTCTAGTCTTCTAGTCTGTTGATCTTCTTGTCTTCTAGTCATCTAGACTGCTGGTCTTCTAGTTTTCTGGTCTGCTGGTCTTCTAGTCTTCTAGCCTTCCAGTGTTCTAGTCTTCTAGACTGCTGGTTTGCTAGTCCGCTGGTCTTCTAGTTTTCTAGTCTGCTGGTCATCTAGTCTGCTGGTCTTCTAGTCTGCTGCTCTTCAAGTCTTCTATTTTTCTAGTCTTCTAGTCGTCTAGTCTTCTAGTCAACTGGTCTTCTAGTCTACTAGTCTGTTTGTCTTCTTGCCTTCTAGTCTTCTAGTCTTTTAGTCTGCTGGTCTTCTAGTCTTCTAGTCTGCTGGTATTCTAGCCTTCCAGTCTTCTAGTTTTCTAGTATTTTAGTCTTCCAGTCTTCTAGTATTCTAGTCTTCTAGTATGCTGGTCTTCTAGTCTTCTAGTTTGCTGGTCTTCTAGTCTTCTAGCCCTCCAGTCTTCTAGTCTTCTTGTCTGCTGGTCTTCTAGTCTTCTAATCTGCTGGTCTTCTAGTCTGCTGGTCTTATAGTCCACTGGTCTTCTAGTCTGCTGATCTTCTAGTCTGCTGGTCTTCTAGTCATCTAGTCTTCTTATCTGCTGGTCTTCTAGTCTGCTGGTCTTCTAGTCTTCTAGTTTGCTGATCTTCTAGTCTGCTGGTATTCTAGTCTAGTCTAGTCTACTAGTTTTCTAGTCTTCTAGTATTCTAGCCATCCAGTCTTCTAGTCTTCTAGTATTTTAGTCTTCCAGTCTTCAGTCTTCTAGAATTCTAGTCTTTTAGTATTCTAGTCTTCTAGTCTGCTGGTCTTCTATTCTTCTAGTCTAAGTCTGCTAGTTTTCTAGTCTGCTGGTCTTCTAGTCTGCTGGTCTTATAGTCCGCTGGTCTTCTAGTCTGCTGATCTTCTAGTCTGCTGGTCTTCTAGTCATCTAGTCTTCTTATCTGCTGGTCTTCTAGTCTGCTGGTCTTCTAGTCTTCTAGTTTGCTGGTCTTCTAGTCTGCTGGTATTCTAGTCTAGTCTAGTCTACTAGTTTTCTAGTCTTCTAGTCTTCTAGTATTTTAGTCTTCCAGTCTTCAGTCTTCTAGAATTCTAGTCTTTTAGTATTCTAGTCTTCTAGTCTTCTAGTCTGCTGGTCTTCTATTCTTCTAGTCTAAGTCTGCTAGTCTTCTAGTCTTCCAGTCTTCTAGTCTGCTGGTCTTATAGTCCGCTGGTCTTCTAGTCTGCTGATTTTCTAGTCTGCTGGTCTTCTAGTCATCTAGTCTTCTTATCTGCTGGTCTTCTAGTCTGCTGGTCTTCTAGCCTTCTAGTTTGCTGCTCTTCTAGTCTGCTGGTATTCTAGTCTAGTCTAGTCTACTAGTTTTCTAGTCTTCTAGTCTTCTAGTATTTTAGTCTTCCAGTCTTCAGTCTTCTAGAATTCTAGTCTTTTAGTATTCTAGTCTTCTAGTCTGCTGGTCTTCTATTCTTCTAGTCCAAGTCTGCTAGTCTTCTAGTCTTCCAGTCTTCTAGTCTGCTGGTCTTCTAGTCTGCTGGTCTTCTAGTCTGCTGGTCTTCTAGTCTGCTGTTCTTCTAGTCTACTAGTTTTCTAGTTTTCTAGCCTTCTAGTCTTCTAGTCTAGCATTCTTTTGATAGCTGGCAACACTGCTGAAATACGGTAGAATCTGGGTGTCGAGATCAGGGATCAGGGCTGGTTTCAGGGTCACAATCTTGTGAAGGTCTTGCAACGGATGTAAACTTGTTCATTCAGGAAGTTTAACAAATCTGTCTTAAGATAGAATTGTTTTCAGGGTTGTATGGCAGCTTAAGGCTTCAGAGGGGTTGAAGGGGCCTTTCAGGTGAGGAACAGGGGTGTTTTCAGGCAATTCCCCGTGGGGAATCATGGGCTTCCAGTAAAGTTCCATAAGTTTCAGAGTGATTTAAAGGCGTATCAGAGAGTTTCGAAGGGTTTTGGGGGCTTTTAGGATGTTTAGGGAGCTTCAGGGCCTTTCCACAGATCTTCAAAGGCATTTCAGAAGGGTTTCAAGACGTTTTAGGAAGCTTCAGGGAGCTTCAAGGTGGTTTTCGAGGGTACCGGAGGCTTTCATGAATTTCAGTGAATTTCAGGGGGCCTTAAGTGGATTTAGAGGACTTAATTAGAGTTTGAGGGAAATCTATGGGGAGTTCTGAGGAGTTTCATGGTGTTCTGGAGCGTTTCAGAGGGTTTCAGGAACTTTTACGAGAGCTTCAGGGAAATTTCAAAGAAGTTACAAGACGATTCAGTTGATTACAGAACGCTTCAGGGTGTTTGAGGTGCCTTCAGTAGAGTTTAAGGCAAGCAGTGCTGAAAAATTCATTTCGTCATATCTAAATTCAATCAACAACAACTCATTTTAGAAGCTGAACCTGAGAGTATGGTATATGAAAAACTTGTGCGGCTAGACCGATTCTGCAAGAAAGTCACGGAAAAACTGCAATTTTTCGAATATTTAAGGTAAATGTCACGGACTACCTTCGAAAAATGCCAAATGATATTCACCGTGAATATCATTGGGATTTTTCGAAGGAAGTCCGTGACATTTACCTTAAATATTCGAAAAATAGCAGTTTTTCCGTGACTTTCTTGCAGAACTGGTCTAGCTGCACAAGTTTTTCATATACCATATTATCTGGTTCAGCTTCTAAAATGAGCTGTAGGTGATTGAATTTAGATATGGCGAAATGAATTTTTCAACACTGAAGGCAAGTGTACGTTGGTTTCGGTTGGGTTTCCAAGGCGTTGCAAAGCGTTTCAAGGCGTTTCGAGAGGCTTCAGAGGATTGAGAGGGGCATCAGTAGGGTTTAATGCACTTTTTACTAAAATGGTATTAAAATCGAATCAAAAAGAAGAATGTCAGATAGTATTTCAGTTTTTGAAAATATTCGATTCTAAATTGAGTCTGAAGAGAAGTCTACCGGGATTCCAGGCAAGTTTCTCACGGCTTCCAAAGCGTTTCGAGGCGTTTTGAGAGGTTTCTGGGGGGCTTGATTAGAGATTAAGGGACATCTTTGGATGTCTGAATGAGGTTTCAAAGAGTTTTAAGGTGTTTAGGTAGGTTTCAGAGGGCTCAACAGGCTTTTGAGAGGCTGTAGAAGATTTTGAGGGAACTCTTCGAAGGCTTCAAGGGGGCCATTTAAGGGGATTCAAAGCGTTTCAAGACGTTTTTGATCAGGAGCTTTAGGGGCTTCTTTAGAGTTTAAGGGACATGTAAGGGAGTCTCAAAGAGTTTTATGGTGTTTCGATATGATTCAAAGGGCTCCAAAAGGCTTCGAGAGGCATCATATGCTCTCTACGAGGGCTTTAAAGGAATCAGACTCATGATGACAGGAGTCAGAGTCATGATCTCATGACTAAGTGTCATGATATTTTGTATCTGAAAACGAGAATAGCTGCACATAACGGTTTTCTGGTCACATCAAAGGTTATAATTGTTCATGATAACCAACGATTAGGTCATAATATCATGACTTGTAGTCATGATATCATGAAGCGGTAAGGTTTATGATTTCATGACTTTTAATTCACGAATCTGATAACGACTTTTTTTTTCGTGTGGTAAGCCGCAGTAAGATAGTCATCTCTATATCTTAATCAATCAACAACCAATGTTTTGAAATATAGTAGATCTATGCTAGTACAGATTGAGAATTTGAAAAAAAAGTCCTTTGTATGGATTCCTGTACTGCGTTTCAATTCTGTGTGCACATTTATACTCTACTTGGTGTTTGTTCTAAGCTAGAAGGTCTGTGTTGTTCAAAAGTTAACGATATAATTATGATATAATTGAATACGTTGATAGAGAAAAAAAAAAGGAAAATGGCAAGAAAGCGTTATTAAAAACTAATTCGCATTTCACAGCTGCTAACATACTTTGTCCAAAAGCAAAAAAAGGTCCTCGGAAACAATCACCGAGAACACAAAAAAGAACTCGCGCACACGCCAATTATGACGAAAGTTGAATGGGTAAACCACGCAAATCCAATTTCTCCATATGTTACACATTTGTTTTTGCCCTGGCCGTAGAAAGTTTTCTGCTCATCAATCCTAAATAACCAGGTTAACCTTCGCTGCTAATCGTAGCGTGGCGGTTAATTGATTTACCCCTTATGTTTCATGGTCAGAGGAAAAAAAGGTTCAGCTCGGGATCCCATGCTTTGCGTTGCTGTGTTTATCCCCATTCACGTCACATTTGCCTCATTGCCGCATGCCTCATTTCATGATGATTCGAATTATTTTACCAATTACTGACGCTCGGACGCTCGGTAAACTCTGCATCATAAATAAATCGATCAATCGATTTCAATTGGTCCTCTATTTTGTAGTTTATGGTTCACTGCGACAGGTACGGATTTCCAGCATCTGTTCCCCAATGCCCATTTGGGTTTGGATGAACTAGCAGATGACTCGCATTAACTTTCCTAGGGATTCAAGGGTCAATCACCCCATATGGTTCTCATTTTTTGCAACTCGTCCGTTGACCTGTGCCACATGCTATACATTTCACTTTCCATCCCGTCGTCATTCGAAGTGTTCGCCAAAGGTATGTAACTTCCCGTCGTCCGGAGCAATTTTGAACCTTGAGATAGAGTACTCGTATATCCCATACGTGCAAGTCACTCCTATCGTGATCCCCAGGCTCTCCGGTGGTGGGCTCCTACCGCGCGCGAGATATGGCTTTCAATACGAGGAGAGGTCAATCACTTTCCTCGCTCACTATTCTCGGGGATAATGATACCTACATCAACATCACCCCGGTCGGTCGTCGGTCGGTGTGGTGTCGGCGGTCTACGCCTTTGGGCGACGTGACATTCCAGCGGGGATCGTCGGTCGATCGGTCGAGCGATCGACCCGTTGTCGGACGTGTCTATTGTACCGCGCACATACCTACCTACCTGCCTGCAAAACCGAAAAATGTGAGGTCTTCCCGCTCGCTAAGTAGGTTCACATCGTCGCCGTCGCCGACCGTCAACATCCATTACTGAAAGCAGGCGATTTTCGAACATAATTATTGTAATCTTCAAATCTCTGTTTGTGGATCTGTTTTGTACTGGGTCGGTCGAAGGAAGAGGAGGGTGCGATCACTCTCTTCTCCGTGGTGTCCGGTCGGATTAGAAGGAAAGTTTGCTGTTTTTGTTGTTGTTGTCCTCGATGGGAAGCACTGTGAATTAGGACGCAAAATTTTGCAAAGAAAAAACTCATGTTTTCTAATCCATGCATGCATTGATGTCATCTTTACAAGAAACGTATTCGAAATTGGTGAGTTTATTACAACTTATTTTTATTGACTTTCTACTCCATGGAGAATCGTTACCTGTTGTGTGGCAAAGTTGGTTAAAGCGCCTTGTCTAGCGACCTTGGGTAGTCATGGGTTCAAATCCCCTCAGAACTACGTGAATTTTTTCGCGTTATGCATTCCAAATTGTCAATTTTTCAACACAGTTGTGCTTATGAACTATAAGCTTTTCGTATGTACAACCGTACTACATCGAAAACTTGTGAAACCACGCAAGAGAGGATCATGAATGTGAGCCTGGATCGGAGAGCAGAAATTTTATACAAAAATTTACTCCCTGAAAGAATTCGAGGAGGATTTCCAAAAAGAATCTTGAAGAATTTCGAGAGGAATTCTTGAAGGAATTCCGGAAGGAATTCCAGAAGGAATCCCTGAAAGTGTTTCGGGAGGAAACCCCTAAAGCTCTGTGAGAAAACTTCGGGATAATTTCAGAATTTTTAAGAACAATTCTCAGAAAATCATTAAAATAAATTAAGAAACATTGTCTAAAAAGGAATTTGAAGGAAAATAAATAGACGATATCCGGATGAAATCACTAAAAGAAATCCAAGTGCAATCCCTGGGATTTTTTTTCCAAATATCCCCAAGGAAGAACTCCGATAAAAAAAATCCTAGAAAAATCAGGAAGGAATGCTTGAAAAGGCCCAGAATGGAACCTGTAGAATAAAATCTGGAAGAAATTTCTTGGAGGAATCCCTGGGAAGATTTCGAGGCAAATTTCTAACAAGAATTCCGGTAGGAATCTATTCAAGATTCCCGGATCGAATCTCTTAAAGAATTCCAGAAGAAGATAAAAAAAAAATAAAAAAGCTTTCGTGAATTTCATAAGAAATTTTTAGAAAAAAAAATGGAAAAGTCTTCTGAGCTCTGGAAGAATATCAGAAGAAGTAACGGGTTTGAATTTCCTGATCCGAAATCCATATATTCGTAAGGAATCATTGGATGAATTCCGGAAAACAATCTTGATAGAATACTTCTTAAGCGATTCCGTGAAGGGATTCTGGAAGATTTTGGAGTGTATGGGACGAAATTTCTGGAAAAATACCGGAAGGAATCCTGCTAAAGGGCCATCTATTAAGTACGTCACGGTCCAAGGGGGAGGGGGGTTTGTGAAAGTGTGATAAGCAACGTATTAAGTATAGGAAAAACCTATACGAAGGGGGGAGGGGGGTCGAAAATTCTCAATTTCAGCGTGCCGTACTTAATGGATAAGATATCCACGATTTCCACAATCCCTAAAAAAAAATCAGAATGAAGATTTGCGAGGTTTGAAGATAAATTAAAACTGTTATTGCAGCGTGGGGCGATACAGACATATGGATTCAGGTTGACTTTCTACTCCGCGGAGAATCGTTACCTGTTGAGTGGCAAGGTTGGTTAAGGCGCCTTGTCTAGCGACCTTGGGTAGTCATGGGTTCAAATCCCATCAGAACTACGCAGATTTTTTTTTCGCATTTTGCATTCCAAATAGTCTATTTTTCCAACACAGTTGCACTTATGAACTTTAGACTTCTCGTATGTTAACCATACCACATCGAAAAACTTGTGAAACCACGCAAGGGAAGTTCATGATTGAGTTTTGAATGTGAGCCTGGAACACAAACCACAAATTTTATCCAAAAATATAATTAGACATCCGCCGGAAAGAATTCCGGAAGGAATCTCTGAAAATGTCCCAGGAGGAATTCCTTAACAACTCCTTGAGAAATCTTTGGGAGGATTCCGGAATAACACGGTATAATTCTCGAGAAATCACAACAAAAAATCTTAAAACAATCCATGAGAGGGGATTTGAATTAAAATAATAGAAGATTTCCGAATGAAATCCCTAGAAGCATTCCAAGTGCAATCCCTTGAAAATTCCCGATTATAATCCCTTGAAGAATTCCCGAAGGAATTCCAGGAAAAATCCGGAACAAATGCTTTGAGTTCTGGAAGAAAACCCGAAAGAAAAGCGAATTTAAATCTCCAGAATACAATCCGTATGGGATCCCTTGAAGAATTCCCTAAAACTTGTAATTATGTTTAAGCTTTTGGAATTGGAATTGGAATGCTTTAGAATTGTGGAAGAATTCCGATGTTTATGGGAAGAAATTTCTGGAAGAAATACCGGAAGAAATTCTTTTAAGCATTCCGGAAAGAACTTCTGGAAGGATTCCTGAGAAGAATTCTGGAAGAAATCTAATGAAGATTTCCAGAACGAATCTCTAGAAGAAATCTAGGAAAAGTTTGTGGGAGAATCTCCATAAAAAGCTCCAGAATTCCAGAAACAATTTCAAGAAAAAATCCTGAAGAAATCCTTAGAGTCCTGGAAGAATAACGGTTTTGAATCTCCAGAATACAATCTGTAAGGAATCCTTAGAAGAATTCCGGAAAAATTTCTAGTGGGATGCATAAGCAGATCCCTGAAAGAGTTTTGGAAAAAATTCGGAATTTATGGTAAGAAATTTCTAAAAAAAAATATGAGTTATCCTGCTAAGATTCCCTCGAGCAATCTCTAAAAAAACTGGAATGACGATATGCGGAAGGAACATCTGGAATGATCTCAGGAAGAATTTCTGGGGAGATATATGGAAGATTTCCGAGACTTTGGAGAAATGCTTTCAAAGATTCCAGGAACAATCCCTGGACGAATCCCGGAAGAAGTCTTTGAGATGATTTCGACACGAATCCCATGAGGAATTTCGCTAGAAATCGCTTTAAGAATTACGGAAAAAATGTCTGAAGGTATGTTTGGAAAAAAAACCCGGGATCGAGCGTTGCAAAAATACTGGTAGGAATCCTTGAAATGATTCCAGATGGAATTACTATGCGAAATCACAGTATGCATTCCTAGGAGATTCCCAAAAGAATTATGGAAGGACTTTTGGAAAGAATTCCAGAAGAAGTCCTTGGAGGAATTCTGTTTAGAATTCATGAGAAATTCTCGAGTGCAATTCCTGGAACAGTGTCGTAAAAACATTCCAGATAAAAATTCTGGAAAAAAATTCAGCAGGAATCTAAAGGAAATATACGGGAGATGCCGCTGAAAATATTCCGGGGTAGATTCTTGGAAAAAGTCTAGTAGAAATTTATCGAATAATTTCGGAAGTTCACCCAATAAGAATTCCGGATTGAATCATGTAGGAGATCTGGTAGGGTTCTGTTGAAATAAATATTTAGGAAATTTTTGAAAATAATTTTGGGATGAATTCCAAAAGCACTGTCTAAAAACTGTCTAGGGGGCATCCATTTAGTACGTCACGCTAAAAATGGGAATTTTCAACCCCCCCTCCCCCTTCGTACGGGTTTTTCCTATACTTAATACATTGCTTGTCACACTTTTCAAAATCCCCCCTCCCCCTCTAAGCGTGACGTACTTTATGGATGACCCCCTAGAGAATTTCCTAGTTCTTGATTGCCTGAAAAAAAAATTGAAAAAATCGAAGACAAATTCCTGGAAGAATCCCAGGAGAATTTTTTAGAAGAACTCCGAAGATAATCCCTGGAGGCATTCCGGAAGCATTTCCTGTAATAATTCCATATTTTTTTCTACAATTTTTTACAATTTTAAAATAAATCCTTGGAAGTATTTATATGAAAATTTCTAAAGAATTCTGGGTAAATCCTTGGAAGAATGTTAAGAGGGAGTCTTAGAAAAAAATCCTGGAATAATCTCTGAACAATTCCTGGAAGAATGTTTGAAATGTTTCTGAGAGGAATCTCAGGAAGAATTTTGGGAATAAATTCTGGTAGAATTTCACAACGAATCCTTGGATGTAGTTAGGGTAAATGACTGGAAAAACTTATGGAAACATGAAAGGAAGGATTTTGAAAATTCCAAATAGAGTTTCTGTTGAAATTTCGGGAGAAATTCTGCTGTCCCTAAAAGAATTTCCAATTGGCTTGGGAAAAACCTCAGAAAATCCCAAAACAAAAACGGAAAGCAACCTTCGAAAAAATGTGAAAAAAATCCGTAGAAAACATCTGAAAGAAACACCCAAAGAGTTCGGGGGAAAACCTGAATCAACTTACTGGGATTATTCCAAGTAACTATAATGGGAAAATTGTGAGAAATATTACAGAGAGAATGGCACGAGGATTCCATGGAAGAATTCCTGGATCAATCAGTGAAAAAAACTAGGGAATACTGTGGTCCATGTCCCGGGAAAAATTCCTGAAACAATTTTCGAATCAATATCTGGAAGAATTCTGGGAAGGATGCCAGAAATAAAGGTGAATGGAAATTTAGGAATAATTTCAAGAAAATACTTAAAAGAATCTCGGAAGAATTTTCTGAAGTTTTTTGAAACAAATCCTTAAAGTAAAACTGAGAAGAAGCTCCGAAAAATTTTCAAGTGCCCGTGCAAGGAAAATATTCGGGGAACCAGAAGGATAGAATTCCAAAAGAAATCATCAACAAAGTTCTGCGAAAACTGAGGGGGTAATCTGAAATAACTCTGACAACAAAACGTAAGAGAATTCATTGAGGATCCGCCGGAAACGTTCCAGAAAGAATGGATAGGTAAATTCTGAAATAAAACCTTGGAAGAATTCCAAAATTAGCCCATGAAAGAATCGCGGGAAAATTAAAAAGTATGAATCTTTCAAAAAATAACCTGGGTAATTTGTGGACATAACTCTGGAGAAGTTTCTGGAAGAATTCCAAATGGAATCTCTGGAAATTCAGGTGGAATTCCTGGAGAAATTCCTAAAAAATCCCTAAATAGTCCTTGGAACAATTCCGGAAGCAGTCCTATGGAAAATTCCGAGAAGAATCCTTTCCGAGTATGGTTTCTTGGAACCATGTCATGCAAATTAGATGTATTTAAAAGACTTCCAGAGTTTTGGAAGAGTTTTGGTAGAAATCTCTGGAAGAACTAAGGGAAAATTTTAGGTGAAACTTCAATTAAAACCTGTGGAATAATTCTGGACGGATCTTTGAGCAAGTTTTGAGTGAATCTCTGAAAAAATAAAAACTTAAACTTTGATACATTCCAGGAGAATTTGGGTTAAATTAGTTACATAAGACATTCGGAAGGAATCCCTGAATGAATTCCGAAAGATATTTCCAAAAAGAAATCTGAGAGGAGTTCTTGGAAGAATTCAAAGAGAGTTTTTTTTTTCACAAAAAATGATTAAATTTCGACATAAATTTAACAAAGATTTCCGGAAGAAATTCCAAAGAGAATTCTTTTAAATATTTTCGAAAATAATTCCTGAAAACGTTCCGGGAGCATTCTCTGGAAAAATTTTGGGAAACACTCTTGTAGCCATTTCTAGTTATCCTTAGGATCTCGGATAAAAATATGTTAGTAATTTCGGGACGAGTCTGTGAAAGAAAAAATGAATCCTCGGAATGAGGTCCGGAAGGCAACCACAGAAGAGCTACGGAAATAATGCCTGAAAGGATTCCATAAAAAATCTGTGTTTCGGAAAGAATCTTTGTAAAAAAATCAAGATTTTTTTTTATTCAGGAATAAATCGTTGTAAAACTTTCGGTACGAATCTATTGAGAGTACCGGAATAATTCTCAGGTTTACTGGAAAAGTTTTGGAAGAAAACTTTAGAAGAATTCCGAAAGGAATTTCTAGAACAACTCCAAGGCGAATCCCTGGAAAATTTCTGGAAGAAATCACCAGAAATATGCTGAAGTAACTCCGGAAAGAATTCCAATCCTTCCATTGAAACGTTATTGGGAGTTCATTGTGTTCATTATTTTCAACCCTTTCCGGTACAGTAGGTCGTATACGTAGAATGAGCTGAACAGCGTACTTTGTTATTTTAGCTTGGACTTGGAGTTCACTTCCGCTTCATTGTAAAAGTTGTCGATTCCAATAACCCTCGTAAGATGTTGTGGTCAATATGACCCACATGGGCTCGCTAAACGTGCATTACGCCATCGTGATGTGCCTAACATCTTTAACCCTAAAAGGGATACCTGGGGTCCAAGCTCTTTCAGAGCTCGTCTTTGATGGAACACACTCAGCGAGGTGACGAAACTGAGGCCATGAAGGTATCCCTTTTAGGGTTAAACACGGTAATTTTTTTTCTAGTCGATTTTCAAAACAAGCAAAAACAAAAAAAAAAGTTTATCATAAATCGATTCTACGTACAAGTTTCGATGATAAAAAAACTGTGGATAATGTTTTCCTACATCCTTAAGTTCCATAAAATTGAAAAAAATTAAAAAAAAAATATGGGTGGGAACTTGTGAAATGTTTCGAGATTTTTTTTACTTTTTTACAGTTTTTATCAAACATGATCAACTATTTTCTCAGATATGTGAATTTTAAGACTGCCTCGAATAACATTTAACAAGACCCATTTTTTTTCGGATTTTATTGTTTTTGCTGTAATTTAAGTACACAGAAAAAAATATGTAATTGAAATTCAGCGAGAAATCATGCACATAAAGGGAATGCTAGAGTTAGTGCATATTTACATGATATATCATGTAAAATTACGTTACATTCGTGTAAATTTCCGCTAATAGTCGCGTAATCGGTTGGTGTCCATGATGGTTTACACGATTGTTGGCGGACATTTACACGAAGGTAATGTAAGTTTACATTATATCTCATGTAAAAGTGCACTAACTCTAGCATTCCCTTTATGTGCATGATTTCTCGCTGAATTTTAATTAAAATTTTTTTTCTGTGTATGGTTGAATGTAGAAAAAAAATATGTGTAGTTTTTTTTTTCATTGAAACTAATACGTAATAGTTATTTATGTAACAAGTTGCAAAAAGTTGATTTCTTCAGCACGAGTCGTACATTTATCCAACGAGGCTTGCCGTAAATGTAAATTATGTTACTGAATTGTATAAAATCTATTTTTTATATTAAAAATCTGGGTTTGGAAGTCAACTTTTTACAGAAAAATAATTAAAATAGATAGAAGGGTGGAGTTTTTGGAAAGATGAAATTATATGGCATCTAACATTGATCTGCGATGAATATTACTCTCTGTGTGCTTTCATTTCAATACAACAAACCGTTTTGGAGTAATATTTTTTTGAAGAAGAAAAAAAGGTATTTTACATACGGTTTTTTCAAATGTTAGATGAAGAATTTTGCAAAACAAATTACATAAAAAACATTTTCAGATAGAAGCTCATACATGTGCAAAATTACAAAAACGTCGCGTTTACGATTCATTTGTTGAACTGGAAACGCTTCATAGAAATATTAGGTAGAACATAAGTCAAGTATAGGAATAACGATAATCATAAACACGTGTTACCACACGTGATAGTGGACACCAATCATTCAATAGAAATTTCGTTACCTACGTCAGTCCATTCTCCAGATGATTTCTACACCCATCACCGAGCATAAAAGGGTTAAAATTATCATCTACCAGCAGACGTTCTACAGTTGGCGACAAAGAACGACAGCGAAAAATTCCCAATTCCGTGCTCGTAAAATTACGGTTCTTGTTTCTCTCACTTCTTCCGCTGCCTGTGTCTTCTCCCTTCACCTTCGCCAAACACAGGAGGATGGACACAATGGCTCTAGTTTAGCGCAAATTAAACGAACAATCACCTTCCTGTGCGCGCGGTGTGTTATCCAGGGGAAGCGCAGAAAGGCAAAAAACTGCCGATTATGACGGGCGACCAGATAGACCATGGAGAAATGAAACCCGTAAAAATGTAGGAAGACCAACGACCTCGCCAGAAGTGCTGAAAAATTTATGACGAGTTCGATAACTCATTACGCGTCTTATAGAACATGGATCGCGCTTTTTTGCCTTCTTCCCGTGCGATGGCGACGATGAGCGACGCAAGAGAGCGAGACCTTGAACCCGGGTCTCTACCGAGAAATCCGAGAAATTAAATCAGCGATAAGAGCTCATACATGTGTGCTGGCTGACTGGCTGGTGGTACCATCTTAGCTGTTCCAGGCGGGCGAGGCAATTTCGGGGTGGCCTCACAACGCACCGCAACAGCCAGACTGATGTGGATGTGACCTTCGTTCGGCACCCGAAAGGATTCGAACGGGCAACGACGCAACAACGTCGAAATCCTCCCGGGATCCAAGGGAACACCAAGCAAGCAGATGGGACTACATCTTCTTCTTCTTCTTCTTCTTCTTTATGGCTCTACGTTCCCACTGGAACTTGGCCGGCCTCTCTTCAACTTAGTGTTCTTTGAGCACTTCCACAGTTATTAATTGAAGGGCTTTCTTTGCCTGCCATTGCATGAATTTGTATATTGTGGGGCAAGGACAATGATACACTATGCCCAGGGAGTCGAGAAAATTTCCTCGACCGGAACGGGAATCGAACTTGCCATCTCCGGATTGGCGATCCATAGCCTTAACCACTAGGCTAACTGGAGACCCCAGATGGGACTAATAAACGATTAATTTAATTACTCGCTCGCTCAGATTCATCGCCCGGCCTTTTGGCCATATCGGCTTGTCATCTGGCGGAAAGTTTTGTTTGCGCTGTAATTGCTTGCGAGTGGTGTACGATCTAAAAAAATAAAAACAATGAAACACACCCGATGAAGATGAGTTTTAATTAAGTGGATTGAAGATTTCTCCGATAACAGCCGGGGCTGGTGCGGGTCGATAGAAGAGCAAGGCATTAAGAGATGCTTTTAATTCGAAGGCGTTTTTTAGTTTTATGTGTTTTCTATTGAAAGGAAGGGGCGTTGATGGGTTACCTAAAGAAGGAATTCATTGAATACAGGAAAAATAAAATAGAGCTACCGGAAATTTATGTGGAACATCATGTCTTTAAAAATCGTTCAATCACATTTTGCCATAGGGGTGGTGGGGGTAAAATGGACACTGTACCCTGTTTATAGCTTTTATTGTTTTTCAAAATGTTTCAACGATTGAAGCTTATGCCTAAGCATGAATCATTATACATTTGCTGATCTTGAACATTAAAATCAAATAAATATCTTTAAGATGACAAAAACTTTAAAAATCACGTGAAAAGTTGGAAATGATGTGATCTGCTTAAATTTGCTAAAGTTTTCTCGTAAGTTATTTTTAAATTATTACAAGTTTTACACTCTAAACCAATAGGGTAAGGGAGGTATTTTGGACCGCTTTAGGAAGTGGATGAACAATTCAGCGAAAAAAGAAAGTCCCCACTTCTAAATATGGATAATTTCAGTAGGCATTACGTAGAGCAACATTTTTTCTGTCGAAAAAGGCCAAACAGAACTCAAAATTGTTGTAGTAAATACAAGAAATATCAAAACTCCTGAAGGATCTCGGGCTTCTATTTTAGACCACCTGATTTTATTATGGACCACCAGGTGCACATATTTTGGCCCACCAAATTAAACTTCAATTGATTGATGCAATGAAAGCCACCTCAGCAAAAAATTTAAACATAGTTATAACTACGTGAAGTTTACATCTTTTCTATTCATTTTTGAGACAGGGAACGTTTAAAAATTACGTAACGGTAAAAAAAGATGAAATTTTGTTGCTATTGCCAGTTTTTACGCATTGTAGTATGATGTTTCATAAAAAAATGTTGCGCAAAACGTGTATTTTTTAGCTATTGCATGACGTAAGTCACCATGTATAAATTACGTAACGCTTCATAGGAACTGTGAAAGTCTAGTGATTTTGCTAAATATAAACGCGTTCCACACATATTGTAATGAGTGGAAAGGCCATCAAAAAAAAAGTAATTTGAATGATACGTAATTTGTCAAACATACATTAGATAACAAATTGTCTCAGTCATCAACTAATTGCCGAGAAGGACAACTTTTCTAAACTGGATGACTGAACACCCGAAAACTTCAACTTGTCGAAAGTTGTTAGAACAAATCGAACCCACAACAATCTCATTGTGAAATAAACGTATAACAACCCAGATCATGGGAGGTCCCAACTTATTCTATTTATCTGTTTTCAGAGTACATTACATTGGCATGAATGTTTTCTCCCTTTAGAAGGAACTGGAGGGATGGATCTGACAGGTGGTCCAAAATATGTCCACATCTGATTATGTTGAACATATTTTGGCCATACCTCAAACCACCATTGTAGTGAATATTATCGCTCCTCCGAGGTTAAGAACAGTTCATTCACATGAAATAAATATTTATTTGTAAAATTTAATACCTCTTCGAAACCGACTACAAATTGTTCACTTTCTTTGTTTTTGGTGCTTTTCCGTGCGTTTCGTTGGAAGTGAAAACATTCTCTCTATTTTTGATACTGAACAGCATATTTAACTGACATCCAAAATAAAGGTAATCACACAGTTGAATACTTTTCGTGTTCCAATAAAAATTTACCAAGATTTAGTAGAGATTATGTGATAAATATCATAAAACTCCCTAGGTGGGCCAAAATACCTGCCCGGTCCAAAATACCTCCACTACCCTAAAGTCCACGTAGAAGAATATATTTAACCGAAAGAAAATTTAGGTTTTGTGAAAAAAAAGTTTTGGACATAATTTTAACAAGACAACTAAACTGGTGCAGTGGTACCGTATCAGAAAAAAGTTTTGGAAATAATTTTAACAAAATCAGACCGTGGGGGTAAAATGGACAATCGGTTCAAATTTCATCAAAACTTATTTTTTTTTTTGCAAACTTCAGAATCATCAGCCGTCATACCTATCGTGAGATGGTTGAAGTAAAAAGTTATAAAAAATATTTCATATCAACAAAATATAATTTTCATCCAAAACAGTGCTTGGTTTTTACACTATTTTTACAATAATTATTTAAGTGTGTTTCAAAGTTTGTATTAAAAGTTAGAAAACAACAAAATAAAGATATCGTTTGAAATTTGATAGATTGTATTTAAAAACATAGAAACAATATGCTGTAATATAACTTTTAACGACTTGTTCATTCTACCCCATCGATTGTCCATTTTACCCCCACCAATTTTTTTCACGCTATTTTGATGCACGATTTGGTGAAGAAAACAATCAAAGAAAACAATATTTTTAAATGCAACCCCTTACAAGATTTCTAGAGTATATCATTGCCTTCCATGTTACTCGGAAAAGCAGATGAATTTTGCCGCATTTCCGCGGGCAACGACCAAAATGCTTAGGTTATCCACTTTAGCCCCACCACCCCTATTCTTATTCTACGTTTAAAACTTCAGCTACCGTCGTTGGGGGTGAGAATGGGTCAAAAAAGGATACTCAAAGATTAATTGTTAAATAACTAATGCAATTGAAGTCGGAATAACTTTTTATTTGGTATGTATACTCTTCTATGTGGTAATGATAGTTTAGCAAGAAATTATCACATTATATGAATTACTTACTAAACTACAAATGATTGAAAATTTAGAGGGGTGAGAATGGGTCAAAGTATTCGAAGTCGCCTATCTAAGAATAGGGTAATTCGCCAATTGTTGAACGGTTAGTACTGGCGTTTTGGTTTTCGTTCATTTTTCTGTGCATAATTCCACTTTAGTTGAAAAATATCCAGTGAACGTCTAGATCTACTCATCCCTTATACTGCCCATTGAATTTTTATTCCCTTAAATTCCATTTTCTGATAGAAAATAGAACATTTGTATGGGAAGTCTGTAACCCAAATGTTGAACGCTTCCATAAGCTAGCTCATCCTAATGTTGGACGGTTCTCGCCAATTGTTGAACGGTTGAAGCTTTCTTCGTAATTGATGACGTATAACCCGACATCAACCTATCATTCACCTGTTTTTATTTTGGACACCAAACCCAACATAGACCCAACAGTTATACGATGTGAGTCCAACAGTGGTCCAACATTTGATAAAATTTGACCCGACATCCGATATTTTTTCACTCTGGCGGATTTTTTTTCCGGGTTTTTCGTGTTTTGTGCTCAGCTAGTTCAAGCTAGTGACAATTCATTTAAATCACTCATTTGAAGAGAGCTCTAGTGGACTGAAATCGTTTTAAACATGCCTAGATGCAAAAACGGCTGAAAAGATTTGAAAACGACATGAGAAAAGTATGCCTTTAAAAGCTCCTGTAACACTTCTGGAAACCCATAGGACCCACTCAACCCCCAAGAACATTCGTGGAACTACCCTGAAATCCCTTGAAAACACATGGGTTGCTCCTGAACCTCCTGGAACGCCTTGAAATACTCCTGGGACCCCCTTAACACTCTGAATTTCTCTTGAACAACTCTGGAATGCCCTTGAAACCCATTGAAAACCACTGGAATCTTTCTGAAGCCCACTGGAACACCCCTAGAACATCCCTGGAACGCCCTTGAAACCCCATGAAATGCACGGTTAGGTAAAGTAAAAAAAAAATTCTAGCAGTCATGCTAACATCGTCGATTATGCCAGTGTTCAACAATTGGATCATGGATGAATAATGATAGTGTGATAAGAAAAATATTTTTTTCAAATTAAATTACAATGAAAATGTGATTTTAAACAATGTTAAACTGTTAAGGACATCCTTCCAGTTCTTGTAACTATGGTGTGCCTTTGATATTTGTGGTTGATTTGCCCGCAAAGCTTATTTCGTAACAGCAATTTCTTAACATTAATCTTAAGAATTGTGTAGTTTTCCTGTCATCAGCGTTACTAAATTTTCAATAATTTTTTTTGATATAAAATGTGTATAATTTTGTAAATTAACTAGAGCAATATCGTGACCCACATGTATATGCATCTACATCATACGTTTACGTTGGATGAAAATTACTTAAGAAAGATTTATAATAAAATATTCAGAAACTGTTCAACATTTGGGTAGTGTTCAACAATTAGCGAATTACCCTATAAGTTAATTTTATTGATCATATCTAGTAAATCTATTTAAAATATAATGTAACCATGACGAATATACACGGTGTTCAATAAGTTCGGATACACGATATAACTTAAATTAAATTCACATCTGTATTTCAGATTTTCAAAGTAAATGTATTTATTGAAAGGTCATATAACACTGATCAAATATAGCATATGGTTTTGAATAAAGTCTTTTTCTACTTTTTTTATAAGCTTTAGATGTATCTAAAGTTTGTTAGCTCCGGCACGCTGGATTAATTTTCGATAAGTTGCTCAAGCTACAGAAGTCTAAAACGTTGACTTTTGAGTTTACATCTCACTATACTAAATTAAAATAACTAAATTAATAAACAAAAGCTTTACACTGCTATTTCAGTGATGATATGGTGATAAATTTGCAAGTTTAGTCCAAATGTGCTTAAATCTATGAAAAAGGCATAAATACATTATATAAAGCCAATTTTGGTTTAAATTTGTCATAATAGGGATATAATCAAGTTTTGGAAAAGATAATCATGGATTAAACTGAAATATAACGCAGCCTTGCTTTTTGACAAAACAAAAATCATTAAAACAGGTACAGCGGCAATTTTAGCAATTTTAAAGATCAAAATAAAATGAGTCCGTACTTCACCCAATCTGAATCTTATAGATTATTTCGTATGGCCATAGTTGCTACCACTAATGCTGAGCACAACAACCTAATTTGATTTAACTTAACACCATTACTCAATAAAAACTAGACGAAATACCAATGACAGACGTGCGTGCCGGCCGAAAAGAACTTGAGACACATTTGTAATTATTACAAAAGGATAAAGGACAGTTTATTTCAAAACATATACTATATTTGATCAGTATTATGTGAGCTTTCAATTAATACATTCACTTTGCAAATCTGAATTACAGATGGGAAATAAATTCAATTTTACTGTGTATCCGAACTTATTGAACACCGTGTAAACTTAGGTAATTTTAAAAGATGATAAATCCACCTAAAAGGGTTAATACAACCGAAAAAAAATGTTGAAATTTGATAAAATAACGTTTGTATGTTGTATCGCCATTTTTAGCCACCATAATCATCCTCATTTAAAGTTTCAACCTCCAAGAGAGGAGGGGGAAGATTACAATGAGGGAGGGACGCATTGAAAGATTGATTGAAAAAAAACATGATATTTTTAGTGTACTGCATAAGAAAGGTTTAACCAAACCCTCCGTTATAAACTCTTATCACATAACATAAGTGGAACTCTGGCTCAAAAAGTTGATGTCTTTTCGGTTTCGTACGCTGGTACACAGGGCATCGAAATGTCAAATGCGTTATAACAGTATTGCCATACCATTTTTCAGCATATATAGCATTTTTCGTTGCTGTGAAGTAAAACAAAGACCTCATAGATCTAGACTGACAGCACGTGGAGATCTAAAATCTATATATACAAAAATGCTGTGGCATACGTGGGACCGCGCATAACTTGCGAACGGAAGGTCCGATTTTGGTCGTCTTAGTTTTGTTCTGTTAGTTTTCATCCAAGGAAGGTTTATGAGGCAAAAAACTTGGAAGAATTGAGAGTTTTTGAAAATCGAACTTCCATACATTTTGTGACCGGGGACTTGGTCTTGGATAGAAACTTTAAACGTCAAAAAACGCAGTAGGCAAGACAAAGTTTGCCGGGTACAGCTAGTAGGATATAAATTGTGATGAAACTTTGTAAACTCAAGTAAAAAATACGTTTTTTAGTCTTGAATATAAAGCGAGATCGATGTGTGAAACGTGGATGTGTTATTTCGAAGATTTCATTGAATTTATGACTAAATGAATAAGTGGATTTCCAGTAGCTAGTTTTGCGCATGCTTCAGATGCCAATCTTCGTTCCTATAATCTTTGCCAAAACTGGAATACTGGTTGGAACAGATGTTTTTGTTTACCAAAATAAATGACAGTTCGACGCCTTTTATAAAAGATATACCGTGCTGAAAAAAGGATACAACTTTTTCCTTCGCTCTGACTATGGAGTTCCACTTATGTTATGTGCTCTTATGTACATGATCATTGGCCTCTAAAGATAGAGGGTCGTTCAAATATTATGTTACACAATATTCACACTATTAGACCTTCTCTTGCAATAACATTTGAACGAATATGCAGTACACTAAAGGCTAGATGATGATTAGAGGAGCTGTCCAAACGCACGGGTGTATTTTTATAAATGATTTTAGGCACTAAACGTATGAACACACTTGCTTGTCACTTCTTCGACATATTTTCGAAAAAAAGCGCGTTTTATGAAGATACGGTAAACATGGCACGACTTTAAAGTCAAATGGGGACTGGATAACAAGTTGAATTTTTAGTTAAGGTTATTTGCACTCGATAACTTGCTTGACCCAATCTCACCCCCATTCTTAATATTTAGACATAGGGTCGAAAATATTGAATTTCTAAATAAAAAGTGCATTGACATTTTTCATTGCATCAACCAGGTAATACCTACCTAACTACTTATAAGAAAATTTACGGTTAGGTGCTTGTGTGGAACATTGCGAAGGTGAAATTTTTTCAGAGTGATTTACTAGTAGTTTCATCACATAAGTTTAGCCACAAATTTAACAAAAAAAACGATAATTGCTAAACATATTATTCTGCATCATGACGTTTAAAAACATAACCTCTTTGAAATAATATAAAGTTTGCAGTATAAATTAGCGATAGTTGATGAGTTATTTCAAATTTTATGTTTCTCCGTTTTGACCCAATCTCACCCCCAGACCCATTGTCAACCCCATCGACGGTATATTACTTTTTTAAGTTTTTAATGAGATTCAGCTCCTGATCCTTGTTGGCGTAAAAGTCACATAAGGACCACTTCACGACGATCTATTGGACAGTTCTAAACACTGTAACTGTTTTCGTAGATGAAACTTAAAAAAAATACCAGATTTTCGACAGACTGGAATGTTTGGCGAAAATCATGGAAACTGTTCAAGATATTTATAAGAGACATATATCCAGAAACCTAGTGTTTAGGCATCTTGTGGAACACACGGAGGAAATTTCTGTGTCTCATCCAAGGAGTGACGTTAACATTCTTAGCAACGTCACTCCCATATATAATGTATGTAATGTATAATCAATGTATGCTTTGGGACTGTAGAATTGCAACGCTGCACAGTAGGTAGTAGTATTCTGTCATTTTCCAGGATCCTTCCAATGAATGACTGTGTGTGTGTGTAGACTTGACTAGACATATCTCTAGAAATGTTCCCGAGATTTGTTACCAAAGTCGTTTCAACAAATTTATATTTTTCGCCAAAGGTTTCTTAGGATTTTTCACTAAACTCATCACATGCATTTTTTGAATGGTTGACTCGGATTTTATCGCTGTATTCCAGCAGCAATTTCCCGAGATATTTTCACGGATCTATCAGAAGTTTTTCAAGAAACGCTCCAGAAGTTTTTCACATGATCTCTCTAAGAGTTTCCCGGACATCTAAGAGATATTTCCAAATGTTTCTCTCTGAGGTTTCTGTCAATTTTTTCCAAAGTTTCTCCCGGAATTCTTTCTATGGGGGTTTTCCAGGATTTTTCCCTGAGCTCCACGCGGGTTCTCTAAGAAAGTTCTAACCAGAATTTCATCCACAATTTCTTGAAAGATTTCTACAAATTTATCGCTGGATCCAAACTACGGATTTCTTCCAAAATTCGGGAGAATTTGTATCATAGTTCCTGCATTTTTTTTAAATAGTTCATACCGGAGATTTCACAGAACCTGACAAGATTTTTTTGGGGTTTCTCTTGGGTCACCTCCGCGTTTCGTTAGGAAATTTAAGGAGATTTTTATCCAAACCAATGGTAGGGAACCTAAAAGCAATTCTACGAGAAATTCCAGAAAATCCGAATGAAAAAAAAAAATAAGGAACACCAGGGGCTCTTCCTGTCCGGAGGAATTCCGGAAGGAATTAGAGAAACACCGAGAATAATATCGTCGGCCTGGGAGGATGCTTGGAAAATTTTCGGAGAAAGCTTGGGATGAACTCCTGGAGAAATTCCAGAAGGCATTCCGGGGAAAAAAAATAGAAATTTAAAAAGGAATGCTGAGAAGAAATCCGGGTGGAGTCCCCGGAGGAATTTCAGATGGAATCGAAGGAGAAATTTCGGGAGGATTTCCAGATAAATTTCTATAAGAATTCGCGGAAGAAGTGCATAGAAAACTTCAACAAGGTATTCATGAAACATATTCAGAAATTCTATGAGAAGTTCAAGTGAAAATCCCGATACCAATTCAAGGAGGAATCCAAGATTTCAGGATAAATCATTCACGGTATTAAGAAATCATTTTTTGATAGATTTATCATGGTGACTACTACTCATAAGACAAACTATAATTCCATGAGTTTTCCCTGTTTTCCAGAGAACAGTTTCAAATGCTTATGATTAATAAATACTTTTCAAAAACTGTACAGAAATATTCTAAGGATATTAAGTTAAAATTTTAAGGGAAAATGCGCAAGATCTATTTTCTGAGAAATTCAACCAAATCTGTTATTTTTTTGCAAGACTCTCTAGATTTTTTCCCGAGTTCTTCTGGGTCAATGGCAAGAAATTTCTTTGACATTTCCACCGAAAATTTCTTTCAGAAAGAAATGACATCCAAACACTCTAAAAAGCATTTAGGAGTCCAACCAATATTTCAACAGACCATGTGACTGTTGAATTCCTTACACAATGTAACAAGAAAGTTCTGCAGAGCACTACAAATGCATAGTATCCCATTAGAGTAGGCGACACATTACGAACAATTATAAGCAGAACCCTACAAATGCTCATTTTTGAAAAAAATTGGAACATTACAAATGCATAAAACACAACATGCAGCACGTAACACAAATTGTGCCCAGTTATCCAGATGGATGAATCAAAGGTTTTTTTCCTGGAAGTTTATCAGATTTTTTTCTGGCTTTCTCCAGTTCTCCCAAGCTTCCATTAAGACGTTTGCTACGCATTAGCTCTCATGAGATTTCTAATATTCTTTAGGATTTTTCCCAGGATTTGTGTAGGAGTTTGTCACTAGGTCTATGCAGGAGACCACGGGCACAGGAATCAGAGGGTTTTCCGATAAGCTTCTAGAGCTGGAATTCAGTTAATTCAAGAATTTCTGTTATTTACTCGTGTTTTTTTTTTCGAAATAGCCTTCCAAAAATTTCTCGCAGGATTCTTGCGATTTTTTTTTTTTTTGAAAAAGTTCTCCCAGGGATGTCCTTTTTCTTTTTCTTTGAAATTTCTCTTGGATTTTCTCGTGGGATTTCGCCCTTAGTTCCTCCGAGATTTCTCTTAGAGGTTTTGCCTAATATTTCTTCCCGGAATTACTCCCAGAACTAGTTACCGAATTTTTCTCAGGATTTCTTCCGAACTAGCTTCCGGATTTCCTTTAGAGATTCCTCCAATAAGTCATTGCGGAGTTTTTCGGAGGGTTTCATTTGAATTCCTGTCGATATTTCAACGGTAATTTTCTACAAGGAATTTATTTCGAAAACATTTCTTTGAAAAATCCCTGCAAGAGCGCCGGGAGAAACTTTTAAAGAAATCCTAAAAGGAGCATCCTGAATCTCGGGGTAATTTCGGGAAAAAAAAAACTCCGAGAGAAGGCTTAGTTGAACCTTCAAAAGAAATTCGTTGGGAAATATCCCTGATGAAACTTTAGTAGAAAGTCTAGAAGAAAGCTCCCGGATATTGGTTAAAAAAAATTAGAGGGAAAACTTCGGATGAAATCCCAGGAATAACTCTTGTAGCAACTCTGGGAGAAATCCCGGGAAGATCTCCTGGGGATCTCCAAGAGAAACACCGGAACTCACTCGCTCATTCATGTATCCTGACCACCCCTGAGGGTATCAGGTATCAGGTATCAGTAGGTCGGCTCAAAAGGCACGTTCTCCTCCATTTGGGAAATTTGTGCCATCGCCATGAATACGAGCCTATTCATCATTTACCTGAAGGAGAGCGAAGGAAGGAGTAAGGGATGGGAGAGGGAAAGGGAAGGTAAGGGAATAGGGTCGACATAATCGCATAAGCGTACCACAACGGGTTCAAACAGCGCCCTGAAAAGGGCACTGTAAAAAACGCATAAAGCGTAAAGTAAGACTATAGCTACTTGCCACAACGGGTTCAGAACAACAGAACATCCTGAAGATTCAGGTTTCTTAGGTCAGTTTCACTTAATCAAGTGTTTACCGAGTACTCGGAAACGCAGTTGCGTAAAAACTGGGTAGTTACATATCAAATGGCTGAATGTTCCACAGCCGGATACTCAGCTAAGATATACAAATGAAGCAGCCTGTTGAGGTTTGTGATGGACAAAATCATAAGTGGGAAAACCACATTGAGTTATCTCAATTGCGTTTCTGCTACGAGATTCCTCAAAAGTCATGGCAAAACTCCCGCATGCGGGCATCCACAAACACTCAATTTCCTAATCGCTGCTTGACGTAATGCCGAGAAGAGATTTTGGTTTTTGAGCATTTGGTAAATCCAATTGGAAATCATTGAAAGATAAATAGGACAATCCATGCGGCTTCCAATATGGAATCGAAAGGTACGTGTTCAAAAGTATCCTGGAAATCCGAGAAAACACCCAAACAAAATTATTTTTGAATGAATGCTTTCTCGATATCGTAAACAACATTGTGTAAACAAATCACAGTGGGCTTTCCATTTTGGTAAGCATGTTGGTGCCCATGGAGAGGCATGTTTGCTAGAAAAACATCACGGGTGTGATGCTCGACAAAGCGTGCTTATCATTTCAAAATAAAGAGGTCAAATTGATTGGTTTGATCTTCATACGAAGACATTATGCACTTACGGAATAAACTTGACAGTA
The DNA here is from genome assembly GCF_035046485.1 of Aedes albopictus. NCBI lineage: Eukaryota > Metazoa > Arthropoda > Insecta > Diptera > Culicidae > Aedes > Aedes albopictus. Next base: position 14,100,631 of record NC_085136.1, read on the forward strand.
TAATCCCACCAAGATTTGGGAATGCCAAGGCTGCAAACAAGTAGTTTTATCAAAATATTTTGGGGCTCGAGGCATGACACGCAAGATTGTCATTTCAACTTTACTGAAAGTAGCAAACATCGGGTCAAACGCAAAATGCGGAACCATATTGGTGTTAATTAAAACATTACATCTACATAGAAATCCTCCCTACGAAGATAAGGTTCTTGGACCAAAGCTGTTCTTTTATGCTGAAGATTGATCTGAGATGTCATAACCATAGCCACTACCCAAACTAGGCACGATCAAACTCTTACAATCACAACACTAGAAAAAAGAGCAGCGATAAAAATCAATTTGGTATCGATTGAAGAGCGCCAGAGACGAACATACACAGAGGACACTGTGAAGAACGCATAATGCGAAGAGCCATATAGGTTATAATTAAAGCTAATAAACAACATACTAATAATCCCACCCTTATTGAGCCTCGCAGTTGAGGCTTAAGGCGAAACTGGATCCATTTCCTCACTTTTTGGTTTTTGATTTTTTATTAAATAACGAAGCGATATTTTCAAAATCGGTTTTCGTGCACATGTAGAGTATGGATCAGGGGATTTCAGTATTGTGTTGTTCTTTGCTGTGCATGCATCACTCTTGTAGGGGTGAGTATGGCAGCATAATCGATCGCGTTCGCTATTGTCTCGAGTGAAAATCAAAACAATAGATGCGCGGGTGTTTATTCAGTATTGTGTTGTTCTTTGCTGTGCATGCATCACTCTTGTAGGGGTGAGTATGGCAGCATAATCGATCGTGTTTGCTATTGTCTCGAGTGAAAATCAAAACAATAGATGCGCAGGTGTTTATTCAGTATTGTGTTGTTCTTTGCTGTGCATGCATCGCTCCTGTAGGGGTGAGTATGGCAGCATAATCGATCGCGTTCGCTATTGTCTCGAGTGAAAATCAAAACAATAGATGCGCGGGTGTTTAGTGATCAGTATTGTGTTGTTCTTTGCAGAGTATTGTGTTGTTTTTTACAGAGAAGAACATTAATCAAGGCAATTAGATGATCGGCGTTGAACCACAAAAACCCCTCAACAATTGGTGAGATCTTTCCAATATTATTTATTTATAAATAATTCTACTTCAGTATATTTACTTTATAACTACAAATAAGTTGAAAATTCGCTATTTTCAACATCCTTTCATCTATTGGAAGATGGTTCAGTTCTGGGCTCTTTCTAAGTTGATGAAGGGATTTATAAATGCTTGCAAGGACTTGGCCAGGTGTGTGGAGCTGAGTGAATCTATGGCATTGTAGATAGTAGCGACATCAGCAATGTCAATGGAAATATTCAACTTTGCAACTCCATCCAAGATTTGTGCAAGTATTGATGCTATGCTATGCTATGCTATGCTATGCTATGTAGAGTATGGATCAGGGTATCTTCTGAATTTTTTACGCGAGAGAAAATGTTTTTCGTTTTTGCAGAAACCATTTTTGAACAAAATTTCACTAAAAAATGGTTTCTGCAAAAACGAAAAACGTTTTCTATAGCGTAAAAATTCAGAAGATACCCTGATCCATACTCTACATGTGCACGAAAACCGATTTTAAAAATATTGCTTCGTTATTTAATAAAAAATCAAAAACCAAAAAAATGAGGAAATGCTTCCAGTTTCGCCTTAAGAAGGATAGCAGATTATCTCGGAGAAACACAAGGTCAACTGCACCATTGCTCCGGTTAGCGCTGTAGCCTTGACCTGGGCCCAGATCAGATTCCTATCAAATTCCCTAGTTTCCTAGTTGAGACTTCGTTCCAACGAGTCCCTAGGTCTGCCTCTGCTGCGCTGTCCTGGAACACCGGAAGGAATCGTGGAAACTCTTTAAGAGAAATCCCGAGAGAAACTCCTGAAGGAGAAATTCCGCGACAACATCTGCGATATATCCTGAGAGAAACTCTTGTCTACATTTTGGGATAAATCCTTGTAGAAATCCCACTTTGGACAAGACGCAGAAGCAAATCTGGGAAAATCCCCCAAGGGACTCTGTAAGCAATACCGTGAAAACCTTCAGGAGAAATCGGTCGGAATCAGGGAATTATAGAAGATTCATAGAGAAGAGTCCCGGAAAGAGTTGATCGAATTTTGGAAAAAATACTGGTAGTAATCCGAAAAAAAAAATTCTAGGATGAGTTTAAAAAAGAATAACAAGAAAAATGAGTTGAAAAAATAACGGAAGCAATATTGAGAAGATACAGCTTAGTTCTAGGAACCCTCGGCGGGCTGTTACTATTTCCTGCACTCATTTGTATAGCCCATAATCTTCTGCTCATAAAACACGACACCCCGAACAAAAAGTGATACAAATTTACACATTTCTACCTTCCAAGGTAAAGATACCAATACGTACCACCATAAACAAAGTCTAAAAATAAGCTCTCCATCACAACCTGGAGGAATCTTCCCGCGGCTCTTTGTTGGTGGCATCGCCGGAGCCACAAACTAAGAAATCGTAGGCGTTTACGATTATTACCCATCCCGTTCGAAACGACGCAGACGCGCAGACCGGAGGAGCTATGATACCTAATCACCCCTTACAACAACAGTAGGGATATATCTCATCATCATCACCACGATCATCATCGTCGTCGTCTTAGTGCTTTGGTCATCGTTGCAGCCACCAACAATCAACCGCGCCGTTATTAACCAACCGTCGCGTCGTTGCGTCGTCCTCAACTAACATGATCGTTTGAAATTGGAACCGTTTAGACGGGGAAGGGGAAGTGCTGGAAGGCAGGCAGGTGTTACGACTTCCCCCATGGCCTATGAAGACGATCGGCTAACTGTTGGTGATAAAACGACATGCCACCCACCCACTCGATCAGAGGCCACGATCGCCGCGTCGCGTCGGCCGGACAAGGAAGAAAGCCATTCCCGCGCGCGCAGGTCCGGTTGCCTCTTTTATTCTCGGGAATTTTATTTGACGGGCAAAACGACCAGGAATCTGTTTTTAATTCAGACTAATAGACGTTGTTTTTGTACGGCAACTGCCGGTTGATCGCGACCGCCCAAAGGGTTCCCTCCGTCGTCGGAGTCGTAACCGTTGTCCGGTCCGGGAACGACCGCGTCGCGTTGCGTTGGGAGGACGAGCAGAATTTAATCGAAAATCCGCGTCAGATGCGTTTGAGCTGTGTGGTGGCGTTCGTTGTCTACAAGCAGGGGATCGTAAATTCTTGGCTGCGACTGCAGATGCAACACCGCGAGCGAACGAACAGCGGCCACAAGTACCGTTTCGGCCCAGCCCAGCCCGGCGCGGCCGCTGTCAAGCACCCGCGAGCCGGCCTGCCGAGAACTCGAGTTGCAAACACACTTGAGTGGCTGGTTGGACGATGCGTGATTTCAACAAGACGATGCGCGAAAAGCCCATAACTCGATTATGGTTTAGCACCTGACCACACACGATCGCGCTTCAGCTGCTTCAGGCAGGCGGACCAGGAGGGGTGCGCGTTGTTGGTTGGGAAATGGCAACTGCTTTTTTGGCAATTCTACGAGTGGCTGCGAAATGAAGAGCACTGCTGCTGCTGCTGCTTCTGCTGCCGTTGCTGTTGTTTTTGTACCGGTCCGCAAATGGCAAAAGCAACACACTTTCGAAAGGGTGCAGAAGAAAGTGAAGGTAGTGTAAATATTTGAAAATTTTTGGAGCTACCGTCGTGTCGGTTCGGGAGTTTTTTTTTTATTTTTTGGCGTGAAGCAGCTTGGGAAATCCGAACAAGGCCCATCGTGAAGTATATTGACTTAGTCTCGGCTAGCAGCTGATACAACAATATGTTGCAATCATTTGGATCATCGATTTCCAACCTTAGCAGAGTTTGTATCAAAGAGGAATTCTATTTCGTCATCTTCATGAACATAGCAATTCGTAGTAGCATCATCCAGCATAGCCCCACTTATCGCTCGGATTCCTAGAGGAATCGCTGAAGGGACTTCTAGAGGAATCTTTGGGTGTACTCGGGGAGGAATCCTTGAAGGAATCCCTGGAGGAATCACTGAACGAACTCCTGATATAATTCCTGAAAATTCTTGGAGAAATCACTGAAGAAACTTCAGAAGAAACCACATAAGAAACTCCTGGAGGAATCCTAGAGAAATCACAAAAGAAATGTCAGTCAGTATCCCTGGATGAACTTGAGGAATCTTTGAATACATTCCTGGAGAAATTCCAGAAGTAGTTCGTAGAGAAACCCCTCAAGGAATTTCTTGAGAAATCCGTCTAGAAATTTCAGAGAAATTCTTCTGAGAAATTCTGCAGGAGAAATCTCTAAGGAAGTTCGTGAATGATTTTCTTAAGGAATCCCTGAAGGAGTTCTCAGAGGAGCCCCTGAAGGAGTTTCCGACAAAATCTTTGAAGGTATTTCCTTAGGAAGTTAAAACCACCTAGAGGAATCCTTGAATGTACTTCAGGAGAAACCGCTGTCGGAGTGTGTGAAGGAACCCACGAAGGAATTCCTGAGGCAATGGCTTATAAATTTCAAGAAGACATTCCTGGATGAATCCCTTAAGGAGTTCCTATAGGAATCCCGAAGAAGGCATTTTTGGAGGAATCCCTGAAGAAGTCATTGAACGAATTCCTAGGAATATCTCTCTCAGCATTTCCAGAAGCAATTCCTCAAAGATTACAAGGGCAAATTTCTGAAGGTATTCATGAAGGAATTCCTCAAAACATTTAGAGGAATTCCCGGAGAAATTTCTGAAAGATTTCAAGGAGAAATTCCTGGAGAAATCTCTGAAGAATTTCTTGGATGAGAGAATAGAGAAACTCCTGGAGAAATGACATAAGGAATTACAGGCGAAATTCCTCAAGGAATTTCTGTAGGAATCCCTAAAGGTATTCTTGGCGGAAACCCTCAATAAATTTCTGGATATATCCCTGAAAAAGATCCCAAAGGAATACTTGAAGTCCCTTGAAGCAGTTGCTGGCGAAATTCCTGAATCAATTTCTGGATAAACCCCTAAAGAAGTTTCTGGACTGAAGAATCACTAAATCACTAAAGAAATTCCTAGAAAATCCTTGAAGGAATGGCAAGGGAAATCCCCGAAGGACTTCCAGGAGGAATCTTTAAATGAATACTTAGGGAAATCTCTCCAGCAATTTCAGGAGCAATCCCTGAAGAAGTTTTAGGGCGACCCCCAGAAGAATCTCCCAAAGAATTCCTGAAGAAATCACTAAAATAGTTCCTGGAGAACTCTCTGAAGGATTTTCTTGAAGAATCACTCCAGCAATCACATCTAAGGAATTCCATAAAAAATCTGTGTAACATTTCAAGAAGGAATTCTTGAAGGAATTTCTAAAAAATATCCTGGATAAATTCTTGAAGCACCTCCTGATGAATCCTTACAGAAATTCCGGGAGAAATCCCTGTCAGTACTTCTAGAGCCGCGGTCACCAAAGTGCAGCCCGCGGGAATGCCGGAATTTCTGAATGAATCGCTGAATAAATTCCTGGAGGAACAACTCTTGAAATTCCTCGAGGAATCCTTGAAAAACTTCCTGATGTCATTTGCGAAGGAATCGATAAGAGCTCGTGAATGAATTCCTTTATTAATTCCTGAAAAATCCTTGAGGCATCTGTGAATGCATTCCTGGAGAAATCCATGAAAGAGTTTGTAGAGAAATTTCTAAAGGAGTTTCCTGATAATCCGACAAGAAATTCAAGAGAAATTCTTCTGAGAATTTCAGGGGAAATCCGTAATAAAGTTCTCGGACGAATCTTTGAAGAAAGTTTTGGTGATATCTCTCCAGCAATTTAGGGAGAAATCTCTAATGTCAAAGAGAGCATCGAAAATATCTCACCTGGAAAGATCTCGTCTCGAGATTCGACAGAATTTCGTTTAGAGATTCGACAGAATCTCGTCCAGAGACTCAACAGAATCTCGTCCAGAGACTCGACAGAATCTCGTCCAGAGACTCGACATAATCTCGTCCAGAGACTCGACAGAATCTCGTCCAGAGACTCGATAGTATCTCGTCCAGAGACTCGACAGAATTTCGTCCAGAGACTGGACAGAATCTCGTCCAGAAACTCGACAGAATCTCGTCCAGAGGCTCGACAGAATCTCGTCCAGAGATTCGACAGAATCTCGTCTAGATCCGACAGAATTTCGCCCAGAGATTCGACAGCATCTCGTCCAGAGATTCCACAGAATCGCGTCCAGAGATTCCACAGAATCTTGTCCAGTGATTCGGCAGAATCTCGTCTAGAGATTCGACAGAATATCGTTCAGAAATTCGACAGCTTCTCGTCCAGAGACTCGACCGAATCTCGTCTAGAGATTCGACCGAATCTCGTCTAGAGATTCGACCGAAACTCGTCTGGAGATTCGACAGAATCTCGTCTAGAGATTCGACAGAACCTCGTCTGGAGATTCGACAGAATCTCGTCTGGAGTTTCGTCAGAGTCTCGTCCAGAGATTCGACAGAATCTCGTAAAGAGATTCAACAGAATGTCGTCTGGAGTTTCGGTAGAGTCTCGTCCAGAGATTCGACAGAATCTCGTAAAGAGATTCAACAGAATGTCGTCTAGAGATTCCACAGAATATCGTCCAAAGATTCAACAGAATGTCGTCTAGAGATTCCACAGAATATCGTCCAGAGATTCGACAGTATATCGGCTAAAGATTCGACAGAATCTCGTCTAGACATTCGACAGAAGCTCGTCTAGAGATTCCACAGAATCTCGTCTAGAGATGCGATAGAATCTTGTCTAGGAATTCGACAGAATCTCGTCTAGAGATTCGACAGAATCTCGTGTACAGATTCGACAGAATCTCGTCTAGAGATTCGACAGAATCTCGTCTAGAGATTCGACAGAATCTCGTCTAGAGATTCGACAGAATCTCGTCTAGAGATTCGACAGAATCTCGTCTAGAGATTCGACAGAATCTCGTCTAGAGATTCGACAGAATCTCGTCTAGAGATTCCACAGAATCTTGTCTAGAGATTCAACAGAATCTTGTCAAGAGATTTAACATAATCTCGTCTAAAGATTCGACAGAATCTCGTCTAGAGATTTGACAGAATCTCGTCTAGAGATTCGATAGAATCTCGTCCACAGATTTGACAGAATCTCGTCTAGAGATTCAACAGTATCTCGTCCAGAGATTCGACAGAGTCTCGTCTAGAGATTCGACAGAATCTCGTCCAGAGATTCGATAGTATATCAGAATCTCGTCTTGAGATTCGATAGAATCTCGTCTAGAGATTCGACAGAACCTCGTCTAGAGATTCGACAGAATCTCGTCTTGAGATTCGACAGAATCTCGTCTAGAGATTCGACAGAATCTCGTCTAGAGATTCGACAGAATCTCGTCTAGAGGATCGACAGAACCTCGTCTAGAGGATCGACAGAATCTCGTCTAGAGATTCGACAGAATCTCGTCTAGAGATTCGACTGAATCTCGTCTAGAGATTCGACAGAATCTCGTCCAGAGATTCGACAGAATCTCGTCCAGAGATACAACAGAATCTCGTCTTGAGATTCGATAGAATCTCGTCTAGAGATTCGATAGAACCTCGTCTAGAGATTCGACAGAATCTCGTCTAGAGATTCGACAGAATCTCGTCTTGAGATTCGACAGAATCTCGTCTAGAGATTCGACAGAATCTCGTCTAGAGGATCGACAGAACCTCGTCTAGAGACTCGACAGAATCTCGTCCAGAGATTTGACAGAATCTCGTCTAGAGATTCGACAGAATCTCGTTTTGAGATTCGATAGAATCTCGTTTTGAGATTCGATAGAATTTCGTCTAGAGATTCGACAGGACCTCGACTAGAGATTCGACAGAATCTCGTCTAGAAATTCGAATGAATCTCGTCTAGAGGATCGACAGAACCTCGTCTAGAGGATCGATAGAACCTCATCTAGAGGATCGACAGAATCTCGTCAGGAGATTCGATTGAATCTCGTCTAGAGATTCGATTGAATCTCGTCTAGAGATTCGACAGAATCTCGTCTAGAGATTCGACAGAATCTCGTCTAGAGATTCGACAGAATCTCGTCTAGAGATTCGACAGAATCTCGTCTAGAGATTCCACAGAATCTTGTCTAGAGATTCAACAGAATCTTGTCAAGAGATTTAACATAATCTCGTCTAAAGATTCGACAGAATCTCGTCTAGAGATTTGACAGAATCTCGTCTAGAGATTCGATAGAATCTCGTCCACAGATTTGACAGAATCTCGTCTAGAGATTCAACAGAATCTCGTCCAGAGATTCGACAGAGTCTCGTCTAGAGATTCGACAGAATCTCGTCCAGAGATTCGATAGTATATCAGAATCTCGTCTTGAGATTCGATAGAATCTCGTCTAGAGATTCGACAGAACCTCGTCTAGAGATTCGACAGAATCTCGTCTTGAGATTCGACAGAATCTCGTCTAGAGATTCGACAGAATCTCGTCTAGAGATTCGACAGAATCTCGTCTAGAGGATCGACAGAACCTCGTCTAGAGGATCGACAGAATCTCGTCTAGAGATTCGACAGAATCTCGTCTAGAGATTCGACTGAATCTCGTCTAGAGATTCGACAGAATCTCGTCCAGAGATTCGACAGAATCTCGTCCAGAGATACAACAGAATCTCGTCTTGAGATTCGATAGAATCTCGTCTAGAGATTCGATAGAACCTCGTCTAGAGATTCGACAGAATCTCGTCTAGAGATTCGACAGAATCTCGTCTTGAGATTCGACAGAATCTCGTCTAGAGATTCGACAGAATCTCGTCTAGAGGATCGACAGAACCTCGTCTAGAGACTCGACAGAATCTCGTCCAGAGATTTGACAGAATCTCGTCTAGAGATTCGACAGAATCTCGTTTTGAGATTCGATAGAATCTCGTTTTGAGATTCGATAGAATCTCGTCTAGAGATTCGACAGGACCTCGTCTAGAGATTCGACAGAATCTCGTCTAGAAATTCGAATGAATCTCGTCTAGAGGATCGACAGAACCTCGTCTAGAGGATCGATAGAACCTCATCTAGAGGATCGACAGAATCTCGTCTGGAGATTCGATTGAATCTCGTCTAGAGATTCGATTGAATCTCGTCTAGAGATTCGACAGAATCTCGTCTAGAGATTCGATAGAATCTCGTCTAGAAATTCGATAGAATCTCGTCTAGAAATTCGATAGAATCTCGTCTAGAGATTCGATAGAATCTCGTCTAGAGATTCGATAGAATCTCGTCTAGAGATTCGATAGAATCTCGTCTAGAGATTCGATAGAATCTCGTCTAGAGATTCGATAGAATCTCGTCTAGAGATTCGATAGAATCTTGTCTAGAAATTCGATAGAATCTCGTCTAGAGATTCGATAGAATCTCGTCTAGAGATTCGATAGAATCTCGTCTAGAGATTCGATAGAATCTCGTCTAGAGATTCGACAGAATCTCGTCCAGAGATTCGACAGAATCTCGTCTAGAGATTCGACAGAATCTCGTCTAGAGATTCGACAGAATCTCGTCTAGAGATTCGACAGAATCTCGTCTAGAGATTCGACAGAATCTCGTCTAGATATTCGACAGAATCTCGTCTAGAGATTCGACAGAATCTCGTCTAGAGATTCGACAGAATCTCGTCTAGAGATTCGACAGAATCTCGTCTAGAGATTCGACAGAATCTCGTCTTGAGATTCGACAGAATCTCGTCTAGAGATTCAACAGAATCTCGTCTAGAGATTCGACAGAATCTCGTCTAGAGATTCGACAGAATCTCGTCTAGAGATTCGACAGAATCTCGTCTAGAGATTCGACAGAATCTCGTCTAGAGGATCGACAGAACTTCGTCTAGAGACTCGACAGAATCTCGTCCAGAGATTTGACAGAATCTCGTCTTGAGATTCGATAGAATCTCGTCTAGAGATTCGACAGGACCTCGTCTAGAGATTCGACAGAATCTCGTCTTGAGATTCGACAGAATCTCGTCTAAAGGATCCACAGAACCTCGTCTAGAGGATCGACAGGAAGCATCGTAAAAATAGTACTTTTTTTCAAAGTAATAACAATTGCTGTAAAACGTGTTTTCTTTAAAAGGGCTTGCTACGACTACTATTACAGCCCAACGGCTCAACCGAAAGCGCAAACCAAAAACAAAACTGTTACTCCTGTCCTATAGTATTACCAAGTACATTTTAATTGAAATAAACTAAAAGTGGTTCTTAGAACCATCGTAAAACCAAAATGATATAGTTTATTGACAGTTTTTAAAACCTTTACAAGACTAACTGGCCATCAAAATGTTACTTGGGATTGTAACGTCCATTTTGTGGATTCTTGCATGATTCTTAACTGTCTTTCTGTAACCATTATTCTAAAATACAATTATTTTGTTTTTATCATGCCTTTGAAAGTCAACCTTTTTAAAACTAGCTGGATTTTAAAATTTTTGTACGTAATTATTTCCCAAGTACGCAAAGAAAGGGCGCATGGACTTTGAAGATGCATTTTTGAACAATCTGAAAGCTTTTGGCATTTTTTTAAAGAAAGCCAATGCTTCAGCTTGTTGGAAAGATGTTCAAAACTTTGAGTTTCGGATGTCTGAGATCCTGTATTTTCTTCTACCAATTTTCGGCAAGTCTGGTTTCCATATCAATTACACTACAAACATATCCGCTATAGTTGTTTTGTTTAATTTTCGTAACAAAGTGCGAAATTTCCCATGCACATACATCATAGTACAAAGCAAAACACTTAACCTAACAGTTGTTCAAACCTTCGCTGAGCCATAAACCTCCCCGATAGATGAGACCGAAAACCGAACCTGGCTCTACTAGCGCCTGCCTATTGCGCGCGCTCACATCTCACTCTATTGCTGCGTGCGAGGGCGATTGAGACCCGTTTTTATTTTCTGCTTCCCAGAATGGGGAATCGATTAACACAATTCGCCACGAATTTTCAAAATTTAATTGAAAAATAATTGTCTTCGATGGGGATGGCGCACTTGGTGGTTGGTTGGTGGCGCACATCGTATCACCGCATCGCCGCGCAGTCAGTGCAAGTGTGTGCGGATAGGTACGGAACGGTTATGGGCGGTACGAGGGAGAGCGAGCAGGCAGACGGGGACGGGGACAATTCCCGTTGGCCGTGTTTTTGGCCGGGGCTCTCTGCTGGATGGCGGGGGCTTTTTGATTGGTGGACCCCAGGCTGATATGTGTGCCAAAAAGCAGCGCACAAGAACAAATCATCATAAATTGCACAAGCAAAGCGAAGAAGAATGCGGCGATGTGGTGCGGCACGGATATTGGTTGCTGCTACTATGTACAACAAAAGGTTGAGTTCTTCCCCCGAAGTAATGGCGAAGCCGTGCCAAGACCAAGAAAATATATTCACGCCTGACTAAATTCCAAAAACGGGCGGCGACCACAACTTGAAATCAACCGCCGCCCGATTGATGGAAGCGCGGTTGCCGTCAAGGTCTGGGCTGGCTGCTCTCCGGGAACTAATTCCTGATTGATTGTTGATTTTCCGTGTGCTTGCTGCTGAGCTGATGCTTTGGCGCCACATTCGGCGTCCGAGACCAACCGAGATGATGATATTTCGAAAATTTGAAACCCAAACAGTAGCCAAAGCGCTGAATTAGGCGCTATTTTCCCTTCGAAGGCGATCGGCGCCCTTCTCATCTTTTAACACTGGCGCTGCTCGATGATGATGACGATGAAGATGGTGCTGGCTGCTGGTTGGGTGGTGATCGACGCGAAGGTGCCCATCCGGACAGCTCCATCAACAGGTGATCATCATCAGCAGCAGCATGGTAGTCAGAGGTCGAGAGCGACCACGACGAAAGGTGCACGGTGGGGTGAAGATCAAGCTCCCCCTGCCTGCCTGTAGCAGATATTTACGGAGGCTCCTCTTGGCGTGTATGATTACATTTCAATCTCTTGTGGTGATCCTCAATCAAGAGTTTCATAGCTCAAGCTTCTCATAGTACTCAACCGATTTTTTTTGTTTCGGTTACTAAACAATCACTTCTGGGCAGCAACTTGTGTGAGCGCTTCAGACTTCGTTTGCATATTCTTCTTCCTCTTGGTTTCGGTTGGCGTCGTCGTCGTCATCACGGTTTTCGAGCCTCAAGTGCCCGGCAAACGTCTAACCGCGCAAGGGGCTGCTGGCTGGAGCTTCTTGCCTAGTGGATGCTCGGTGTAACAGCCAGGTTTTGGCTATGTGCTTGGGTGTCGCTTTTCGGGGGTCAACATGGATGACTGTAGTAATTATTTAAAATGAAGGTAAGTCATTTCTATCGAATCTCTAGATTAGATTCTGTCCAATCTCTAGACGAGCTATTGTGCAATCTCTAGACGATATTCTGTGCAATCTTTAGACAAGATTCTGTGGAACCTCTAGACGAGATTCTGTAAAATCTCTAGACGATATTCTGTGCAATCTTTAAACGAGATTTTGTCGAATCTCTAGACGAGATTCTGTCGAATCTCTAGACAAGATTCTGTCGAATCTCTAGACGAGATTCTGTCGAATCTCTAGACGAGATTCCTTCGAATCTCTAGACGAAATTATATCAAATCTCCATAAAAGATTCCGTCGAATTTCTAGACAAGATACTGTTGAATCTCTAGACGAGATTCTGTCGAATCACTAGACGAGATTCTGTCGAATCTCTGGACGGATTCTATCAAATCTCTGGACGGATTCTATCGAATCTTTGGACGGACTCTATCGAATCTCTAGACGAGATTCTGACGTATCTCTAGACGAGATTCTGTCGAATCTCTAGACGAGATTCTGTCGAATCTCTAGACGAGATTCTGTCGAATCTCTAGACGAGATTCTGTCGAATCACTAGACGAGATTCTGTCGAATCTCTGGACGGATTCTATCAAATCTCTGGACGGATTCTATCGAATCTTTGGACGGACTCTATCGAATCTCTAGACGAGATTCTGACGTATCTCTAGACGAGATTCTGTCGAATCTCTAGACGAGATTCTGTCGAATCTCTAGACGAGATTCTGTCGAATCTCTGGACGAGATTCTGTCGAATCTCTGGACGAGATTCTGTCGAATCTCTGGACGAGATTCTGTCGAATCTCTGGACGAGATTCTGTCGAATCTCTGGACGAGATTCTGTCGAATCTCTGGACGAGATTCTGTTGAATCTCTAGACGAGATTCTGTCGAATCACTAGACGAGATTCTGTCGAATCTCTGGACGGATTCCATCAAATCTCTGGACGGATTCTATCGAATCTTTGGACGGACTCTATCGAATCTCTAGACGAGATTCTGACGTATCTCTAGACGAGATTCTGTCGAATCTCTAGACGAGATTCTGTCGAATCTCTAGACGAGATTCTGTCGAATCTCTAGACGAGATTCTGTCGAATCTCTAGACGAGATTCTGTCGAATCTCTGGACGGATTCTATCAAATCTCTGGACGGATTCTATCGAATCTTTGGACGGACTCTATCGAATCTCTAGACGAGATTCTGACGTATCTCTAGACGAGATTCTGTCGAATCTCTAGACGAGATTCTGTCGAATCTCTAGACAAGATTCTGTCGAATCTCTAGACGAGATTCTGTCGAATCTCTAGACGAGATTCTGTCGAATCTCTGGACGGATTCTATCAAATCTCTGGACGGATTCTATCGAATCTTTGGACGGACTCTATCGAATCTCTAGACGAGATTCTGACGTATCTCTAGACGAGATTCTGTCGAATCTCTAGACGAGATTCTGTCGAATCTCTAGACGAGATTCTGTCGAATCTCTAGACGAGATTCCTTCAAATCTCTAGACGAAATTATATCAAATCTCCATAAAAGATTCAGTCGAATTTCTAGACAAGATACTGTTGAATCTCTAGACGAGATTCTGTCGAATCACTAGACGAGATTCTGTCGAATCTCTGGACGGATTCTATCAAATCTCTGGACGGATTCTATCGAATCTTTGGACGGACTCTATCGAATCTCTAGACGAGATTCTGACGTATCTCTAGACGAGATTCTGTCGAATCTCTAGACGAGATTCTGTCGAATCTCTAGACGAGATTCTGTCGAATCTCTGGACGAGATTCTGTCGAATCTCTGGACGAGATTCTGTCGAATCTCTGGACGAGATTCTGTCGAATCTCTGGACGAGATTCTGTTGAATCTCTGGACGAGATTCTGTCGAATCTCTGGACGAGATTCTGTCGAATCTCTGGACGAGATTCTGTTGAATCTCTAGACGAGATTCTGTCGAATCACTAGACGAGATTCTGTCGAATCTCTGGACGGATTCTATCAAATCTCTGGACGGATTCTATCCAATTCTTTGGACGGACTCTATCGAATCTCTAGACGAGATTCTGACGTATCTCTAGACGAGATTCTGTCGAATCTCTAGACGAGATTCTGTCGAATCTCTAGACGAGATTCTGTCGAATCTCTAGACGAGATTCTGTCGAATCTCTAGACGAGATTCTGTCGAATCTCTAGACGAGATTCTGTCGAATCTCTGGACGGATTCTATCAAATCTCTGGACGGATTCTATCGAATCTTTGGACGGACTCTATCGAATCTCTAGACGAGATTCTGACGAATCTCTAGACGAGATTCTGTCGAATCTCTAGACGAGATTCTGTCGAATCTCTAGACGAGATTCTGTCGAATCTCTAGACGAGATTCTGTCGAATCTCTGGACGAGATTCTGTCGAATCTCTGGACGAGATTCTGTCGAATCTCTGGACGAGATTCTGTCGAATCTCTGGACGAGATTCTGTCGAATCTCTGGACGAGATTCTGTCGAATCTCTGGACGAGATTCTGTCGAATCTCTGGACGAGATTCTGTCGAATCTCTGGACGAGATTCTGTCGAATCTCTGGACGAGATTCTGTCGAATCTCTGGACGAGATTCTGTCGAATCTCTGGACGAGATTCTGTCGAATCTCTGGACGAGATTCTGTCGAATCTCTGGACGAGATTCTGTCGAATCTCTGGACGAGATTCTGTCGAATCTCTGAACGAGATTCTGACGTATCTCTAGACGAGATTCTGTCGAATCTCTAGACGAGATTCTGTCGAATCTCTAGACGAGATTCTGTCGAATCTCTAGACGAGATTCTGTCGAATCTCTAGACGAGATTCTGTCGAATCTCTAGACGAGATTCTGTCGAATCTCTAGACGAGATTCTGTCGAATCTCTAGACGAGATTCTGCCAAATCTCTAGACGAGATTCTGTCGAATCTCTAGACAAAATTCTGTCGAATCTCTAGACGAAATTCTGTCGAATCTCTAGACGAGATTCTGTCGAATTTGTAGACGAGATTCTGTCGAATTTGTAGACGAGATTCTATCGAACCTCTAGACGAGATTCTGTCGAACCTCTAGACGAGATTCTGTCCAACCTCTAGACGAGATTCTGTCGAACCTCTAGACGAGATTCTGTCGAATCTCTGGACGAGAGTCCGTCGAATCTCTGGACGAGATTCTGTCGAATCTCTAGACGAGAGTCTGTCGAATC
Organism: Aedes albopictus; assembly: GCF_035046485.1. Classification (NCBI taxonomy): domain Eukaryota; kingdom Metazoa; phylum Arthropoda; class Insecta; order Diptera; family Culicidae; genus Aedes; species Aedes albopictus. Next base: position 14,116,124 of record NC_085136.1, read on the forward strand.
TCTAGACGAGAGTCTGTCGAATCTCTAGACGAGAGTCTGTCGAATCTCTAGACGAGAGTCTGTGCACGAGATTCTGTCGAACCTCTGGACGAGATTCTGTCGAATCTCTGGACGAGATTCTGTCGAATCTCTGGACGAGATTCTGTCGAATCTCTGGACGAGATTCTGTCGAATCTCTGGACGAGATTCTGTCGAATCTCTGGACGAGATTCTGTCGAATTTCTAGACGGGAAATTCTGTCAAATCTCTGGACGAGATTCTGTCGAATCTCTAGACGAGATTCTGTCGAATCTCTAGACGAGATTCTGTCGAATCTCTAGACGAGATTCTGTCGAATCTCTAGACGAGATTCTGTCGAATCTCTAGACGAGATTCTGTCGAATCTCTAGACGAGATTCTGTCGAATCTCTAGACGAGATTCTGTCGAATCTCTAGACGAGATTCTGTCGAATCTCTAGACGAGATTCTGTCGAATCTCTAGACGAGATTCTGTCGAATCTCTAGACGAGATTCTGTCGAATCTCTAGACGAGATTCTGTCGAATCTCTGGACGAGATTCTGTCAAATCTCTGGACGAGATTCTGTCGAATCTCTGGACGAGATTCTGTCGAATCTCTGGACGAGATTCTGTCGAATCTCTGGACGAGATTCTTTCGTATTTCTAGACGAGATTCTGTCCAATCTCTAGACGAGAGTATGTCGAATCTCTAGACGAGAGTCTGCCGAATCTCTAGACAAGAGTCCGTCGAATCTCTAGACGAGAGTCCGACGAATCTCTAGACGAGAGTCTGTGAAAATCTCTGGACGAGATTCTGCCGAATTTCTGGACGAGATTCTGTCGAATCTCTAGACGAAATTCTGTCGAATCTCTGGACGAGATTCTGTCTAATCTCTGGACGAGATTCTGTCTAATCTCTGGACGAGATTCTGTCTAATCTCTGGACGAGATTCTGTCGAATCTCTGGACGAGATTATGTCGAATCTCTGAACGAGATTCTGTGGAATCTCTGGACGAGATTCTGTGGAATCTCTGGACGAGATTCTGTCGAATCTCTGGACGAGATTCTGTCGAATCTCTGGACGAGAATCTGTCGAATTTCTGGACGAGATTCTGTCGAATCTCTGGACGAGATTCTGTCGAATCTCTGGACGAGATTCTGTCGAATCTCTGGACGAGATTCTGTCGAATCTCTGGACGAGATTCTGTCGAATCTCTGGACGAGATTCTTTCGTATTTCTAGACGAGATTCTGTCGAATCTCTAGATGAGAGTATGTCGAATCTCTAGACGAGAGTCATCCGAATCTCTAGACAAGAGTCCGTCGAATCTCTAGACGAGAGTCCGACGAATCTCTAGACGAGAGTCTGTGAAAATCTCTGGACGAGATTCTGCCGAATTTCTGGACGAGATTCTGTCGAATCTCTAGACGAAATTCTGTCGAATCTCTGGACGAGATTCTGTCTAATCTCTGGACGAGATTCTGTCGAATCTCTGGACGAGATTCTGTCGAATCTCTGAACGAGATTCTGTGGAATCTCTGGACGAGATTCTGTGGAATCTCTGGACGAGATTCTGTGGAATCTCTGGACGAGATTCTGTCGAATCTCTGGACGAGATTCTGTCGAATTTCTGGACGAAATTCTGTCGAATCTCTGGACGAGATTCTGTCGAATCTCTGGACGAGATTCTGTCGAATCTCTGGACGAGATTCTGTCGAATCTCTGGACGAGATTCTGTCGAATCTCTGGACGAGATTCTGTCGAATCTCTGGACGAGATTCTGTCGAATCTCTGGACGAGATTCTGTCGAATCTCTGGACGAGATTCTGTCGAATCTCTGGACGAGATTCTGTCGAATCTCTGGACGAGATTCTGTCGAATCTCTGGACGAGATTCTGTCGAATCTCTGGATGAGATTCTGTCGCATCTCTGGACGAGATTCTGTCTAATCTCTGGACGAGATTCTGTCTAATCTCTGGACGAGATTTTGTCTAATCTCTGGACGAGATTCTGTCGAATCTCTGGACGAGATTCTGTCGAATCTCTGGACGAGATTCTGTCGAATCTCTGGACGAGATTCTGTCGAATCTCTGGACGAGATTCTGTCGAATCTCTGGACGAGATTCTGTCGAATCTCTGGACGAGATTCTGTCGAATCTCTGGACGAGATTCTGTCGAATCTCTGGACGAGATTCTGTCGAATCTCTGGACGAGATTCTGTCGAATCTCTGGACGAGATTCTGTCGAATCTCTGGACGAGATTCTGTCGAATCTCTGGACGAGATTCTGTCGAATCTCTGGACAAGATTCTGTCGAATCTCTGGACGAGTTTCTGTCTAACCTCTGGACGAGATTCTGTCGATTCTCTGGACGAGATTCTGTCGAATCTCTGGACGAGATTCTGTCGAATCTCTGGACGAGATTCTGTCGAATCTCTGGACGAGATTCTGACGAATCTCTGGACGAGATTCTGTCGAATCTTTGGACGAGATTCTGTCGAATCTCTGGACGCGATTCTGTCGAATCTCTGGACGCGATTCTGTCGAATCTCTGGACGCGATTCTGTCGAATCTCTGGACGAGATTCTGTCGAATCTCTAGACGAGATTCTGTCGAATCTCTAGACGAGATTCTGTCGAATCTCTAGACGAGATTCTGTCAAATCTCTAGACGAGATTCTGTCGAATCTCTAGACGAGATTCTGTCGAATCTCTAGACGAGATTCTGTCGAATCTCTAGACGAGATTCTGTCGAATCTCTAGACGAGATTCTGTCGAATCTCTAGACGAGATTCTGTCGAATCTCTGGACGAGATTCTGTCGAATCTCTGGACGAGATTCTGTCGAATCTCTGGACGAGATTCTGTCGAATCTCTAGACGAGATTCTGTCGAATCTCTAGACGAGATTCTGTCGAATCTCTAGACGAGATTCTGTCGAATCTCTAGACGAGATTCTGTCGAATCTCTAGACGAGATTCTGTCGAATCTCTAGACGAGATTCTGTCGAATCTCTAGACGAGATTCTGTCGAATCTCTAGACGAGATTCTGTCGAATCTCTAGACGAGATTCTGTCAGATTTCTGGACGAGATTCTGTCGAATCTCTGGACGAGATTCTGTCGAATTTCTAAACGAGATTCTGTCGAATCTCTAAACGAGATTCTGTCGAATCTCTAAACGAGATTCTGTTGAATCTCTAAACGAGATTCTGTTGAATCTCTGGACGAGATTCTTTTGAATCTCTAGACGAGATTCTGTCGAATCTCTGGACGGATTCTATCGAATCTCTAGATAAGATTCTGTCGAATCTCTAGACGAGATTCTGTCGAATCTCTGGACGGATTCTATCAAATCTCAGGACGGATTCTGTCGAATCTTTGGACGGACTCAATCGAATCTCTAGACGAGAATCTGTCGAATCTCTAGACGAGAATCTGTCGAATCTCTAGGCGAGATTCTATCGAATCTCTAGGCGAGATTCTATCGAATCTCTAGGCGAGATTCTATCGAATCTCTAGGCGAGATTCTGTCGAATCTCTAGACGAGATTCTGTCGAATCTCTAGACGAGATTCTGTCGAATCTCTAGACGAGATTCTGTCGAATCTCTAGACGAGATTCTGTCGAATCTCTAGACGAGATTCTGTCGAATCTCTAGACGAGATTCTGTCGAATCTCTAGACGAGATTCTGTCGAATCTCTAGACGAGATTCTGTCGAATCTCTGGACGAGATTCTGTCGAATCTCTGGACGAGATTCTGTCGAATCTCTGGACGAGATTCTGTCGAATCTCTGGACGAGATTCTGTCGAATCTCTGGACGAGATTCTGTCGAATCTCTGGACGAGATTCTGTCGAATCTCTGGACGAGATTCTGTCGAATCTCTGGACGAGATTCTGTCGAATCTCTGGACGAGATTCTGTCGAATCTCTGGACGAGATTCTGTCGAATCTCTGGACGAGATTCTGTCGAATCTCTAGACGAGATTCTGTCGAATCTCTGGACGAGATTCTGTCGAATCTCTGGACGAGATTCTGTCGAATCTCTGGACGAGATTCTGTCGAATCTCTGGACGAGATTCTGTCGAATCTCTGGACGAGATTCTGTCGAATCTCTGGACGAGATTCTGTCGAATCTCTGAACGAGATTCTGTCGAATCTCTGGACGAGATTCTGTCGAATCTCTGGACGAGATTCTGTCGAATCTCTGGACGAGATTCTGTCGAATCTCTGGACGAGATTCTGTCGAATCTCTGGACGAGATTCTGTCGAATCTCTGGACGAGATTCTGTCGAATCTCTGGACGAGATTCTGTGGAATCTCTGGACGAGATTCTGTCGAATCTCTGGACGAGATTCTGTCGAATCTCTGGACGAGATTCTGTCGAATCTCTGGACGAGATTCTGTCGAATCTCTGGACGAGATTCTGTCGAATCTCTGGACGAGATTCTGTCGAATCTCTGGACGAGATTCTGTCGAATCTCTGCACGAGATTCTGGCGAATCTCTGGACGAGATTCTGTCGAATCTCTGGACGAGATTCTGTCGAATCTCTGGACGAGATTCTGTCGAATCTCTGGACGAGATTCTGTCGAAACTCCGGACGAGATTCTGTCGAATCTCTGGACGAGATTTTGTCGAGTCTCTGGACGAGATTTTGTAGGATCTCTGGACGAGGTTCTGTCAAATCTCTGGACGAGATTCTGTCAAATCTCTGGACGAGATTCTGTCGAATCTCTGGACGAGATTCTGTCGAATCTTTGGACGAGATTCTGTCGAATCTCTGGACGAGATTCTGTCGAATCTCTGGACGAGATTCTGTCGAATCTCTGGACGAGATTCTGTCGAATCTCTGGACGAGATTCTGTCGAATCTCTGCACGAGATTCTGGCGAATCTCTGGACGAGATTCTGTCGAATCTCTGGACGAGATTCTGTCGAATCTCTGGACGAGATTCTGTCGAATCTCTGGACGAGATTCTGTCGAATCTCTGGACGAGATTCTGTCGAATCTCTGGACGAGATTCTGTCGAATCTCTGGACGAGATTCTGTCGAATCTCTGGACGAGATTCTGTCGAATCTCTGGACGAGATTCTGTCGAATCTCTGGACGAGATTCTGTCGAATCTCTGGACGAGATTCTGTCGAATCTCTGGACGAGATTCTGTCGAATCTCTGGACGAGATTCTGTCGAATCTCTGGACGAGATTCTGTCGAATCTCTGGACGAGATTCTGTCGAATCTCTGGACGAGATTCTGTCGAATCTCTGGACGAGATTCTGTCGAATCTCTGGACGAGATTCTGTCGAATCTCTGGACGAGATTCTGTCGAATCTCTGGACGAGATTCTGTCGAATCTCTGGACGAGATTCTGTCGAATCTCTGGACGAGATTCTGTCGAATCTCTGGACGAGATTCTGTCGAATCTCTGGACGAGATTCTGTCGAATCTCTGGACGAGATTCTGTCGAATCTCTGGACGAGATTCTGTCGAATCTCTGGACGAGATTCTGTCGAACCTCTGGACGAGATTCTGTCGAATCTCTGGACGAGATTTTGCCGAGTCTCTGGACGAGATTTTGTAGGATCTCTGGACGAGGTTCTGTCAAATCTCTGGACGAGATTCTGTCGAATCTCTGGACGAGATTCTGTCGAATCTTTGGACGAGATTCTGTCGAAGACGAGATTCGGTCAAATCTCTTGAAGAGATTCAACCGAATCTCAGGACGAGATTCAGTACAATCTCTGGACGAGATTCTGTCGAATCTCCAGACGAGTTCTTGTCCCCAAGCCCTTTAACGTAGTATTTACTATATGAATGTGTCTCCAACACTCATGCTAAACAGAAACGATTTGAAACAGCTTATAAATCATCATAAATACGCATTTAAAAATAGCTTCCACCCCGCAAATAACTCATCGTAAATAATCGAAATAGATATTCGCGCGCAGTGCCTTGACCCATCGTTGAAGTCTTTAATCCGCCGCGTTTTCGGTCGTCGACGTTGATTCTCATCGTCGTCGTCGTCGTTCGTTGTCGTCATCGCATACTTAAATGTGCATTTATGAACATCATGTACGTTCGTCCATATCAATCAGTCCGAAGTCCGAATTCAGTCCCCCCGGCAACAACAGAGCGGCCAGGGCAGGCCCACTAGTGCTTTTAGTGGGTACTACTAGCTAGCCAGCAACGATGAAGCGTGTCCTGCACTAAATATACGCACATCATAAGCAATTCGGAAAGCGCACCGGAGAAAGTAGGTATCCATCGTCGTCGTCACTTATTGTGGGCTTTGACACTCCGCGGTCCAGTTGTGCTGTGCATGCGTTGCTTTTTGCTTGCTATACATTCGGAACATATTTCTTTTTGTTGGAGAGTGCGCGCCACATGCCATCACAACACTGACTGTGTGTGCCATCCAGCGTGATAAAAATGGTTGTTTAAAAATAAATTACAATCTTCTTAAAATTCGTTACACATAAATGGTAGCAATGGCAAAGGCAAAGCAGGCAGGCAAACATTGATGGCCGCGAGTCGCCGCTGCTCGCCACGATGGGGCCCCTGACTGAGAGCGGCGAAAGAAAGAAAGAAAGAAAGGCCGCCCGTAAAAGTAGGCAAGGTCACATTATTCGAAATTTTGTTTCGTTTATCTTTCTCCGATTTTGAAGCGTTGGGAAAGGGATGGAAGAACGGGGGGGGGGGGGGCTAAAAGTTGGTGTGATTAGACGCTAATGTCTGTATTACCCCGCGAGGGGAAGTGGGGGTGCTCGGGACGGGACGCTCGGTGCGGCTAATGAGTGACCAAGAGAATGCAATGATCTTATGCTCCTTTCGGGGGTAGTTTGAGGTGCCGTTTTCAGTCGTTTTTTTTTTGTTTCGCTCAAGGCGGCAACTGAATTATAAAGTTGTTTGAGCGAATTGCGTCAGCCAGCCAGCCAGCACATTGTTTCCAAGGGAGGGGGCTGAATTACTTAAGTGCATTCCAGAGTAATATTAAACTGCCGAATCACCGGGGCGACGCGCGGTGCAGCAGATTTGCCGTTTGCTTCTGGAAGGGATTTGTAATTACACAGGTCGTAGAAAGTTTTATTGGACCGGTCGGTCAGTGTTTGAGCCAAGATTGAACTTAATCTGGCGATAACATATACGTGAAAGTCTTTCTCCCGAAATGGTCCCCAACGGGTAATTTTCCATGATTAGGGAGGTTTTATTTGTTGAAAGGGCTGAAGCTGTTCGAAAAACTGCACTATGTAGGAAGCGTAGACTGATCCAGAAAAGAGCGTCGTGTTACGGCGATTCACGATGCTAACAATTTCAAAAATCTACTTAACTTCATCCTAACTTTCTAAATATCTACATTTCATTTTAGTAAGGAGCGTGAAGCAGTGAGAAGTGAGCAGTATAGAATAGAGAATGAGCCGTGAAGAATCAGAAATGAACTGTAAGGAATAGGCAGTGAAGGACGGAGTGAGAAAATATGAATGATGAGTGAAGAGTACATAGTATGGAGTGAGGAGTGGGCAGTGAAGAGTGAGAATTGAGCAGTGAGGGCTGAATAATGAGGTGAGGAGTGTGGATCAGTGAGAAGTGAGTAGTGAGGAGTGATCAGTGAAAAGTGAGAAGTGAACTGTAAGAACTGTAGGACAGTGAAAAGTGACGTGTGAAGAATGAGAGATAAGGAGTGAGAAGTGAGGAATGAAGAGTGAGCAGTGAAGAGTGAGAGATGAGGAGTGAGTGAGAAGCAATCCCGGAAGTAAGCAGGTATGAGCATTAAAACGAGAATGCGTATAAAAGTGAATCAATCTGGAGGCAATGAACTGAAGAAGCCGTTTCTAGGGAAATCGCCCGATTTTCTGTCTATGGAATTGCTGATTTACTATAAGTCCAGAACCCCTAGACTAATCCAAACAATTTTCAACAGATAATGCGATAAAATTACCGTTAAATTCGAGCTGAAATTGTGAAAATCAGTCAATGGGAAGTGTTTCAAAATCATGCCACAAACAGACGTAACTCTTAGTGGAAATGCATCAACAACTTTTGCCCGGTGCTCATCACACTGCCACCTGTTGGTAGAAGCGCGCGAGACACTGTCGGCCATGATTGATTTCGATTTGACGTTTAACACGCACACTACTACACAAATCGCTTGTAATTTTCGTTTGCATCATTCAGTAATATGTACACTGGCAAACGTCAAAGCGCCTCTGGTGGAAGGATCGCGGAAATCAAATGCATGCAAATTTGAATTGATCGTTAAATGCATGAGCCAAGCCGTTTTGAAAAGTGCTAAGTCTGTTTGTCTGTGATCATACATGCAGACACCATCTCAACTCGTCGAACTGAGTTGAGTTGATTGTTAGATTGATCCGAGCTTACTTCTCATAATTCCTCATCTCTCACTCTTCATTCCCCACTTCTCACTCCTAAACTCTCACTCTTCACTCGTCGCTTTTCCCTGCCCATTCCTTACAGTTCACTGCTCACTTTCCATTGATCACTCCTTACTACTCACTTCTCAGCTCATTACTCAGCCGTCACTGCTTCGTTGATTGTTATACAGGGGCTGTTCATAAACCACGTAGACCAAAATTTGGTTATCTCAGACCTCCCTCCTCCCCCCGTAGACTTTTGTCCATACAAAAATTTTAAATTTTGTATGGAGCCTAGACTTTGGCTAGACCACCCCCACCCCTCCCACCAAAAAGTCTACGTGGTTTATGAACGGCCCCACATGAGAATTGAACCTCCGAGCATTCTATCGAAAAATCTTTTTTGACTGAATCTATAACAACCTTTCCCGAGCAGAAGAAAATATCATGAGCATAATCAAGGGCGTAGCCAGCTTTTCGGTCAGGGGGAGGGCAAGCACCCTTAGTAAAAATGTACGTACTAGCTTTTATAACTAAACGCAACACGATGAAATTGAATATAATAACATTATATTCTAAAAGCTTTATTTAACCCTTAACTCTGTTGTATTTTGTACAATACGTTAACAAAAACTCGCCGGATCTACACAAATCAACGTGGTGCTGGTAGCGATGGCCAATTTCTGGAAGATTAAGGATTTTTATTTACTCGTGCAATATTTTGCTCTGATTTTTTTGTCAATGTCTACAAAACATTCATCAGAAATTATAGTTGAACTCTTTTGGAAATTACGAACTCTTCTGAGGATAAACCTAGAATTACTTGGTTCCTGTATGCTTCCATTTATCTTCCAATACTATTTGCTGGAGAAATTCCTCCAGAATTTTTAGAATTTTTGAATTCCTGAAGGAATTCCTGTAAGAATTTCAAAAAATAAACCTGTACGAATTCCTGGATTAATTATGGGAGGGATACCTAGTGAAATTTCTGAAGAGATCTCATGAGGAAATCCTAGATAAATTTCTGGAGGATTCCTTGGAGGAAGTTCTGGAGAAATTCCTGGAGGAATTCTGGACGGAATCCCTAGTAAAATTTCATAAGAAATGTCATTAAAACTTCCTATATGAAATCTTAGAGAAATTTGTGAAGGAATCCTAGGAGGAATGATTGTAGAATCTTCTAAGCAAATTCCTGGCGTAATTCCTGGAAGAATTCCTGGAGAATTTCCTTGAGCAATTTTTTGGGCGAATTCTTGGAATCCCTAGGATAATTCTGAGAGAAATTCCTGAAGAAATCTCCAGAGGAACTCTGGGAGGAATTGCTGAAATTTCTGAAAAAAAAAATCCCTTGAGAAATTCCAGGAGGATTTCTTGAAAGAATCCTTGGAGGATTTCTGGAGGATTCCCTGGTGGAATCTCTGGAAATATCCCTCGAAAAATTCGTAGAGAAATCCCTAAAGTAATTGCTGGAGGAATCTCTGGAGGAATCCCTGAAAATTTCCTCAAAGTATTCCTGGAGAATTTCCTGAAGAATCTCTAAAGAAATCCCAAGAGGATTTCCAGGAGAAATTCCTTGACGAATTGCTGGCATAATTCCTGAAGGATGCCAGAAATATTCCGGAAGAAATTCCTGGGGTATTTCCTGGAGGTATTCCGGAAGAAATTTTCTGGGGAAATTCCTAGATAACATCCCGGAGGAATGAATGGAGGAGTTCCTAGTGGTTTTCCTGTGGAAATTTCTGGAGGAATCTCTAGAGGAATTCTTGAAAGAATTACTGGATGAATATCTAGAGGAATCTCCAGAAGAATTCTGAGAGATTTCTGTTTCTATTTCTGTTATTTTTCTATTTTTGAAAGAACCCCTTGAGAGATTCCTGGAGGAATTTCTAGTGGAATTGCGAGTGGAGTTATTCTGGAGAAATTCTCGAAGGAATTCCTGAAGGAATCCCAGGGGGTTTTCTTGAAGAAATTTGTGAAGAAATCCCTGGAGGAATATCTGAAGGAATTCCTGGTGGAATACCTGGAGGAATCCCTGAAAAATTCCTGAAGGATTCCTGGAGAATATTCTTGAAGAATTTCTGAAGAAATCCCTAGGGGACTTCCTGGAAGAATCCTTGGAGAAACTTCTGCAGGATTTCCTGGAGGAATCTTCAAAGAATTTCCTGAAGAGATTCCATGGAGAAATCTCTGGAGGAATCCCTTAAGCAATTCCTGATGGAATCTGATGAGAAATTCCCGGAGAAATACCTAGAGGAATTGTTGACATAATTTCTGCAAGATGTTCAGGAGCAATTCCTAGAGAAATTCCTGGAGAAATTCCTGGGGTAATTCCTAGATAAGTTCCCGGAGAAATTCCTGGATAAAATTCTGGAAAAATTCCTCGAGGTATTCCTTTGGGAATTTCTGAAGGAATCTCTACAAGAATTTTTAGAAGAATTACTGGATGAATTTCTAGAGGAATTCTGGGATATTTCTATTTTTATTCTATTATTTTTCTATTTCTGAAGAAATCCCTTGAGAAAACCCCGGAGGAGTTTCTAGCGGAATTTCTGGAGGAATTCTTGGATAAATCCACGAAGGAATTCCTGAAGAAATCCTTGGAGGAATCCTAGAAGCAGTTTGTAAAGAAATTCCTGGGGGAATCCCTCAAAAAATGCTGATGGTATTCCTCCAGGAATTTCCTGGAAGAATTTATGAAGAAATCCCTAGAGAATTTCCAAAAATAATCTTCAGAGGAACTTCTGGGGGATTTCCTGGAGGAATCTTCGGAGGATTTCCTGGAGGAATCCCTGAAAAATTCCTGAGGGTATTCCTGGAGAATTTACTGGAAGAATGTCTGAAAAAAATTCCAGAAGAATTTCTGGAAAAAATCCTGGAGAAATTGTTGACATAACTTCTGAAGGATGTCCAGGAGAAATTCCTGGATCAATTCCTAGAGAAATTGCTGGAGGTATTCCTGAAGAAATTCTTGGGGTAATTCCTGGAGAATTCCCTGGAATAGTTCTTGGAGAAATTCCTAAATAGAATCCTGGAGGAATTGCTGGAGGTTATCATTTGGGAATTGCTGGCGGAATCCTTGAAGGAATTCTAGGAGGAATCTCTGTAGTAATTCCTTCAACAATTTGTGGATGAATTTCTGGGGGAATCTCTAGAGGAGCTCTGGGAGAAATTTCTGAAAAAAAAAATCGCCTGAGAAATTCCCGCAGGAATTTCTGAAGGAATCCCTGGAAAAAATCACTAAAAAAGTTCCTGGAGGAGATTGTGGTGCAAATCCTGGAGGAATGCCTGTAGCAATTCCTGGAGGGAATACTGGAAGATTTCTTGGCGGAATTTCTGGAAAAAATCCAGAAGGTATTCCTAGAAAAAATCCTGGAAGAATTTCTGAAGGAATTCCTGAAGGATTTCCTGGAGTAATTCCTAGAGGAATTCCTGAAGAAACTCGTGGATGAATCGCTTAGGGAATTCGTATAGGAATACCAGAAATAATTCCTCAAGAAATCGTAAATGGAGTTCTTGAACAAATTCGGGATCCTTAGAAGAGTTTCTGAAGAAACTCCAGAAGGAAACCCGGAAGAAATTTCAAGAGGAATTGCTAAGGGAATCCCTAAGCAGTTCCTGGAGGAAGTACTGAATCAATTCCTAGAAAAGTTCCTTGAAAAATACAATGAGGAATTGCTGGAGGAACCCTCAAAAGAGTTCGTGGGAGAATATTTGGAGGATGTTTAAAATAAGTTGTTTCAGAAAGAATCACAGAAGGAAGTCCCGAGTTAAGCCCTGCAGAAATTCTTGGAGGAATCCCTGGGGGATATCCTAGAAGAATACCCGTAGAGATTAACGGAGGAATCTCTATAAGAATTCCTGGAGGAATTTCTTGAGAAATATCTAGACGCATTTCAATTCCCAGAGGATCCCTGGAATAATTCTTAGAGGAATCTCTGGTGAAATTCATGGATAATTCCCAGTAAAAATTTCTGAAGAAATTGCAGATGGAATCCTTGGAGAAATCCTGAAGGAATACTTATAAGAGTTCGTGGAAGAACGCCTTGGGGAATCCCTGTAGCAGTTCCTGAAGAAACCCCAGGAGAAATCCTGGGGAATTCTTAAATAGTTCCTGGAGGAAGTATTGGATTGTTTTTTGGAGAACTTCTGAAGGAATTCTAAAAAGTGTTCCTGGGGGAACCCTTGGAGGATTTTTTTAAATCATTCTTGGAGTTGTTTCTGAAATAAACACAGTAGATATTCCCGGTCGAATCCTTGGAGGCATGCTTGAAAGAAAATCTGGAGGAATCCCGGAAGCAATCCCATGATGAATTCCTTAGGAAATCCCAGGAAAGCTTTCTTAACAAATTCCTGGAAGAATTTCTGTAGAAAAAGAAATGAAGGCATCCATGTCTGCAATATTTTTTGGACGAATTATTGTTGGAATTTTTGGATGGAGAATGTTTTGTACAAAGATTTAAAGAACTCCCGGAAATTTCTGGAGGAATTATCGAAAAAAGCACTGGATCAATCACTGAAGGATCTTCTAAAGATATCCCAGGAGAAATTCCCGGAGGAATGCCTGGTGAAACCCATACAGGAATTCTTGGAAAACTCTCTGGAGCAATCCATGCTAGAATCACTGAAGGAAGCTATGGAAAATTCCTGAAGGAATTCGTCGATGTATCCTTGCAGAAGATTTGTAAAAAACTGAAGGAATCGTGTGGGGAATTTTTAAAGCATTTCTTGGAACAAACCCTAAAAACTATCTGAAGATGTCTGCAAGATGTCCATGGAAGAATTCACGAAAGAGAAACTCCTGGATATGTTCCTTGAGGAATTTCTGAAAGAATCCTTGGAAAAGTTCCTGAATAACTGCCTAAAGGAATTTCTGGAGATGTCCTTGAAAGAATTTGTAAAGAAATCCCAGGTATTATTATCTTAGCATGACGTTTGTATGAATTGAATACAAGTGAAAATTCGTGTAGCAATACCATATAACTGCACTCTATAGCAGCATAAAATTCTACAAAGTCCTTGTTTTTCCCTACCGGAAACTTGCCATGCTGTTTTTGTGTTCCATGAATAAACATCACAAAATTTAACCATTCATCCAAGCTTGTTATTTGGTTAAATTCTATGATAAGATTGAAGTAGATCTCTTGGAGAAATACTTGGCAAAATTTCCTGTGATTCTCAAGAAAAAAAAAGGTTGGATAATTGTGGATAAAAACCTCAACTATTAGAATAGTTTTTTTTTTTCATATAATTTCTGGAACACTTGAATTATTGACAATCTTTGAGTCGGCTTGAATTTAAAAAAATCTGTCGGCCAAGGGGGGGGGGGGCACGTCCCCCCCCCCCCTGCCCCCCTCTGGCTACGCCCTTGAAATAAAATGTGTTATTTTGGCCTAATAATTGAGTAATAGAATTAGTAGTTTTTAAGTTATTATGATAACAAATTAGATAACATATTATGTTATGAACTTGTCTGTCATAAGCGACAAAATAACAAATATCATAACAAAAAAATGTTCCTGGGAGACCAATTTAATAGCATGTTTTGTTGTATTCAATAGTAACTCAATAACAACTCAATAACAATGAGTTTTGAAATTTGTTTATGTTATGTTATTGTTTTGGTATAACTACCAAAATGCATTATACTGAGTTTAAAGTGTGGCCGATGCGTCACTACTAGTGTAGATCTGGAGGGCTTGTGATACTCAAGATATCCCTGATGAACTGGAAATTTATCTCCCACGACTTGCGTTATATGTATGAACTGATTGGGAAAAATTGTGATATTCGTGCACTTGTAAGATCATTACAAATGTATACCGAAAATCTCAGCTTGAGAATGATTTGGATGATTTGAAACAGCGCTAAGTTCTATCATCCGTTTACTAAAATGCACTATACTAAGTTTTGTTACGAGTGTAGATCTAAATACACATCTAAATACACATAATATTATAGGTGACCTCAGATATCCCTGACGCTCTAGATTTTTTTCGCCCATGGTTGCAAATATGCAAATATTAATCAAATGGGTAATTTCTGATATAAGTGCACCGCTTTTGATAGACCATTCCAAATTTAAACCATATATCTTAACTTCAGAATAGTTTGGATGATCCAGGATGGCTCTAAGAGGTATATACAAGTATCACATGATTCAACTGACCTTATATAACTACCAAAACTCACTATACAAAGTTTGAAATGTATCCGATGGATTGTTACGAGTGTAGATATAAAGGCCTTAACTCCAGAATGATTTGGATGGCCTAAGGAATCGTCATTGATGTGAAATCAATCTCACATACTCTATTTTACAAGTATAGGTCTAATGAAATTAGTTCTGACATGCTTACATTAGTTTAGTATCCTATTACAGGCAAAGGCCTTACAATCAGAACTCCCAGAGCGTTTTATGTTGCCTAGAATATCTGCAGGTCATGACCGTTATTTTATGTTTTAAAATATATCTTTGAATGTAATGAATAAAGTTCAAGTAATTTAAAAAGTAAACAAAATTATTGGTATCCAGTAGACTAAGTTCAAAACTTAAGTACGTTTTGGATAACCTGGAGATCTATGTTACAGCTGTTGAAGGACATAAATCATTTCTACCTAACGGCTACAACCCAAACAAGGAGTTTTGGGCAATTTTCATTAAAAAATATCACATTTACATAGAAATACAACTCGATATCGAGTGAAAAGCAGCTATACCTCCAAAATGTTCTAGCATAACACAGCCTCCATGTATGCATATGATAGCACCCTTGATAAGAACGTTTTGATTTTGAAAATCCACCCACTAGGTCAAAAGCTATGAGTAAAAGTATGCAAAACAGTTGTCCACATCAATAAAGGGTTAAAATGGCACAGGCATTCTGTGCAATCTATTAATAGGTTTGCTGAACAGAATTGTCTGGAGATATTGCCGAAGAAGAGAAGGACTTACTCTGACTTACTTCCAACTAGTAAGCATTTGTTTGTTAGAAGTAAGTCACAGTGACTTCTGCGCAACAAAAACCTGCGCTGCCGTGACTCTTCTGTGATAAGTGTGTTACTTGGGGACATCTAAAGCTATGTAGGGGAGGGGTTTCAGTGGCGTTCCAGGGGCTTGTTAGGTGTACAGGGGTATTTCAGACGGTTTCAGTGGCGTTCTAGGGGCTATCAAGAACGTTCCAGGGTGTTAAGGGTCATTCCAGGTAGTTTCAGGGGCGTTCCAGGGGCTTTCAAGGGGTTTTAGGGATTTCAGTGACATTTCAAAGATTTTAAAGAGATTTCATGGTATTCAGGGGCGTTCCAGGTGTTTCAGAGGCGTTCCAGATGGATTCAGTGGCACTCCAAGGGCATTCATGGGGATTCCAGAAGCTTTCAGAAGGCTGCAGGAGCGTTCCTGGGATTTTCTAAGAGCTTCAGGGGTCTTCAAGGAGGTTTCAAGAGCGTTCCTAAGAGTTTCAGGGGCATTACAAGAGTTTTCATGGGGCTACAGAGGTGTTCCAGGGGGTTTCATGAACGTTACGGAGGTTTCAAGGTGAATCAGGGGCGATCAAGGACGTTCTAAGATATTTCAGTGACATTCCAAGGACTCGAGGGGTGTTTCAGGGTATTTCAAGGGGTCTCAGTGGCGTTACAGGGTATTTGAAGGGGTTTCAAGGGCGTTCCAGGGAATTTCAGATGCGTTCCGGGTTTTTCAAGGGGTTTCAGGGGCGTAACAGGGTTGTTTTAGGTAATCTCAGGGGAATTTTAAGGTTTTCAAGAAGTGTTCCAGTGGATTTGAGGAGCGTTCCAGGACCGTTTCTGTGAATTTCAAGAGCGTTCTAGAGCATAGGTTCCCAAACTTTTCGAGTGCGCGACCCCCCTTTGCTAGCAGACGTACTTTTCGCGACCCACCATAGAAATTCCCTCATTTGTTGTCTGTTACAGTAAAATATTTTACTGTCCCTCGCGACCCCCTGGATAAAGGCCGGCGACCCCCCTGGGGGGTCGCGACCCACAGTTTGGGAAACTATGTTCTAGAGATTTTCAAACGGTTTCAAGGAATTCCCAAAAGGGTTCTTGAGGGTTTCAAGGGTTGTCCGTTCAAGGACGTTCTAATGGATTTCAAATGCATTCAGAAGAATTACAGAGGCAAACCAGGGAACTTGAGGGGTTTGCAGAGGCGTTACAGAACTATTCCATGGGGCTTCAGGGAGTATTAAAAGGTTTCATGCACGTTCCAAAATTCCGTCAAACTACTTGAAATGCCTTGAACCGCCCTGTAACTCTCTCTAAAACTCCCTCTAAAGTCCTCTAAACCTCCTGAATCGCCTAGAAACACATTGGCACACCTTGAAACTCCAATGAAACATCCCAGAAACCTCTGGAAACCAACCTCATACCCCTCTAAAAGGCCCTAAACCACCTGAAATCCCCTAAACGCCATGTAATGCCTTTAAACTCTTCTGAAAAATCCCCAAAACGTCTTGAAAGACATTTCAAACTCCTGAAACAATCCTGGAATTTCCTTGAGAACATCCTGCAACTACCGTCAGCATCCTACAAATCCTCCAGAAATCCTCTGACACCCCCTGAAACGTCTTGAAACGCCTGAAAACACTTCTGAAAACCCCTGAAACTTCCTTCTTCGAAAGCTTCCCACATTTTCCCTTAATCCAACGGAAATCTCTTCGGAATCCTCCTAAAATTTCCTGAAAAGCCTTGATACGCCTCTCAGACATACTTAAACTGTCATTTTGTTTGATTCAAAAAAAAAATCGGACTGGCGTTTCAAAGAGCCTTCAGAATGAAGCTTGAGCTTGATTGACCGCCCGTAGAAGCTACTCCAGTATCGCCAGACCAGCTACCCTCACACAAGGAACCAAGGAGATATCTGCCTGGGACTAGCGGGCATCGTCAGTGTGTAAGTGATCTTCTATTTTTTAGGCGAAAATGGCGCCTGCCACGTCAGGTTGCAGATCAACATGGGGAACGGGAAGGAAGTGATGATTGCATATAGGGAAGTGGAACCATTTCGGCAGGGGCCCTATTTTGGGCGCTTTTCTGCTATAACTCAGCCAATTTTGAACTAATTGACACAATTTTTGGAACGCGATGAGATACGTATAGTATCTAGCCGTATACAAAATTTCAAGTCTATTGGTTTGGAATTGACTGAATTATAGCGAAGAGTGCCCAAAATACCGGCCGCTGCCCAAGTGGTTCGCTACCCTACCTCTGCGTCTGCACAAATTCATGTGGACGTCAAAGTGTTGGTGGGATATGAATGACAGAGGGTTCACACATTGGTGCGTGGATGCCAAGGTAAGGTGATATAATTGTGTGTTTATTAGTCTGACGATGATGCGGCACAGTTCGCTTGATTGTATAACTCGTAGGCGTTGTCTGATAAATTGACACTGTGCTGTGAATGTTGGAAGAAAGGAAAACGACTTTTTTAACTCGTTTCCGATTCTAGCGATGGCTATGGACGAACATATGAATGAACATGAGTTGTATGTGTAGAGAGGAGGGTGATAGGCGGGGACGTGCCAGGGATTGAACCAAGAACCTTCTGCATACAAATCAGAAGTGATTGCCAATTCCGTCTTTCCAAAGAGACTATAGAATGAAGAATCCAAAAGCTCATTGTGACATTCTCCTCTCAAATCAAAGCTGAATTTTTAGTAAAATATTGAAAAAATATATTATTTATTTGACGTACCGGTCTACCTCAGGGAAATCGGCCCGAGTCAGTGATCCAAAATGTACTATCAAAAACTGTAGTTTGCATGATAATCGTGGGTGTATGGTCTTGACTATCATGCAACAAAAACATTCACGTATGACCAGATGCAATATTCATGGGTGACTGTGACATTTTTTTAATCACGGCAAAAAATGTAGTGGATTTTCAAATTGAGTGAACGAATGAAATACCAGTGGTTCCGAAAACTGCGAACGGGACATGCGTATAACTTAGGAACCGGAAGTGTGAAGAAGCGGAGTGAAAGATTTTCGGATTGTGCGTTCCGAGGGTCATAACCACCAATGGAGCAGGGGAACAAAAGTCAGTGGCTCCCAACTGAATTGTTACGGCCCACGTCTAACAAATCAAAAAGTCTCATGCCATACGGATATTTTCAGACCTGGCTAATTGAGTTGATGTTGAAACCCGATATCCTAGGCCATTTTGGAATTAAATATGGCGCTTGAGGTTTCCGGGACAATATAGGGACACTACTGAGGGTTTCCGCCATCCTCAAAAATGCCTTTGTAACGACTTTGAAATCAAACCCGCTGAAAATGCTTTGAAGCTTCTTGTAATGCCTCCAAAATCCCTCTAAAACCCCCAAAAACCCCATGTAACGCACCTCAGACCCTCCGAAACCCCAGAAAACGGCATATAACGCCTCCGTAACGTTTCTGAAATCCACCGAAAATGCTCTGCAGCTCTTCGGAATGCCTCCAAAATCCTCCTAACACCCCCAGAAACCCCATGTAACGCATCTCAGAACCTCCGAAACCCCAGAAAACGCCATGTAACGCTTCTGTAACGTTACTGGAATCCGCCGAAAATGCTCTGAAGCTCTTTTAAATGCCTCCAATATCCCCCTAACACCCCCAGAAACCCCATGTAACGCACCTCAGACCCTCCGAAACCCCAGAAAACGCCATGTAACGCCTCCGTAACGTTTCTGAAATCCACCGAAAATGCTCTGGAGCTCTTCGGAATGCCTCCAAAATCCCCCTAATACCCCCGGAAACCCCATGTAACGCACCTCAGACCCTCCGAAACCCTAGAAAACGCCATGTAATGCCTCCGTAACGTTTCTGAAATCTGCCGAAAATGCTCTGAAGCCAATCTGAAGCTTCTTGGAATGGCTCCAAAATCCCCCTAGTACCCCCAGAAACCCCATGTAGCGCACCTCAGACCCTCCGAAACCCCAGAAAACGCCATGTAACGCCTCCGTAACGTTTCTGAAATCTGCCGAAAATGCTCTGAAGCTTCTTGGAATGGCTCCAAAATCCCCCTAGTACCCCCAGAAACCCCATATAACGCATCTCAGACCCTCCGAAACCCCAGAAAACGCCATGTAACGCCTCCGTAACGTTTCTGAAATCTGCCGAAAATGCTCTGAAGCTTCTTGGAATGGCTCCAAAATCCCCCTAATATCCCCAGAAACCCCATGTAACGCACCTCAGACCCTCCGAAACCCCAGAAAACGCCATGTAACGCCTCCGTAACGTTTCTGAAATCTGCCGAAAATGCTCTGAAGCTTCTTGGAATGGCTCCAAAATCCCCCTAATACCCCCAGAAACCCCATGTAACGCACCTCAGATCCTCCGAAACCCCAGAAAACGCCATGTAATGCCTCCGTAACGTTTCTGAAATCTGCCGAAAATGCTCTGAAGCTTCTTGGAATGGCTCCAAAATCCCCCTAATACCCCCAGAAACCCCATGTAACGCACCTCAGACCCTCCGAAACCCCAGAAAACGCCATGTAACGCCTCCGTAACGTTTCTGAAATCTGCCGAAAATGCTCTGAAGCTTCTTGGAATGGCTCCAAAATCCCCCTAATACCCCCAGAAACCCCATGTAACGCACCTCAGATCCTCCGAAACCCCAGAAAACGCCATGTAACGCCTCCGTAACGTTTCTGAAATCTACCGAAAATGCTCTGAAGCTTCTTGGAATGGCTCCAAAATCCCCCTAATACCCCCAGAAACCCCATGTAACGCACCTCAGATCCTCCGAAACCCCAGAAAACGCCATGTAACGTCTCCGTAACGTTTCTGAAATCTACCGAAAATGCTCCGAAGCTACTTGGAATGGCTTCAAAATCCCCCTAATACCCCCAGAAACCCCATGTAACGCACCCAGATCCTCCGAAACCCCAGAAAACGCCATGTAACGCCTCCGTAACGCTTCTGAAATCTACCGAAAATGCTCTGCAGCTCTTCGGAATGCCTCCAAAATCCCCCTAAAACCGCCAGAAACCCCATGTAACGCATCTCAGACCCTCCGAAACCCCAGAAAACGCCATGTAACGCCTCTGTAACGTTTCTGAAATCCGCTGAGAATGCTCTTAAGCTTCTTGGAATGCCTCTGAAATCCCCCTTAAACCCCCTCAGACCCCAAATAACGCCCTTGACACCCTCTAGCACGAGTTATCCGCATTTTTCTTTCGCAGTTTTCGGAACCACTGGAACTCCAACTCTACATTTCAAAACTGTCATTTCGTACTCCCATCATCTTGATTTGTGTTACAATCATGGTGCCAAATGCTACATTCATGGTAGACGACATTGATGCATCAACGGCAGCATGAATGTAGTGTGTGACGGTAGTATGCAACATTAGTCATGACGGTAAAGGCGTTGCGACGATAATGAAAAAAATGTACTATACGGTTCACTGGCCCGAGTTGTTTTGGTCACTCGTCGAGTTCGAATGTGACCACCAACCCTAGGGCATTGATCCCCTATCTGACCGACGACGCGACGCGTCGACCTAATGTGTTATGTGCCCACATGGGGCGCTGGTAATGTCGAAAGTGGCGACGGACGACACAACAATGCCCACACGGGTTCACACACAGCGTGACAGCTGGCTGGCCAGTGGCGGCCATTTGGCGGGTTGAACTTGCGCGCGGGTTAATTTTAGATTTACCCGAAATAGCTCCTTTGAACTGGAGGTCCAACAGACAGACGAGCAGCGGAGAAAGCCTTTCTCCATTCGTTATGCTTTGATGGATCGTCACGATGGAGACGGCGACGAATTGCGATGGCGACTCAATGATCATGATCGCCAACATCATCAATAGGTTCGCGCGGACACGCCGAATGTGCGCCTAATAACTGTCCTCCCCCTGGGGCCAAAATTCCATCTCATCCTCTCCGGCTCCGGCTCCGGCCCCGGCATACGTACGTACAATGAGAACAACACGGACCCCAAAGGGGGAGGGTCAGCAGTTAGGTGCGACGCGCGATGCCAGAGCAATTATGTGTGAAGTTGTTTTCCTTTCTTCGCGCGCTTATCGCCGCTCGGCCGCTCATTCCACACGGCAGGAGGTGGTGCGAAATCTCTATGACCGACCACCATCAACGGCCCAAGGCAGCCAGCCAGCCAGGAGGAGACCACTAACTTCGAGGTCGGATTCGCGGTTGACCTCAGGAGGATCGATTGTTATCGCGTCTCGAAAAGACCCTTGAACAACAGTTTCGACTTCCTCGTCCGTTCGAACATCATTTTCATATTTTCGGGGGCACGATGATGATGATGGGGGGCATAACCAACCAACCACCACTCAAGTGTCCGGCAAAGTGGGCGCTAGATGACAGCCGGAGTTGTTGAACCCGTCACACTCGGTTAGATGATGCTGCAGAGGAATTCCACGGAGTCATGTCAGTCGATCCTGAGCGACCATTTCAAAAATATCTGAAACTTTGCACAGTTTTTCAATTTCATAAAAATCGCCATTTTTTGATATTAAACCTTCATATTCACTCACGACTAACTTTTCAAAAGGGTGTATGCGAAAATAGTTCTAAAATATTCTAAAAGCTGTACAGCAAAAACGGATTGTTCGATTGTTATAAATTTTTCAGCAAAGTTAGATAACTAAATGATGATTCCTTAGAAAATATACACTGTAAAAAATTTCTTTTTCTACTTTGAAAAAATATGATATTTGTCACAAAAACTCAAATATCTCAAAACCCTATCTTTTTACCAACTTCAATTTTTTAGGGGAAATGGCCCATTATATCAGCTATCTACCATAAAATTTTGGTGATGGTAAACTGATAAACAAAAAAGTTATGGCATTTCAAACATTTCACAATTTTTACATTTAGTAACAAAAAAAAATTTTTTTCTGTGTAAATTATTTCGAGAATTATATTTTGATGCTGATTTTATTGTAAAGGCTACCGCCTGAATTAAACAAGTTGTTTTCATGATACTTTAGTTTGATTATTCGTAATTACTATAGTATCTATTTGAAACTTAGACGCGATCCAGTGTTGTGATCAAAAATATTGAGATTGTCATACTTTTTATTGTACGTGACTGGTGAAAAAATCCCTTGATAGTGTTGAAAAGCTGTTGATTATAAGAAAAATGGAATTGAATTTATTTTTAAGACAAAAGCTGTATAATAAAGGTTTTTTTATACGCGTATACGTCTAATTTATCCGCAAAAAAAATCCCTCTTACACACTTATTTCTGAATTGCCTGTTCGGTACTTTTTTGACGAGATTATAACAGCAGTACGATCTCGGTAGTTTCGGTAATCGATTTTACTGAGGCTCAGTAAAACAACTGTCAAAATCGTATGGAAAAGGTAAACAATGCATTTTTGCTGAACGAGTTCGGTGCTCAGCAGTTTTAATCTCGTCAAAAAATTACCGAACTCGGTACACGGCGTGTGTATGGGAAAGGTTTATAACAAAAAATTGGGCATCGCCAAATTTTTCGCTATTCAAAAATAGAGACTTCCAGCTTTCATTTGCACGGTCCCTCAAAAAAATCCACCGAGGGATCTCGAACAACTTTTTCAGAATACTGTTTTTCCCCATACAAAATGAACGGTTCCAAATTAATCCCTATTTCTACTTAACAAACATACCCAATTTTTGTATGAAAAAGTTCCCCCGATGGAATATTTCGATGTTGGGCTTGAATGAAAGCTAGTAGCGTCAACTTTCACGTAACGTAAAAATTAGCGATGCCTATTTTTTTGTAATAAATTTCTTATACCAGACACACCGTGCGGTAATCAAAATTAAGTGTGTAGAGAACAGACTTTATGATCGGAAGAATGCGAGTAACTTCAACAACAACAAATGCATAAGAGGTACATACCACAGACAAACAGACGAAACGCCTAGAACAATTTTAGTGAAAATTCATCGCCCAGTTCACACTATCACCACCTGGTGGAAATGTTTCACGAAACACTGCGTTGTGCAATATCGTCATCAGAAGGCGCTAGTGTGAAACGTCAAACGCAAAGAAAAACGATGGGCGCTCTTCTTGTTATGAAAGCCACAACCAAGATTCAAAATGATCGTTGAAAGCGTGGTCAATGAAAATTTCGCCAGTGTTACGTTTGTTTGTCTGTATACATACCTGACAATGCTCACGAAAAAAACAAAAAAATACTACCGCTATGAATATTAAAAATTGTATAGTATTTTTTTTCTTCAGCCACCAACACCAAACAAGTAAGTTAAAATTAATAAGTGATTTTGTTTATTATAATCTAACGAACAAGATGAACAGTCGCTTTCTCAAAGGTCTTCAACTCAACGCTCTCTTGTAGACCGTTTGATGAAAAAAAATGTTCAAAAGAGTTACGAAATCTCACCGAAAGCACCATAGATAAACTGAAAGAGACTGGTTATGCCCAAATGTCCACATTGTGTACACAATTACGAATTTGCACGTCCTGCCGTCTAGAATTTGACAAACGAGCCATCTGTATATCATCGGTAAAGCAGGGCGCAGGAAGTTCGAAAACGACAACAACTGAGAAATTGCCATCAGCGACATCTGTTTAAACAATTTAATTACGCCCCTTTTCAAAAATGCCCTGTAATATTCTTCAACATCTATACCCATTTCAATATTTTTAACGTTGCAAAACACGCTTTCAACATTCATCTTGAAGAAGAGGGAAAACACTTGTCCTCAAATGTAACAGCAAATTAATGAATAAACGACTAATGCGCGGAGGGCGTGATAAAATCGGAACATTACGGTACATAGTATATTATATTATATGTATATATAATATATAATAAAAACAACTTGTTTTACTCACGCAAGGCCATTAACAATAAAATCAGCATCAAACTTCAATTTCCGGCCGAAATAATTTACACTAAAAAAAATTATTACTAAATGTGAAAATTGTGAAATGTTTGAATTGTCATAACTTTTTTGTTTATTTTCATGGTAGATTGCTAATACAATGGACCGTTTTCTCTAAAAAATTACGTTGGTAAAAAGATAGGGTTTTGAGATATTTGAATTTTTGTGACAAAAATGATATTTTTTAATGTTAAAAAAGATTTTTTTCACAGTGTATATTTTCTTAGGAATCGCCATTTAGTTATCTAACTTTGCTGAACAATAAAATCAGCATCAAATCGCGATTCCCGGCCGAAATAATTTACACAGAAAAATTTTTTTTACTAAATGTAAAAATTGTGAAATTTTTGAAATGTTATAACTTTTTTGTTTATTAGTTTACCATCACCAAATTTTTATGGTAGATTGCTAATACAATGGACCGTTTTCCCTAAAAAATTCAAGTTGGTAAAAAGATAGGGTTTTGAGATATTTGAGTTTTTGTGACAAAAATGATGTTGTTCAATGATAAAATAGATTTTTTTTCACAGTGTATATTTTCTTAGAAATCACCATTTAGCTATCTAACTTTGCTGAAAAATTCATAACAATCGAACAATCCGTTTTTGCTGTGCATATTTTTGAATATTTTTGAACCATTTTCACATACACCCTTTTGAAAAGTTAGTCGTGGCTCTAAATAAAAATTTGGTATCGAAAAATGGCGATTTAGATGGAACTGAAAAACTGTGCAAAGTTTCAGTTCAATAGAAAATCATGAATTAAAAATTTTCCTTAATTTTGATGCTGTTGCTTGGAATCGCTCTGCAGCTGCCTGCGTGAGGGGTGATGCCATCACCACTATACCTTATAGTTGCGGAAGCCAAAATACTAGATACCCCTGCTGGCTGGCTGGGTGAAGATGGCTGCGACTCTGGAGGTAAAACTTGAATCAAGTGATTGCACGATCATTGATGTCAAATTTGTCACCTCCTTGAGCGGATTTCGGCTTCCGTTTGATACCTGGGTCAACAAGAGTGATGAAGTCAGCAAGCAATGATACCCGTGTGCATAATCAGCTGAAGGAGTTTAGGCAATGAGCAGAATATCCTATTGCTTCTCGTTATTTATCATTATTAACGAGATTCAAATTATTAAGATCATCAACCAACCGGAATGGTATGCTGGAATCCCTGATTGAAGTTTTCGAGGAATTTCAGAAGAAAATCCAGGATGAATCTTCGAAAGAAATTCCAGGAGGATTCCTCAAATGAATTCAAGCAGGAATCCCAAGGGAATTACAGCTGGAGTTTACAAAGGAATTCCAGCAGAAATCCCCGATGGAATGCCAGCGGGAATTTCTAAAGATATTCCAGAACGAATCCCCAAAGAATTTCTAGGAAGAATCAACAAAAACTATCGAGAAGGAATCTCTAAAGGAATTCCAGGAGATATTCCTGAGAGAATACTAGGAGGAATTTTCGTAAGAATTCTATGTGAAATCCCATAAGATATTCCAGTAGGAAACTCCGAAGTAATTCTAGGAAGAATCTCTAGAGGAATTTTAAGAGGAACTTCCGGAGAAATTCCGTAAGAGATTCCCGTAGGAACTATAGGAGGAATCTCCGAAGAAATTTGAAGAGGTTTCACCAAAGGAATCCCAAGAGGGAATCCCGAAGGAAATCCAGAAGGAATCCCCGACGAAATATCAGGAGAAATCTCCGAAGGAATTTTAGGAAAAATGCTCGAAGGAAGAACCCCTCAAGAGAAACCCCCGAAAAGCAATAAGAGGAATCCCCGAAATTACCCTAGCAGGAATCCTCCAAGAAATTCCAAGAGAAATCCCCGATAAAATTATAGGAGAAATCACCGAAGGAATTCCAGGAGGAATCTCCGGAGAAATTCGAAGAGAAATCACCAATGGAATTTTATGAGGAAATCACGCTAATCCCCGACAAAATATCAGGAGGAATCTTCGATTGAATTTTAGAAGGAATCTTCGAAGGAAGTCTAGAAAGAATCCCCGAAGAATTTACAGGAGAAATCCCAGAGGGCACCTCCGAAGGAATTGCGGGAGGAATCTCCGAAGGAATCACAAGCGGATTCCTCAAAGAGGAAACCCCGATGGAATTCTGAGAGGAATCCCCATAGGAAGTCCAGGAGGAATTTCCAAAGAAATTCAAGATGGAATCCTCGAATGAACTCTAGAAAGAATCTTCGAATATCAGGAGAAATTTCCGAAGGAATACTAGGAGAAATCACCGAAAACATTCAAAAAGGAAATCCCGAAGGAATTCCAGGAGGAATCCTGGGGTAATTGCATGAGGTATTTTTGAAGGAATTCCATGAAGAAAATCCGAAGAAGATCTAAGAGGAATAACCAAAAGAATCCCAGGAAGAAACCCCGAAGGTATTCCAAGAGGAATCCACGACGGAATATCAAGAGGAATCCTCGAAAAAATCCCAGGAGGATTTAATAAAGGGAGTCCAGGAGGAATCCCCAAAGAAATTCTAGGTTTTTTTTTAAAAGAAATTCGAGAAGGAATCATCAAAGTGTTTCTAGAAGGAACCAACGAAAAATATCCAGGAGAAATCCTCGTAGGAATTCCATGAGAAACCCCGGAAATAATTCTAGGAGGATTTCCCGCAGATATTCCAAGGGAACGTCCATAAATTACGTCACGCTTTGAGGGGGGAGGGGGGGTTCAGCAAAGTGTGAATCACAAGCGGATTCCTCAAAGAGGAAACCCCGATGGAATTCTAAGAGGAATCCCCATAGAAAGTCCAGGAGGAATTTCCAAAGAAATTCAAGATGGAATCCTCGAAGGAACTCTAGAAAGAATCTTTGAATATCAGGAGAAATTTCCGAAGAAATACTAGGAGAAATCATCGAAAACATTCAAGAAGGAAATCCCGAAGGAATTCCAGGAGGAATCCAGGGGTAATCGCATGAGGTATTTTTGAAGGAATTCCATGAAGAAAATCCGAAGAAGATCTAAGAGGAATAACCAAAAGAATCCCAGGAAGAAACCCCGAAGGTATTCCAAGAGGAATCCACGACGGAATATCAAGAGGAATCCTCGAAAAAATCCCAGGAGAATTTAATAAAGGGAGTCCAGGAGGAATCCCCAAAGAAATTCTAGGTTTTTTTTAAAAGAAATTCGAGAAGGAATCATCAAAGTGTTTCTAGAAGGAACCAACGAAAAATATCCAGGAGAAATCCTCGTAGGAATTCCATGAGAAACCCCGGAAATAATTCTAGGAGGATTTCCCGCAGATATTCCAAGGGAACGTCCATAAATTACGTCACGCTTTGAGGGGGGAGGGGGGGTTCAGCAAAGTGTGACAACCCATACAAAAAATTCAGAGGTCTCATACAAAAATTGTGACATAGGGGGGAGAGGTGGTTAAAACTTAACATTTTTTGCGTGACGTAATTTATGGACGCTCCCCAAGAGCAAAATCCTAAATAATTCCAGGAGGAATCCTCGAAGAAATTCGAAGAGTAATTCCCGTAGAAATTTCAGGAGGAATTCCCGACGGAATATTAGGAGGAATCGCCGAAGAAATTTCAAGAGGAATTCTCGAAGAAAGTTCAGGAGCAATCCTCGCAGAAAGTTCAGGAGGAATCCCCGAAAGAAGTCCAGCATTGAGCATTAAGGAATTCCAGGAGAAATCCCCGAAACACTTACAGGGGAAATACCTGCAGGAATCCCAGAGGGGACCCCTGAAGGAATTCTGGGAGTAATCTCCTAAAGATTTCCAAGCGGAATACTCGAAGGATTTTCAAGAGGAATCCCCATAGGAAGTCCAGGAAAAATCTCCGAAGCAATTTTAGGAGGAATTCCCGAAAGAATTTAGAGAGAAATCTCCGAACGAATTCCAGGAGGAATCCCGGAAGGAATTCTAGGAGAAATCTATGAAGCACTTCCAGAAGGAAATCCCAAAGGAATTCCAGAAGGACTCCTGAAAGAATTCTATGAGGAATCCCTGAAGCAAATCCAACAGGAATCTCCGAAGGATTTCTAAGAGAAATCATCAAAGAAATTCCAGGAGGAAACCCCGAAGAAATTTCAAGAGAAATCCACGTTAAATGAGAAAGCCCCGAAATAATAACAGGACGAATTCATGAAGGATGTTCAGGAGGAATACCCGAAGGAATTCCAGGAGGAATTCCCAAAGAAATTCCAGGAGACATTCCAGAATGAATTCTGGGAGGAATCCCCGAAGAGAGTCCAAGAGGAATCCCTAAATGAAGTGCAGGAGAAATCCCTGGAGGAATTCCATGAGGAATCTAGGTGGAATTTTTGAAAAATTCCAAGAGGAATTACCGAAGAAATTCGACGGAATATTAGTAGGAATCCCCGAAACAATTTCAGGAGGAATCCTAGAAGGAAGTCTAGGAGAAAACCTCGAAAGAAAATCTAGGAAGAATCTCCGGAGGAATTCCTGAAAGAATTCCAGGATAAAGCCAGGAGGAATCCACGAAGGAAGTCCAGGGGAACCTCTGAAAAAAGTCTAGGAAGAATCCCCAAAGAAATTACCGGAGAAATCCCTGCAGGGATTCCAGGGGAATGCTCAATTGATTGATAGATTTGTCTTTATTATAGAGACTTTCAGTCCTTGACTGATTCTTCTCTTGTAAATGCTTGAAGGAATTCCGGTAGGAAGGATTTGCAGGAGGTATACCTCCTGAACATTTAAGGTTGATTTAAAGTGGAAATGGCAATTATGCGGCTAAACTAAGATTATACCAGTATAATCTTAAATTGATTCTATATTTGCCCATTCCCACTTTAAATCAACCTTAAGTTTGCATGTAAAGTTATGATTGCTCTAAATAAACCGTATATCTGCATGCAATAAGGCTTCAACACCGTGGTTACTTAGGTATTCTCTAAAGAATTCCTGGAATAACTCCAGAAAAAAATATTGAAGAAACTCCATGAAATATCCCCCAAGAATATCCTGAAGATATGCCTGATTATAATCCTTGAAGATATGCCTGATTATAATACTTGAAGAAGCTCCTACAAGAAACCCTGAAGCAACTCCTGTAGGACTGAAACTGATGTTATTTTCAACTGACTATAACGGAATAAATTTAGTATAACAATTCAACAAATAGTTAATCAAAAACTCACTTGAAACTATCGACATATACCAATAAATTCACTATCACTGCGAACAAAATGCTGCTTATATGTGCACTAGCAAAGTCTGAATGGGTCTGTCTTTCTTTGTTCTGTCAGTTGCTGTCCGATCTGTCAGTCCGCTCGGCAACAGCCGCTTAGTTGCGAGGGATCGGACGGTGGTTTCACCCTCGTTTCGCGGTCAACAGTGTTGCCGGTAACATTCCCCGCCCCGTAAGCCACTTCCGTTTCCGGAGCGACTTCATCCGGCTTTTTGTCGTTACTTGAAACATCCAAAACTGCTAGCTTAACTGCTGGCCTGGCAAAGACTCCTCGAGCTGTCTGCACCACTGCGCGTCGAACTTGACCTGATTTTTCCGGAAAGACCTCCAGAATCCGTCCTCTTTCCCAACTGTTCCGTGTCTGCTCATCTCCAGGTTCCAACGGTTTCATGTTCTTCAACCACTTCGTCCTCCTTGCTAGCATCGGCAAATACTCCGACACCCATCTGCGCCAGAATTCGTCAACGATGTTCCTAGCGACTGAACAGCTGTCTCGAAGACTGACTGACTGATCAACTGTAGGCTGCTTTATGCCGCCTGAACTGTACAGCAAGAAGTGGTTCGGAGTGAGCGCTTCTTGATCTGCTGCTTCTAAGGGAACGTAGGTCAGTGGACGACTGTTAACGATCCCCTCTGCTTCCAGCATTATGGTTTCGAACACCTCGTCACTCGGATGATGCGGACTGTCGGATATTGCTGCCATTGCTACTTTTACAGACTTCACCATCCGCTCCCACGGAACTCCCATATGCGGGGCTGCAGGAACGTTGAAGTGCCACTGCGTACGGGCGTTGGTGAACGTAGCCGAACAATCCTCGTTGATGGCCTTGGTTCTCTGGAGCTCTTCTGTCAACTGACGACTGGTTCCCACAAAGTTGGTACCGTTGTCCGAGAATACTTCCAGCGGGCCGCCTCGTCGGTTCACGAAACGCCTGAAAGCCATTACGCCAGACTTCGTTGACAGACTGTGTGCTAGCTCCAGACGAACAGCTCGAACTGTGTGGCACGTGAACAAACATATCCACCGCTTCGCGACCGACTTTCACTTCGAAGTGACCCAGGTAGTCCACACCGACGTACGTAAATGGACGAATGAAGGAAGTCAGACGAACCTTCGGAAGTGGTCCCATCATCGGTGGTACTACTGTTCGCATCTTCGGAATGTAGAACTGTTGTCTCTGCTCGTTGCATACCGTCTCGGTATTAGCGTGAAGGAACCGCTGGTCAAAACTAAGCACAACGAGGTTTGTGATTCGATGACTTCTCGGCAACACGACTGAATGCTTCGCTTCGTATGAAATCGATGGAGCTTGTTCGATTCTGCGGCCAACTCGTAGAACTCATTTCTCGTCCAGGAATGGAGACAACGCACGAATAGGACTGCCTTTTGCTACACTTTGTCCTTCACGCAGCAGCTGAACTTCTTCCGGATACTCCTGTACTTGAGCCTGCCGCCATAGTGTTTCCTCTGCTTTTGCGAACTCACTCTGGCTGAGTATTTCAAGCGACCTTGTCTCGCTTGGCAAGTGCTTCCATACTGCTACAGCTCGGTGAACATATGCTGTCGCCCGTAGCAGTCTGTTCCAGTTGGAAGAACGCTGTACGTCTACCACTTCCTCTACTGTTCGGTGTGCAGCAACGAGGCGAATTTCTTCAGTTGCCACATCTGCTTCCGCTGTATCTCCTGGCCGTTCCGTAGGCCACTGACTTTCCGGATCTTGCAGAATGCAGGACCCTGATACCAACGGCAATCCGGGTCGAATGAAGGCCCGCCATTCCATTTCGTCGAGAAGGAACGTAGCGCCATTCATCCACACTGGTTAACGACAGAATTTCACCAACACGGAAAGACACGAACTGATGATACCGACGACTATCGGAGCGAAGCCAAGCATGAACTGTTGCTGAATCTAACCACAGGAAACGTCTGTGGATATCGATGCTAAGGGCTGAGCAGATGTTCTGTAGTAGACGGGAACCCATCATGGCAGCCTGAAGCTCCAAACGTGTGATGGATAGCGTTCGTAGAGGTGCAACTTTTGTCTTCGCTGCAATCAACGAACACTGACTCTCTCCGTCCACCGTCGTTCTAAGGTTGGCCACACACGTACAAGCTGACACGCTCGCATCTGTGAACACATGGACCTGAATATCACTGACTTGCTGCGGACAGAAATCCTTGAAGAAACAGTGAGGAACGTTCACTTCGTTGATCTACCGGTACTGTTCGATCCACCTTATCCAAAGCTCACGTGGCTGCTCCGCAATAGGGTCGTCCCAGCTAGTACCTGCATCAGGATCTTTCCTTGGACAACGAAGTGTGCGATGAATCCTAAGTGGTCGTAGAGCTTCATCACAATACGCAGGACTTGTCGCTTCGTTGGTGCTGCCCAATCGGCACCTAATACTTTCTCCAATCCCTGGTGATTGAATGTAAATGCGTCTTCCGACGGTATCCATGTGACGCCCAGAACGCGTTCGCATATTCGGTCATATTCTTCCCAAACTGGAAAGCCGCTGCTGCGTGGATATCTTGCACTTGATGAACCAGCTGTACTGCTTCTTCCACCGAGTTGACGCTGTCGAGGAAGTCATCAATATAGTGGTTGGAAGCATTCCAGCTCTTCACAAACTGCGCTGTACATGGAGAGCTGGTAGCACCGAACATCGCCACGTTGATCACGTAGACTTGTATTTCTTCCTCCGGATTACATTTCCAAAGAAAGCACTGCGACCATCTGTCTTCATCGCGAATTAGGATTCGGAGGAACATTTCCCGAATGTCATAGCACACGGCGACTTTCCCCCGTCTGAATCGCAACAAAACGTCCACTAGCGACACCAGAAGATCAGAACTCTTGAGCAGCATGTCGTTGAAGCAGACTCCATGGGCTTTCGCGGCCGCATCCCATACCATCCGAATGTTGCCAGGCTTCTTGGGATTCATAACTACACCCAGCGGTAGAAACCAGACACGTCGAGTATTCAGACTGCCGATCTCTTCCTGTGAAGCCTTACTGATGTACTGCTTTTGCTCGTAGCTGTTGATCTGCTCGTTCACTCTCTGTCGAAGTTCCGAATCTCTGGACAGACGCTTTTCCAACCCCAGGAGTCTGTTCATCGCCATCTTGTAGCTCTCGGGAAAGTGGATATTGTCCTTTCGCCACAGTAAACCAGACTCAATTCTAGATCCTCGGCGGACTGTAGTTGCCTCCAAAATGCTGCGTGCTCGTTGATCTTCGTCGGACTCAAGGTGCTTCGTGACCACAGCTTCTTCAACGGCGAAAAACTTCTTCATCGAATCATACAGATCACTGTTACTCATCTCCTGACCGACGTGTAGATTCAGCTGCCCCACGGATCCTTCACTTCCAGAATTTCCGAAGACCTTGCAGGTGTGGATAGGATCTTGACAGCTCGGAATAGTTTAACGTTTGACTGGGAAGTCCTAGCTCACGAACCGTCCGTACGTAGCTCAACTGGAATGTGTTTTGCTTGCCAACTCCGGAAATCTCCACGCTGATCCTTTTGGAACTTTTCTCATGTCTGCCGATCTTTCCGGTCCGTCCTAACCAAAGGTTGTCCGGCTCTCCATCAATCCCCAACTGAACTGCAATTGCCTCTTCCAGTAAAGTCGACGATGATCCGTCATCCAGGAACGCGTAGGTTTCCACTTGTTTCCCATCTGCGTAAAGCGTGACTGGCAGATAACGGAAGAGAGAGAACGACTTCGTGCGGTGGTAGTTGTGCTGTACCGCTTCGGTTGGCTTCGTTGTCTCAGCGGATTCGCTTCGGTTTGTCTGGTTACTGTGCAAAAGCATGTGATGCTGAAAACAGACGCTGGTAGCAGCAGACGACTTCGTACGGCTTCTAATGCGGAACCTCCCAAACTCCGTTGTAGACGGGCCAAATTCTCCGCATCGGAATATCCGCACAACTCCGTTGTGTTCTTGAAAGAACTGTAGAAGATAGGCCACTCCTGCGGATCGCCATTGAACTTGGGAAGCTCACGAGGCATTACCTGGCGCGCTGCGAGTTGAGCACTAGTTGGTCCTGCTGCAGGATTCGATTGTGTTCCATTCGGCAATCCAGCTCCCGCAAATGATGGTTCAAACGAATTCGTTACTGGTAGAGCCGCCGAATAGCCTAATGGTGCGTTTCCTTGAAGAACTGTTGAACTATGCGGAACTCCTGGATGCGGAACACTACCGAAACAGCTTTGCAACGAATTCACGAAATCTCCAGAAGCTACTGCATTCGTTGGTGCTAGTTGTGCCATTGGAGCGGCCGTGTAGTACGGATGACCTCCGTAAACTGTTGACATCAGACCGCTCGAACCAACAAATGATGGCGTTGCTGTACACCGCCATAGAATCGGTATTCCCGACTCGAATATCTCGCATTTCCGGACGAACCACACTGGAAACTGTAGAAGCTACTGAAATAGGCGGAACCGATGATGTGAATTGCCTAGCTACTAATGCTGGAACAGATGCCATCGCAGAAGTTTCATCATCGTTTCGCGGTCAACAGTGTTGCTGGTAACAGGAAGCTTCTAGCAATACAAGCGCCAGGTAGTGAGTGATTCGCAAACTAGAATGTTTTTTGCAAAAGTTTTCAGTCCTATTAGCAAATTTGACTGAGACAGTGTCTTTCTAAGTGGTCCAGAACGCGAGATATACGACGTTTAGACTGAACTGGAAGCTCATAAGAACACTAACGCCACGCAGTGAGTGGTTCTCGAACTAAATTGTTTTCCATGCGAAAGCTCTTAGACTTCTGAGCAACTTTGCCGAAGAACGCGTCCAGAACGCGTGATATTCCACAACTACTGGCAAAATGTAGTGCTATCCCACATGTCCGACATGGTGCCCTGTGTAGCAGATTCCCGGTGGCCAATGTTCCCGGAACCACTGTTTCGCATTTCAAAATTCGAAAATCGAAATTTTCTATCAAATAAGACATTGGCGGTAAACGCACGGGTATTCGGCATGACCATGCTGAGGGTGACGGGTTCGATTCCCGGTCGGTCCAGGATCTTTTCGTAAAGGAAATTTCCTTGACTTCCTTGGGCATAGAGTATCTTCGTGCCTGCTACACGATATATGTACGCATGCAAAATGGTCATTGGCAGAGGAAGTTCTCAGTTAATAACTGTTGAAGTGCTCATGGAACACTAAGCTGAGAAGCAGGCTTTGTCCCAATGAGGACGTTACGCCAAGTAGAAGAAGTAGAAGAAGAAGAAGAAGACATTGGCTATTTGAATTGGTGAAATAATCATCATTCTATAAGAGTTTGAATTTCTGGGTCATAATGACCCCAATGCATTTCGTAACTTCTTTTTTAATGCCCGAAGAAGGTTAACAATTGCTATTCACTGAAAAATGCCGCTAACGCTTATCGGGTGATAGGCACGAAGATACTCTGTCATGGATCAGCCATTTACAGTATGGTCTTGCTGTGCTTTTCCAGCCCTACCATACACCAGGGAATGCAAAATTGGTCTTCCTGAATCATTGCCAACGGCAGCGAATTCGAGGCTACCTCTGCCCAGAGTAGCATTGTAAATGGTCCTCAATGGAACTCATGAACAGGTGCAACTTACTTTGGAACAATCGACCTGAAGTTTGCGAAGGTCGATTTTTCAAAAGACAACATATAGAGAAAGAGTTGGACCTACATATGTCCGGATTTGTCCAAAACATACCAATACTGGAACAAAAGGGTTGAATCAGAATCAGGGTATCATTTCGAAGGCGCACCCGCGAGCGTGTGGGTGATTGACATCTAAGCCGAAAGAGAGATAACGTTGTGAAAGACGGACCCGGTTAGGGTGGTGCTTCGAATCCAGTTTGACTTTCTATTTCACATAATCGTAACTTGTAGCTAGTTCAAGTGCCGGACCAGCGATACGGAGTCGTGGGTTCGAATCCCACCAAAACAAGGGGTATTTTTTTTTTTATAAATTTAACTCTCAATTTATCAATTGCACCCACACTGTCATCGAAATTTGTGTTTTTCGTCTACATAGTAGAAATCTATGAAATTACATAAAAAAAAACTCATATCAACAATTTTGAATCAAAACGGATGGTACCAGTTATCATGGCTACTCCGACGAATACTTCTCTAGAACGCTTGCAAGGATGAGGAATTTCTTCAGAGATTTGTTCAAAAATTGAGCTGGTCTATCCAAAATTTGTTCCGAAATTCCTTGAAGATTTCTCTTGAAATTCTATCCATGATTTTTCATTGAATTTCGGGATTTCTGACAGTTGTTCCTGGGATTTCTACCAGAGGCCTTCCCAGGAGTTCGGCATGAGTTTTTCACGGGTCTCTGCAGGACAATTTTCGATACGTAACCAAAATTCCTACAGGGACCTGTCCAAAAGTTTCTCTCGGAATTTTGCGAGACTTTTGCAGAAATTCTTCCATAGATTTCGTCCATTTTTTTCGATATTTTTCAGGGATTACCTCGTAGTGCCTACCGGGATTTCTCGGGGCCGGATCACAACGTCCGAGGCCATACTGTCCCGGTCATTAAGTCGCATTTTTTTGCGTAATAACGTCCAAAAGTTTGGATGCGTCATAATATCCTATGTGCCTTCTTTCCTTGGACTTCGTGCCATATCTGCATGTTTGGACGTAATGCCCCGGAAAAATGCGCCATAAAGTCCTGGGACATTATGGCCTCGGACGTTATGATACTGCGCCGGATTTCTCTTACATGTTTTCAGAGGTCCACTTTGGATTTCCTTAATGTTTCCTCCCGAGAGTACTCCCAGAACCTTTTTGCAAGATGTTTTAGTTTTTCAGGTTCTTTTTTCGAAGTTCCTCTCGAGATTTCTCCAATAGATCTTAGCGGAGTTTCTTTCAAAATTTCATCTGGATTCCTTCCGATATTTATCCGGAAATTTCTTACAAAGAATTCCGTTAGTTATCATAGGAAACATTTTGATAAAAACGTCTGGAAAATCCCTGCAAGAACTCCTGGAGCAACTGTGAAATTACAGAAGGAGAAGAAATAATTACAAGAGAAGCTTCGGAAGAAATCCCGGGAGGAACTTTTGTAGAAAATTCCTGATAAACCCCATAAGAAATCCTTGAAGAAGCTCTAGTAGAATCCCCAGAAATAGATATACTCTGGGAGAAATCTCGGGAAGATGTCTTGGGGAGGTCCCAAATTCCGAGGTAGGAGAAACTCATCTGAGATACATCCCAAGAAAAACTCTTGTGGAAATCTCGGGATAGATCCTGGAAGAAATCCCACGAAAACTTCTTTGGACAAAACGCAGAAGGAACTCCGGGAAAAATCCCACGAGAGACTCTGGAAGCAACACTTTTTTTTTTCAGAGTCATCATTTTCTATAACCTTAATCAAAATCAGATGAAAGCACCTTTGCATTGCATCGAAAAATGTTTCTTTCGCGAAAATGTATACATAAATGGCGCCGGATTTTACATGAAAAATATCGATTTCTTTACTCTAAAACACTATATCTCGGGAACGTCGCAAATTACTTTGGGGAGTTAAGCTTTTTTGATTGGAAAACATCTGATAAACACGGTGGAATCAAAGTTTTTAAAATCAAAATATACGTATTTTACGAAAAACCGATTTTAAGTTAAAATTTATAAAATTATCATATCTGGCAACACTGTATCATAAAAATAATATTTTTTTCCGGATTCCTTGAGCGATTTTCTTCAAAAAAACTGAAGGTCGAAAATGTGTTATGGAATAGTTTCAAAGATATTAAAGAGAGGAGTATTTTCATATTGGTAAAAACGAGGGGTGCTGCTACGGGCTGAGGGGTGATCCGATCGGCACCAAAATTTGATTTATTTTCATCATTTAGGGTCAAAATCTTATACATATTTGCGGGTTGCCGATTTGTAGCCAAAAACTGCAAAACGCACCTGATAAAGCCGACAGCCAGCGGTTAAGTATCTTGGAGGCCCCCCGTAGCCACAGTTGTAAACGCGTGGTTTTTCAGCATGGCCATGCTGAGGGTGACGGGTTCGGTTCCCGGTCGGTCCAGTAACTTTTCAGAATGGAAATTTCCTTGACTTGCTTCGGAAAAGCGTACCTTCGTGCTTGCCACACAATATACACAGGCAAAAAGCTCATTGGCAGAGGAAGTTCTCAGTTAATAGCTGTGGAAGTGCTCACAGAAGTAAGAATCTTCAAAGATGCGTTTTAGAATCCATTAGGAAGCTCATTTATATAATTACCAATAGTTTAGAAGAAGTGCCTAATAAAGCTTGTGTTGGAACATCCGACCCTAATTGCAAAATTATCCGACACCTTGTGTCGTCCCTTAAGATGCTGCTTATCCCGAAGTAATTTTGCACTGATTCAGCGCCGGCGGACATTAACGTCTCTGCAGATCACAGGCTAACCCAGAGTAGTAGTATTCCCTCCCCCAGCTTCAATTAGCAGCGTCCTGCTCCAATAACATTCAATGCAATGTTCCCATCAACCCTTTCGTTTCGATGCGATGATAAAAACCATTTAACAACGTTGGGCGCGCGTAAGTAATGATGTTCGCGGCGGCCCGAACATCCGGCCAGGATCGAATATCAATGCCGAGATGGGGTGCCGAGCCGGGCCGATAAGTAATTGCGTCGCATCGTTTAACAGTCCCGACCCGATGATGGTCATAAAATCTCCGACCATAAAACAACCAATTAGCAGGATCTGGCCCGGCTGGCCGGAGCAGCAGCATCAGCAGGATCCTTCGTTTGCAACACCTTCTCGGATAATCAATCTGCCGTCGGTACCGTACAAGGGAGGAGAAGTGGTATTCGTGTCGAGTGATAATATGTTAAGCATTACAAAGCTTCCAAAAGAATGGACCGAGGCTGGTATGGTGGTAAAAGTGCATATCATTCAAACCGAGGACCTGGGATCGAGTCCAACAGGCGACAAACTAATGAAATATGAGTTCGTCCTTCGGAAGGGAAATGAATCCGTCCTGATATGAACTAGCCTAGGACTGAAAAAATATTCTAGGAAAAAAAAAAACAAAAATAATTGAATAACGTTTTGTATGAAAAAAAAAAGAAATAAATTAAAATGGAATGAGCTCACCAAGCCTTGATTCCTTAGGAATATCACCAGAGTTAAAAAGTGGTGCTTTCTTTGTAGTTTATGTACGTTGGATTCAACAGCTTTGAAAACTAGTATTGTTACAAGCATTTTAATTACAATAAAAGTAGGGTAAAAATTGACTTCGTCATATGCGCTAATTCCCGTCACATCAGACGGAAATAGCCAATTACTACTTACCTTTGCCAACGCCTCATTAGATGGGAGCAAAAAGATGTAGACCTCCGATAACCAGCCTCTTTAGCACTGGAAATCGAAAAATTACACTAAATTTCACGTTCGAATTTCACTCCACTTACGACTTCACATATCTTCTCGTCGGTAACACGATTGTTTACAGTTGTTTTCATCTAGGGAGGACGCAAGCAAATGGGTGCCTGGTTTTTCTGCATACGCAACATCGTATTTCACAACCACAGAGGTAGATTTCTTCATTGCACTGTGATGGCGTTTTATGATCTGGTGGGCAAAAAATATTTATCGAAATATTTTGGTCGTTATTCTACAGCTACATCCATCTCAATTTAAAACATTCTACTCAATTGTACTTCGAATGGCACATGATTTAATTTGGATTGCGAAAAAATTTACCGACTTTTAGAATAAACACCTACAGACGAATCATAATTTTAGACCATCCTATGTACCATAGTGCCACGTAGAAGGTGTGCGGGGAATGGAATTCCGGTTGTGCCCAAAATAGGCGTGAACTAGACGGAAACATAATTCGAGGGACAATTACTCAATCTTATTATTTTGAGGAAATTGTAGTTCTTTTAAAATATGTTTTACCAGCCATTCCATAGAAAAACGATATAGACGGTTTTCGCGCCAACTCGAACAAATGTTGGCAGCACCCTCTCAGATTCCAATGAATCTTTCTGGGTGAGTAGACCTTGACTAGATAAGCCACTTCGCATACTTATTTTCTTCAAAATTTATCTAGACTCTCTTTTGAAAAGGGCTAAACTTGTTTACCGATTTTTTTTTTCAAATGTGTTTAATGAAAAAATGACTGCTCCTATAAGAAAGTGTTGTATGTGTAATTGTCACAAAATACGTCAAGTTTCAAGAAAAAAATATTGAAAAAAATCCAAATTGAGTCCTACACTGGAAAAAATCGTTTTAAAAATTTCAAAGTCGATTTACAAAAAAAACACCATCTTCGATTTCAACGAAATTTTGTCTCAAGATAGGTAATTATGTTCCCTACCAACCGTCCATACATTAGTAATAAAGTATTTATTTAAATATAAAAAATGAATTGATTGAATGAATAAGACAAAATTTCCTTGAAATGAGACAAAATCTCCTAACAAAATGTGTTTCATTGGATGCTGGGACGATCATG
This sequence comes from Aedes albopictus, assembly GCF_035046485.1. Taxonomy (NCBI): domain Eukaryota; kingdom Metazoa; phylum Arthropoda; class Insecta; order Diptera; family Culicidae; genus Aedes; species Aedes albopictus. The sequence continues at coordinate 14,155,981 of NC_085136.1, forward strand.
ACCTTCACTGGTTAAGTTTTTGATTACAAAAGACACTGCGAAAAAAAATCATTTGAACATGAAAAAGTTTTTGTTAGAAAAACTTTTTTTCCTTAAAAGTCCCCATCTTGTGGTGCACGGACGGTTGGTAGGGAACATAATTACCTATCTTGAGACAAAATTTCGTCGAAATCGAAGATGGTGTTTTTTTTTGTAAATCGACTTTGAATTTTAAAGAACGATTTTTTTCAGAGTAGGACTCAATTTGGATTTTTTTACAATATTTTGTTCATGAAATTTGACGTATTTTGTGACAATCACCCATACAGCACTTTCTTGTAGGAGTAGTATTTTTTTATTAAACGCATTTAAAAAAAATCGGTAAAAAACAATATTACCCTTTTCAAAAGACAGTCTAGATAAATTTTGATGAAACTAAGTGTGCAAAGTGGCTTATCTAGTCAATGTAATGTTTCATTGTAATCTGAGAGGATGCTGCCAACACCGAATGCGATTTGGGACGAAATTCGTCTATAGTGCAACTCCGATTATCGTGAAACTTGGTGGGTTCGTAGTTCTTCGAAAATAATCAGACCCGTATTTTTTATTTCGTTATTAGAGTGATCAATTTTCAGATAGGGTGGTTCTAAAAATCAATGTATTTAAAAACTAAAAATTTTCGAAAAATCATAACTTTTGAACCAGTTAGTTGATATTGACCTTCTTTTTTGTTGAAAGCTATTGAATTCTAGTTTTCAGGAAAAATACGTTGAGTACGTCAAATTGTGTTTTTGTGCAAAAAGTATGCAAATACAGGTACTCTTCGATATAACGTACAAAAAAAAATCTATTTGTACGTTATATCGAAGCAGAGAAAAATTTAATATTTTTTATGCTAATGTTGATGTATTCGACGTGAAATTGACCCCAAATACTGATTTCGGCGAAATTCAAAAAACCAATAATGAAAAACATGAGTTTTCACGAAAAAGTCATTCTGTTTTTTGTGCTTCGATATAACGTACATTATTTTTTTCCCAAATTGCGCTAATTTTGGGTAACAAGGGTAACAAAACATTGATTTGAGTGATTTCGTAGTTTATGTGAGGATTATTCCTGGGAACAATAAAAATTTTCAATGTTGTACGTTATATCGAAGCAAAATGTACGTTATATCGAATTCGCTATATCGAGGGTACGTTATATCGAAGATTACCTGTGTATTAGTTTTTTCACGTTTTCATAGTCTCTGGACCAAAGAGGTACCCCGGTTTTAAATTTTTATCAGAAAATTGAGAAAATTTGGCGTAACATATCAAAAAATCACAGATGTATGTTTTTTAGTTTTTGAGATATGATTTTTAATAAATAAAAGGCCAAATTTTCCCATACATTTTTTTTAAATTTGATTATATTTTAAATCCTTATACATGTATAAGGACCAGGAATCACTCAAAAATGCAATACAAGGCATAGTTTTATGAAGATTTACAATATCAGGCAGTTCAAGAGCAGCTAGTATTAAAATATATGACTCTCGATGTTCAAAAAATCATATCTCAAAAACTAAAAAACATACATCTCTGATTTTTTGATATGTTACGCCAAATTTCCTGATTTTTTTGATAAATATATAAAACCAGGGTATCTCTTTGGTCCCGAGACCATGAAAACGTGAAAAAAACTAATATATTTGCATACAATTTTTAGTTTCTTAAAGCATTGATTTTTAGTACCACCCTATCTGAAAATTGGTCACCCTAATGACGAAATAAAAGAATAATTATTATTAATTATTTTCGATGAACTAGAAACCCACCAAGTTTCACGATAATCGGAGTTGCACTAGGCTGAGTGTACCAGTTATCGCCATAGTGGTTCCCTATTTGGCTATAGTGGTTATATGAGATATTTCAAAATTTTGCATCATTTCAAGAGTTTTAATGACAAGATACTTTTAAAACTTTCATAATAGGTCAAAGCTTCAAAACTTTCCAAATTCCCACTATGGCCAAATAGGGAACCACTATGGCGATAACTGGTACACTTACCCTATATCGTTTTTCTATGGAATGGCTGTTACATGATGTGAAAGCCTAATTTATAAATTACAAATTGATACCAAATTGGCCATGAGGCGTTAGGCGAGGTGCAGAAATGAATCCGATCGTTATTGGTCGTAGACAGGAATTAGATATGATCAATATGTAAGTTATTGTTAAATAACGTTCCACCGGATCCTCTATTAAGGTAATAAGACGGAGGTATGAATTGGTTCATAACCTAAATGGAAACAGTTTATTATACCTAAATTGATTTCAACGTTGCCAAGCAGTTTTACGAGGGTAAATAGCTAGCAGGTTTTACGGTGCAGTCATGTGAGGTTTAAGAGGGCTTTCAAGGGAGTTTCAGGATGATTTCAGAGGCGTTTCAAGGCGCTTCAGGAGGTTCCAGAGACTTCAGGGACTTTCAGAAGAACTTGAGGGCTGTTTTAGAGGGGTTTCGAAGCGTTTCAGCGGGACCTTTGGAGGGTTTCAGAGAGTTTCAAGAAACTTCAAGGGTTGCAGAAGGGTTAAGGGGATTTTGGAGGTATTTTGGGGAATTTCAGGAGGCTTCAGGGGAATTTCCGGGAGTAGATTTTCAGGTGAGCTCCAGGTGGTTTCAGAGGCGTTACAAGACGCTTTTGGAGGGGTCTTTCAAAGGCGTTTTAAGACGTTAATTGGCTTTTCAGTGGGCTTCAGAAGGGTTCCTGGGGTTTTTAGAGGATTTCATAGGCTTTCGGGTGAGTTTCAGGAAGTTTCAAATGGGTTATAGGCTTCAAGACGACCTCAGAAGGGTAACAGAGGAGTTCCAATGAGTTTCTGTGGGATTTCCAGGGGTTTTATGTCAGGGGTTTATGTGGCCACAGACTGTTAGATGAGCTTCAGGGGTCTCTCAGATATATTTCAAGGCGTTTCAGGGGGCTCAGAGGAGCTTCTTGGAGTTTTAGGGAACATCAGGTGACACTCATTTTTTAGGTTTCGTGCTAACGTAAGAACACACACAAGACGCGGCGCGACACGGACACAACACTTATCGTTCTTACAAACATAAAAAGTTGGACATCGTCCTGTAGATGGGCAACATCGAGCCCGAAACCGGTCGACGAAAAGGTAAATGTTTAATTACTTTTTATGTTTGTAAGAACGATAAGTGTTGTGTCCGTGTCGCGCCGCGTCAACATCAGGTGAGGTTCAGGTGAATTTCAAGACAGTTCCTATGCCATTCCAAGGCGCTTCAGGGCGTTTCAGAGTGTTCCCGTGTTTTTTGGGGGCTTCACGGGTTTCCAGGTGAGCGTTTTGGGGGCTTCCAGAATGACTGCCAAACTGTTTAGGGCGTTTTCAAAGGTTTTAAAGGGTTTATAAGATTTCAGGAGAGCTTTATGTGAGGCCTAAAGAGGCTGCAGAGCGATTTCAAGGCGTTTCAATACATTTCACGGCGGTTTTAGGAGGCTTTTATGGGACTTCACAGACATTCAGGTGAGCTCCAGGAGAGTTTCAGGGGCGTTTCAAGACGTTCCATGGGGACTTCAGAGGTTGTTTCAAGCCGTTTTAAGACGATTCAGCGGGTTTCAGGGGGATTCCTAGCGATTTTGGGGGATTCAAAAGGATTTCAGGTGAGTGGATTTCAAATGTGTTTCAAGGAGTTTCAGGGAGTTTCAGGCAAGTTTGGAAAAGATTCAAGGGGCCCTAATGCGTACAGAGGGGTTTCAAGGAGTTTCATGGGGTTTCAGAGGTGCTAAGGCGGGTTTAGGGGTCTTCAAGGCTTTGAGACGAACTTCAAGGGTTTCATGGGGCTTTCAGATACATTTCAAGGCGTCTCAGGGGTCTCAGAGTAGCTTCTTGGGGTTTTAGGAGGCATTAGTCTCTCAGGTGAGCTTCAGATGAATTTCAGGGCAGTTCCTAAGCCGTTTTAAGGCGCTTCCAGAGTGTTTCAGATTGTTCCCGTGTTTTTGAAGAATAGAATAGAAGCTGCAATGGTTTCCGAGGGAACTTTCCGGAAATATGATGGGGCGTCACAGGCTTCCAGATGAGATACAAGGACGATTCAGGTGCTTTCAGCTTCAGGGCATTTCTCAGGGCATTTCTGAAGATTTCAAGGTATTTAGAAGCTTTCAGGAGAGCTTGAGAAGAGATCCAAAGAGGTTTTTTTTAAGGATTTCAAGGCACTTCGATGCATTTCCGGGGGGTTTTGATAGGCTCCCTGGGGTTTTATGGGATTTCACACAATCCAGATGAGCTCCAGAGGAGTTTTAGAGGGGTACCAGAGGTTATTTTTAGACGTTTTAAAGTGTTTCAGCGGGATTCAGAGGGATTCCTGAAGATTTTGGAGGATTTTATAGGATTTCAGGATGTGTTTCAATGCATTTCAGGAAGTTTCAGAGGGGTTTTTGGGTTAATCATATTGAAAGCCTATGAGCTTCAAAGCGACTTCAGGGAGTTTCAGCTATTTTTTAGAAAATCTTCAAGGGCTTCCAATGCATATAGAGGCATTTCGAGGAGTTTCATGGGGTTTCAGAGGTCTAGCAGGATTTAAGAGTCTTCACAGGTTTTCAAACGAACTTCAAGGGGCTTCAGGTGTATTTCAGAGACATTTCAAGGCATTTCAGGAAGTGTTTGGGAGGAACTCCTGAAGGTTTCAGGAGGCATCATAGGCTCTCCGGTGAGCTTTGGGGAAGGGGAGATATTCGGGTGGTTTCAGAGGCGTTCCAAGACGTTTCTGGGCATTTGAGGGAGTTTCGCGTCCTCGTGTTTTTAGTGGGCATCACAGGCTTTCAGCCGAAGTAGCATGTTGATGACGAATTAGTCTTGTAGGGGGTTTGAGAACCGTCTAACATACCTTTCATTTTGGTTTTATAATGGTTCTAAAAACCTCTTCTAGTCTATTTTACTGAAACAATGATACTTGGAAGGTGAGTATCAAGGGCGTTTTAGGGAGTCTCAAAATAGTTTTTAAACGATTCATGGTGTTTCTGTAGATTTTAAGGGGTTCAAAAACTTTCAGGAGAGATTTAAGAGAGATCCAGAGAGGTTTTAAAGCGGTTTCGAGGGTTAATGCGCTCTATGAGGTTTTCAGGAGGCTTAAGATTTCAGAAAAGCTGCTGGGGGTTATAGGGAACTTAACAGGCTTGCAGATGATCTTCAAGGGAGTTCATGGGGATTCAGAGGCGTTTCAAGATGTTTCACGGGAAATTTAGGGGATTTCAGAAGAGCATTCAGCCTGACAACGCTTGTAGATTCGACTATTTCGGACACATACAATCGCATCTTTTACTCCAAAGCTTCCGTGAAAAGTTTGAGCTAACAAGCGGCATGACATTAGAAATGTCGCGAATTATAAGAGCGATAAATGGAATAGAGTAAACTTATGTATGCTACAAGGAAATAAAATAATTGGAATGAGCTCAGCAAGCCACATTTCTTTAAGGATGTCACTTAGGCCCGGAAAAATGACAATTTTATGAAACTGGTCAAAGTTACCCCGCCTTACGGCTCCCCCGGCCAAACAAGCGAAAGCGAAGCAAACTGACCACCACCGCGCACCGACTGCGCAACAAAGTCGTGTCGAAAATGGGAAATAAATTTGCTGAAAACCACAACGAATTTCGCCTGCCCTCCAGAACTCCGCGGCCGTCTCGGCCGCATGCGTTTCGTGTGCGAGGTGAGGTGCAACAGAACTAATCCCGACCAAAAATTCCACAATTCTTACGCCGTAGAAATAAATATAGGAATGTTCTCACTCACCTTAATTGCGGGAAGTATCGCCTTGGCGTCCTCCTGCAGCACCAATTTCTGTCGGACTTGGCAGTTGCTGCTGCTGCTGCTGCCGCCGCCGCTGTTTGATGACCCCACCTGAGCCGTCGTCGTTGCCGTTGGTAGGGCGTTCCCATCGTTTAGCCTGCAATTTGTGGTGGCAGATTTTTGGGAGGAGAACAGTTATTACCAATGAGATACAATGGCGGGCCCAACGGCGCAGACACACTTTTCCACTGGCGTGCATGCGATGGGCGTTAGAATTTTTGTTTTGATTTGTATAGAGGGGAGTGTGGGGTTTGAGGAGGGATTTGAATCGAAAAATAGCAGAAAAATGGAACGGGCTCACCAAGGCCAGAAGTATCGAAGCGCCAAAAAAAGTCATGTTGTTTATAACATTAAGTCACGGTCGCCATGTTACAGCCCATAGTCATTTTGGTAGTGTTCTCAATTAACTGTTATAAAATACGCAAATATGGAAAGATCTAAAAGAAAAGCAAAACTTATTGCATAGAAAATTTAACGCATTTGTACTTTAAAAAACATAAAAGTGGAATGGACTCACCAAGTCCAGAGATATCGAAGTTTAGAAAATGTCATGTCGCTTGTAAAATCAAGTCACGGTCGCCATGTTTTAGTCAGTCAACAGTTATTCAGTTCTTGTAACGATAGGAAGGTTCAATTTCCGAAAGACATAAAAATGGAACGATCTCACCAAAACTATAAACATTAAAAATGCTCAAACTATCGACCGTATTTCCCCTTAAAAGCTTCACCCCACAATCCCCCCATGGGTGGCAAAGGTGTGAACTCATACCTGCCATCCTTTGTTGCCCGGTGGTGCCCGGACTGAGGTGTTGATTTCGTGCCGGCCACCAAGCTAAGCTCCTTGAGGTTCTCGGCGATCGCACTCTGTTTGCTGGCGATCGCCTGCAGCAGTGACTCATTCGTGTCATTGTTGTTCCCACTAGTGGTGCCAGTGGTGCCGGCGGGATCAGCACAACCGATCCTAGTACTGGTGCTGCTGTGGCTATTACTGGTGCTGCTGCTATCACTACACGACGCGCTCTGTATCACGTGAATGAACCGCTGCAGGATGATACCGAACATGAGCAGTCCGATCGAGAGAGCACATTCCTGCACTTCGGAGCGCGCTCCAGGGGCGATCGTTGAGTCTGGAATGGGAAGAAACACATCAAGTTGGAAGATTAGAAATCGCAGAGCAATTCATCTAGTCGAGAAGCAGAGTTTTTCTTAGAATGAAAAGGGCAGTGGTTTGATTCTTTGTCTCAACCGTGTCAAGAAACAATGTAGACTTAACGATAGTTTTAAAGTGTTCGATAGAGCTTTGTTATAAAACTTGCAATGGTAATTTGGAGGCCCTCCCAAGTAACATTTTTTAGTCAAATAAACTAGAAGAGGTTCTGGGAACCATCATAAAACCAAAATAAAGGGTATGAGGTTTTATGACGGTTCTCAAAGCTTCTACAAGACTAATTTGCCATCAAAATTTTATTTGGGCTGTAATTGCTTGTAGTACAAGCGAACAGTTGTATTATAGTATTATTAAAGTTATAAACGACTAATTTTGTTCGATGTAACGATCATCATATTGCCATATTAAAACTGATAAAACCACTCCTAAGAGGGCTGTCGAACTTATTGATTCCAGTAATATTTAATGTTTTATTACGACTTTTTTACTAGAATCTGCTAATCAAGCCTTGATAAAACCATTATTTAGATTACAACTCAACTTACATTTTCTCCAGAACCAGTATGGATTTGAAGAGGTGCCATGAAACCTTCTGCAAGCTTTTTACACTACAATAGGCTGTAGTTAAGACCATATCAAAAATTTGGAGCAACAAAACTTAAGTAATCAAGCACACAGCTAGAAATTAAACCACTTGATCGATCTGAGACGATTTCGTTCGATCCTCCTAAATTTCCCACAGAAATTACACCCATTCAACGCAGTCCCACTTGATCCGAGAAAGTCAAAACATGGAAAAGTGCAGAAAATCCCACACACTGCTGCTGCTTCTGACAGTGACTACCGCGGGCCTGACAGACAGTCATCCAACCATCCACAATCCACGAGCTTTGCAACAGCAGCCCGGTTAATAATGATAATGAAATTCTATTCCAGGAAATTTTGCACCACCGCGCATGTTTCGCGAGCTCGCTCTCATTCGTCGTCGATGGTTCCCGTCTGCTTGCAGCGAGGCGAGGCCCCACAGGCACAGGCCTCAGCAGAAGGAAAATGAAACGAATTGACATAATGAAATAATTGGAAGCGTTTTGTGGGTCTTTTCACGCGGATTTAGGAGGAGAGAATCGGTTGGTTGGTTGCGAACATGCAGCAGCAATGTGGAGCAGGAGCGCGCAGGTTCGAACACCCAGATTTGGCAGAAGCCAGCCAAACCATCAGCATGCGCGAGACAACAAAGAGGTCCATTTGTGTGGGGCCCCTTAGGGTAGAATATGGCGTCGTGCGAGTGGAATTGCATTGGATCGGAGTAAATCAAATGCAGATTTTGGTCCGTGGCCTGGGAACCTGGGGCACATATGATGATTTAAAGTTATCCTGAGGAAGAGATGTCCAAGCAACCTTTTTAGGTCACGTAGATTCGATTAGATTTTTAGAACCATCATAAAACCAAAATAAAATCATTTGGGTTTCAAAACGGTTCTCAAAATCTACTTAAAACTTTTAGGGTTATGTTGCTATGGATGGTTTTGAAGCAAGTTCGAAATTCTTGAGCTTTTCCAGAAGTTATTTGGAAAATTCTTTCAGGCAGTTAGTTGAGAATTTCTCGGATATTCATCTAACAGTACATTTGCCAATTTTGTCAAGCCTTTTCTTTGGATATTTATCTAAAAACTACTTCGGAAATTCCCCCAGGAAGTAACTTGCCTATTTTTTAGGAGTTCATTAGGAAACTCTCCCAGCATCTATTTTTGGCATTTCGTTGAAACCCTTTAGAAAATCTTTACGCAATTTATCTAAAAGGCATGCTCCTTCTTGAATTTTCGCAGATATTCTTTCGTGTGTTTTTTTGAGGTTCCTAAAGGAGTTCCTTCGGACATTTCTCCTGTAATTGTTTCGAAAACTCTTCCAAGATGTAAATTCTAAAGAGAATTCCACCAGGAGCTAAAGAAGGTATTTCGGAAATTCCTTCAGCATGTTTTCCTGGCAACGAATTGCTTCTGGGGATTCGCCAGGAATTTCTCAAAAAAAAAGAAATCTTTTGAGAATTTTTCAAATAGTTCCAATACAAATTTCTGCTGCAGTTTCTTTGGAAAATTCTTTGAGAGCTTTGGACGCAACTGCGGAGCAATTCATGGAGGAACTTTTGGATAAACTAAGGAACGAACTCTTTGAGGAACTTTCCGTAGGATCTTCTGAAGGAATTTTTATAGGAATTGTTGGGGGAATTCCAGAAAAAAAATGCTATTTTTGAACCAACTCCTGGGGGAGTTTCCGAATTAACTCCTGGGAAAACTTCCAGAGAAACTCCTGGAGAAATTCTCGTATACAAAATTTGAGGAACTACCGAAGAAACACCTGAAGAATTGAACGAAGTGACTAATTGAGAAATTTCTGAGAGAACTGGTGCAGGAATTTCCAAATTAACTCCTGTAAGGGATTCCTGAAAAAACTCCAGAAAAATATACCTTGAGGAATCCTGAAAAAATGCTGAAGAAAATTGCCATTAGCTCTTGGAGAAACTACCCCTTTAAGAGGAATTCTCGAATGTATTTGAAAAAAAATCGGAAAGAATTTTTGAAGGATTATTCGAGGAACCTTCTGGAAAAATTTCTGAAGGTAATAACCAATGAAACTCTAAGGGATGTTTTTTTTTAAATGACCCCTTGGAGAAGTTTCCGATGAAACTCTTTGAGTGGTTAACAAATGAACACCTAAAGAAATATCCGAACTGGAATGGAGAAATTCCCGATGGAACTCCTGAAGTAACTTCTTCACGAAAAAACTTCTGCAGGAAGTGCCAGAGAAACCTCTGGAGTTTTTTTCTAATATTTTTGTGCAGTCGAAAAATAAACTCCTTCAATTTTAGGAAATTGGTGCTCTTAAAACGTGTTGAGTTTTACAAGAGGTTCATTACGGCGACGAAGATTGGATTTAGCGATGTCTAACATATAACATTCTTCCATGAATTCCTAAGGATAATCCTCAATAATTTTAGAAATATCTCCAGCAACTCCTTCGAAAAGTTTTTTAAAAGTCTCAATGTAGTTTCTTCAGAGTTTTTCGGAAAATTCTACAACAAATTCTTTTCAATTTTTTTTCTATTATTTCTAGAAGAAGATTCTACTGAGAAATGCTTCTGAGGCTCCCTGCAAATACGTAACTTTCTTCAGCATTATGAGATACCTCCACGATTTTCACCTGATTATTTTTTTTTAAATGAGAGTTCATTCGGGACCTCCTGCACGAGTTTTCTCGTGAATTTTTCTAGGAGGAAAAATTCTCTGTAATTTTCTTTGACAAACTTTTCAGGAGTTCCTTCGACAGTTACTCCAGGAATTCTATCGGTGATCCCTCCAGGAGTTTATTAGGGTAATCGGTAAATTCTTCACAACCATCCTTGACAGTTCCCTAACAAGTTCCTATGGGAATTCCTTCAAAAGTTCCTTCGGAAATTGCCCCATGAGTGTTATCCAGTAATTTAAGTTGGGTTCAGTGCCGTCATGGTAAATTTAGAGCTGGTTACTCAAGCTTTCCAAATTTCAATGTAAATTACTTGAAAACTGCGCCCTAATAAAAGAATAGTATTCCTGGGAAGCCCCTTCCTTAATGTTTTTATTGTTTTTTTTTTGTAATTCAGCAGTTCGGTAAAAATTCTTCAAGAGATTCCTCCGAGCATACTTTTTTAATTTATTCCTTCCCCAGTACTTCTTTAGCATTTTCTCCGTGACTACTTCATGGAATACCACCAGAAATTACTTTTTAGGATTTCTCAAAAAATTTCCGAAATTTTCCATCACGTGAAATACGTTCCTGTTCATGATTTTTTTTTCTGTGAAAGTTTCTCCAGAGATTCTTCCAAAGATTCTTTCAAGAATTTCTCTAGGAATTTTTCTCGAGTCTTCTTCAGGAGTTTTTCGTGAAATTTTGCAAAATAATCATTTTAAAACTTGTAAACGAGGTTTTTCAAAAAAAAAAATCAAAAATTCTCCCTGAGATTCCTGAGGGATCTTTAGGAATTTCCATCAAGGATTGCTACATTTGAAATTTGTGCATTCTAAAGGAGTTTCTCCAGGAACATCATCAGAGCTTCTTCCAGGAGGTTTTGTTTGAGATTTCTCCATTATTTTTTAAGTTTTTTCTTTTCCAGTTATTTTTGCGCAATTTCTGGAAGAACATCTGTAAAAATCCCTAGAGAAATATCTGAAACAATTACAGCAAGAGTCTCTGAAGGAATCACAGAAGATATTTCCGACGGAACTGCATTGCAGGAATTGAAACCCTTGAAATAAATACCGATTTTTTTTTCTTAGAGGAATTTCTTAAAAACTCCATGAAAGCACTTTTGAAGAAATCCCTTGCTGACATTCCTGAAGAAAACTCTGAAACTCTGAAGAAGCCCCTGGAGATATTTTTGAAGGATCTCCTGATGGAATGTCTGACGTAGAATTCCTGTAGAAGTTTCAGAAAGTACTGGTGAATGAATCCATAGAGATATACCTGAAGAAATCTCAGAATTTCTGTTATTTCTAAACCAGGGAAACCCTTGGCAAAATTCCATTTCTAATATAATTCCTGTAGAAATTCCTAGGAAATGTTTCTGAATCCCTTAAAAAAAATCGTGGAGAAATTCTTGGATTCATCCAGCGAAGAAATGCCGGAGAAGTTTCTGGAGAAATACATGGAGAAAGTCGTGAAGGAACATATGAATAAGCTCTTGGAAGAAACTCTAGAGGAATTCCTGCAGAATTTTGTGGATAAAGTTTCTGCATGGAGTTTCTGGACACATTCCTGTGGGAATTTTCAATTGAAATCCTATCACCAACTCCGGAACAAATCTCTGGTGGACTTCTTGAAGAAATTTCTGTACGAATTTCTGAATCTCTGGAAGATTTTCTAAAGAATTTATGGAAGAATTTTTGAAACAATTTCTGAAGGAATCCCTGCAGAAAAATGCCCGAAGGATTTTCTAAACATTTATTTTTCATAAGAAGAATTCATAAAGTAATCCCTGTCGAAATTTAAGAAAGAACACATGGGAAACTACCAAGAAAAAATCTAGGAAGCATTAATGGAGAAATTCTTGAGGAAATATAAGAAGCCCTGGAGAAGTTTCCAAAAAAAAAATCCCTGAAAAAAAAACTTGAGAAACTGATGGTGGAATTTCTGAAAGAAACCTTGGTAGATTTAAAAACCGGATTCCTAGTGTAGTTTCCGAAGAAAGGAAACTATGGAGCATTTTGGAAAGAATCAATAGAAGATTCCTCAATGGAGTCCTTGGACAAATTTATGGAGGAATTGCCAGGGAAATTTCTTAAGAAATCCCAGGAAGAATAACTGAAAGAAACTTTGCAAAAAAAAACTGAATGAGTCTGAGGAAGATTTTCTAAAGAAATCCTTGATGAAATTTCTGGAGAAATTCTGAACTTTTGATTTGAAAGAATACCTGAAAGCATTTCTGGATGAATCCGTGGCTAATTTCCTGAAAGAATTATCATACAGTTCTATGGAGGAATTTCTGAGGAAACACTTTTGTTGAGAAATTCTCGGAAAAATGTCTAGTGGAAGCAATTCTGAAGGAAATTCTAGAAAAAAAAACTCTGAAGCATTTCATGGAAGATTTTCTACAGGAATCCATGAAGAAATTTTGGAAGAAATCCAAGGCAGGTTTTGTGAAGGAGTACTTACATTAAGTTTTGGATAATCTCAAGAAAACTTTGAAGGAAATTCTAAAGGAAACTTGGAAAATTTTCCAAAGGTGTTGTGGATTGGCATCTAAGCCGAAAGAGAGATGGGTGTTTGTGAAAAAGGGAGTGTTCAGACTAGGAGTCTCATCCGCCGAATCGTTACCTGCTCTGTTCGTGGCTTAGTTGGTTAAAGCGGCGGTCTAGCGAATACGGAGTCGTGGGTTTGAATCCAGAACGCGATTTTTTTTCACAAATTCATCTCTCATTTTGTCAATTAGCAACATTCTGTGACTTTTAATTGCACGTTTTTTCAGCATACATAGGGTATTCTTCTTATATTTGGAAGGGCGCTAAAGACTACGACTCGAAAAAAGTGAGACACACAAAATAATGTATAACTTTTGATTGCGTGCACAAAAATAGCTGTTTTTTAACCGAGAATAGTACATTATGTGTAGCTAATACCATATTTTTTTTTTTATCAAATTCGATTAAGGATTGGCGGAAATATCATCGAAACAAGAGACTTACCATTTGAGAATCTTGGGCAAACTTTTTTTACTTAAACTGTAGAGCCAATACTGAACCGATTTCAATGAAAACAGTATATTACAACAATTTAACACTGTCAAAGTTTTATGCAGTCAAAATGGTGCACACTGATTTTAAAATGTTAAAAAGTGTTCAAAATTTGTTTGTTTGAATTGTAAAAAAAGTACTAAACCGATTATGATGAAATTTTGACCACTTATTATGCCTTACTATATCGTCTAGGTATCTTATGCACCATTATGATGTGGTTCACATTTGAATTTGATGCACCATTTTGGCATTTCGCATATATGAGGCTCCTGGAAAAAAATCTGGAGGAATATCTGAAGGAACTCCTCATGAAATTTCTGAAGAAATTCCTGGAGGTATTTCTGGAGGAATTCTTTGAGGAATTTCTGAAGAAACTCATCATTGAGTCCCTGGAAGAATTCCTGAAGAAATTTCTGCAAAAATACCTGGAGAAATTCCTGGAGGATTCCCTGGAGGAATTTCTCGCGAAATTCTTCGAGAAATTCCTGGAAGAGTTCCGGGAGAAATTTCTTTAGGATTTTCTGGAGAAATTCCTGAAAGAAATCCCAGGAGGCATCTTGGAGGAATTTCTAGAGGAATGTCGGAAGGAACTCCTCGAGGAATATCTGAAGGAATTTTTTGAGGAATTTCGGAAGAAATTCCTTGAAAAAAATCCTGAAGAAATTCGTGGAGGATTCCCTGGACAAATTTCTTGCTGAATTCCTCGGGGAGTTCTTGGAAGAGTTCTAAGAGATATTCCCGAGGACTTCTGGCAGAAACTCCTAGAGGATTTTCTGGAGGAATTGCTGTAGGAATTTCTGGAGTTCTTATTCGCTAAATTTCCATAAGAATTCCTTGGGGATGTTTTGAGGAATTTCTGAAGAATTTCCTTGAAAATTTCCTGGAGGAATCCATAGAGGAATCCTTGGAGGCAGGGATTGGTGGCATGCACAGTGCGGTGCTATAAAAGCATGTGCTTCACACAATCTCAAGTGCTTGTCTCCCGTTTTGCCAAGAGACAGAGACGTATGAGTGAGAGCTTTCGGAATTGTGCGAGTGACAAATCGTAGCACTAGATCTACGGCGCAGGGAGTAGTGCACGGTGCCTGGGACTGTGGTTGTCAACAAACAGAAAAAAAAATCACTTAATAATTTAATTAGATAGTTTGTGTTTTCGGTACAGTTGTTAAGCTTGTCAAGGATTGACAAGTGATGGGTCGTTTGATTCGAAATTTTCCCAATCATCCGTAGTGTCAAGCAAAGTGCAAAGCACGGAGACAAGCACTGAGAGAGTGCATACGACAGAGCGTGAGAGACAGGAGACCTCCAGCGCACGGAAAACATTTTTAGGTATTTTGTGGAGGAATTCCTGGAGGAATTATTTGAGGAATTTCTGGAAAAATATATGAGGCTTCCTGGAGAAATTTCTGAAGCAATGTCTGAAGGAACTCCTCAAGGAATTTCTAAAGGAATTCCTGGAGAATTTTTTTGAGGAATTTCTGAAGAAATTCATTAATGAATCCCTGGTGGAATTCCTGGAGAAATTCCTGGAAAAAATCCTGGAGAAATTCCTGGAGGGTTCCGCGGAGGATTCCGTGAAGGAATTCCTTGCGGAATTCCTGGAAATGTTCCGGGAGAAATTCGTTTAGAATTTTTTGGAGTAATCCGTGGACGAGTTCCTGGACGAAATACCTGGAGGCATCTTGGAGGAATTTCTGGAGGGATTTTCTGAGGAATTTCTGAAGAAATTTATTAATGAATCGCTGGAAGAATTTTTGAATAAATTCCCTTAAAAAATCCTGAAGAAATTTCTTAAAGGAAGAATTCTGGCAGAAATTCCTAGAAGATTTTCTGGAGGAATCCCTGGAGGAATTCCCAGAGGAATTTCTGGCGTACTTCCTCGAGAAATTTCTGAAAGATTTTTTGGAGGGATTCATGAAAAAATTCCTTGAGAATTTCCTGGATAATTTTCTGGAGACATCCGTTAGAAATTTCTTTAGGATTTTCTTCAGGAATCCGTGGAGCAATCCCTAGAGAAAATATTGGGGGGAATTCTGGCAGACATTCCTAGAGGATTTTTCCTAAAAGAAATTTCAGGAGGAATCTCTGGGGGAATTCCTGGAGGAATTACTTGAGGAATTTCTGGAGAGGTATATAAGGCTTCCTGGAGAAATTATAAGAGGAATATCTGAAGAAACTCTGTAGAATTCTCTGTAGATTGCAACAAGGATTCCGATCGAAGTTTTCCATCTAGATATTCTGAATCAATCTATGGAGTCTTCTCCAATTCTAGCATCACTAATTGCCCAAGATTGAAATTCTTTCACCACCACATTTTTTTTTCTAATTGATAATTTTCTCGATATTTTCCATTCTATTTGATACATACATGATTATAAAATTTTATAAGAGTCGAGATAATGACTACATATTGAAATTTCACATTGCCGTCACCATCCGAAGCCTTCTCCAGAATCCCAATATGAAGTACTAGGGGATGTTAGCACCACAGCAGGTACCATAGCATGTTGAAACCCCTTCTTTGGAATTCATATTGCGTGTAACACCATGATTCTATTTTGCACCATGATCATATATTGCACCATCATTGTAGTGCCCCCCCCCCCCCCCCCCCTAAGCAAGAACCCTGCGCACGCTAGTGCTCCAACTACATTGGTAAGCACAGCGGATTATGTAACACTGCTTAACGTAGTGGCAAAAGCTATTATCACAAGTATAGACCTGAAGCTATGGTCTCCGGAGTAGTGTTGATGATCTGGAATATCTCAAAACTATCGTGAAATGACTCATGATATGCCAGGGGGATTACAGATTACAGCCTAAACTTCATTGCGAGACTAACTACTGTTACTATAGCAAGAGCTAAACTTCAGGATAGTTTGGACGACCCTCAATGTCCCAAAGGTTCATAATAATATATAGTAGACTTCAGGTTGGTCCAGTCACCGCGACTGATTATGAAACGTTACTCAGTATGTCAGATTTAGCTGATGTTACGAGTGTATCAGTTTTGGTTGCGGCTGTGATGGAATGTAACTTGAAAATGGCTTTATCAGTCTCGACAAAATTCAAATACTGCTATTTAATCTTGTCCAACGTTTCGGTCGCATATAGGACCTTCATCAGGGACTCAATTATCACAGATTTTTCGCCCAGTGTGTGCTGTTGAATAAATTTTGTCGAGACTGAAAAGCCATTTTCAAGTTACGAGTGTAGACCTGAAGTTCTGAACTCCAAGATAGTTTGGCTGACCTGGAATATCCCTGTAGTGTCTCTAAATTACATTTGAGATTTCAAGAGCCTCACGGATCCCAGTAGGTTATGTAATGCTATTGTTAGTGGCGAAAATACATAAATTTATTCTTGTAGATTTGAAGGACCTCACTATAGGATAGTTTGGAACACCATCCCAGAATATAAAACTTTTGATTGACCTTTTGATATTCTTGACAAAGGTTAAATGAATTTCAAATTCCAAATTTCATGGTGGTCAGGATGTTCTAGGTTGTCAATGAAGCCCCAAATATGCCAATTTTTCCCTAATAGAGGACTCAATGTGTAGCAACTTTGCCGAAGACAGTATTCTGTTTTATCGAATGGGTAAATTTATACAGCCGTGTCTATGTAGGGGCCATATATGACCCCTCCGGCTCCAAAGGGTTAAACTGATCTAAACAATCACCACCACAAATATGTGTCCAAAATAAGCTGAATCCATCCTTTCAACATTCAGCCATCGACTGCTTCAATATCCCACGATAAATCAAATCTCCCTGCGCGCTTCCATCATCATCATCTATCTCAATTTGCAACATTTGAGATTCCGAAAATTCTGTCTGAAACATTTTTGCCAAATTAACGGCGCAGTGCGGCGTCCGTCGGCATCGCTTGGTGGTTGGTCGTTTTGGTCTAGTGATCGCTCATCGCCCGCAACAGGAAGCTCTTTCCTCTCGACTATGTGCTTCGTTCGCGGAATGCTATGGGCGATTTTAGTTTTCCGTTTGATCTCTCGCGTGCTACTTTAGTAGCAACAGCACCATTCATGGGTTAGAATTAAAGAATTAATTTTTTTTCTCTGCTTTTCTGATCTGAGTGCGACTTTTCGCCGTTCAGTATGCATCACTTTCGTTCCGAGTTTGTTCCGAGATTCCCCGGAGTCCGAGGCTCATTTGAATTCAATTTCCATGGGAACAAAAGCGAAATTAAGGGCCACCTTCTTCTACTGTTGCTGGGACCCGCAACGGTGGTGCGGGTCAAATGTGGTCAGCGGTAATCGGACGCGAGCGAAATGCGAAAACTGGTTGTTGTTGCTGCTGGAAGAGTGCTAATTTTCTCGAAATAACATCTGGATTTAATTCGGGCTGAGATAGTGAAATTATGCGCATCCACAAAGGAGCATGAAGAAATGACCTCATCGCCCAACATTGACCGGTGACTTCTGCCAGAGGGAGAGGGGTTAGCGCGCGCGCGCGTGTGTAAATGATTGTGATTAGTTGGTTCAGCGAAATGTTAAAATATGAGCATTTTTAAAGATGCGCGAATCAGTGCGCCATTAAATATGGAAATGGATGGCGGGGCAGCAGCCGTAACTCGCAGCGCAGCAGTTTCGAAGGTTTTCTGGGTTTTGTTTTGCTAGCCTCCGCCAGGTTCCCGTTATGCAATATGCATTTGAATGAGGGGTTGTTTGTTAACGACGTTGTGAAATTAATTACATGGAACCCATGGAGGGAATTTTGCGGCTCTGCTGGAAGCGCCGGGCCATTATTGATGAAATTATAACTGTCTCGGTGAGAAGTTGGGTTTGTTCAACCCGGGGGATTTCTCCGATTGTGGATTCGGGTGCTTACCTTATAACACTTCTGGCACAAATTTTGAGGTCAATATTGTTACAGTGGCATAATTGGAGAAACATATTATTATTATTTTTTGTTTTTGCACAAATGAACCAACCAACCTAGGGATGAAAATTGTACAATTAGACAAAACAATATTATAAATCTCGTTTAGGTTTTTTTTTTGATCCTTGAAACATTTCTTGAACATTGCTTTTAGAGTTTTCTCAAGTATGGTAAAAATCCACTTCGTCATATGCGTTAATTCCCGTCATATCAGATGGAAAAAGCCAATAATTACAGATATTCCAATTCATCCAGCTGGAAGCAAAATGATGTAGACTATCAATAACCCGATAGCCCTGAAAATCGAATTATTACGCGAAATTTCATGTTTAATTTTCACTCCACTGACTAGTTGACGATTTTTCTCGTTTTGGTACGACGAAGGCAACCGCACAGAAGCAGCAGCTAGCCGAATTGTTCTTCATCACCGTCCAATTTTCATTTCGCCAGATTCACTTGTTGAATCAACCTTCAATTCACACGACTTCACAACAGCTCTGTGGCACTTTATAGATGGATTTCGACCAAATTTTGACACAATAAGCGGATATCCTTCTAACTTAAGGATTTGCTAGTGATTGTGGCAACCTGGTTCCGGAGTTATTCCGGAATCAAAATGAGTCATTCGATTTGGCCATTTTGGAAAAAGTAAATTTTCGATATGAGAGCCGTTCAGTTTTCAGACCTAAGTGCACTGGAATGATAGAAAAATTTGTCTAGAAGTCCATCCCGATCACTACGTGCCTTGGAACCCGTTTTACGGATGTTCCGGGGAACCGGTTCCGGGGTCAATTTTTGAATATGATTCAATACCATCATGCGACACCTCAAACTTCGTGGTTTTTCAAGATGCATCATTCTGTGCTGTTTTGGCGTTGTCTGAAATACTGTTGGCCATTTTGGAACCGGTATTCGGATTTCCCGGGAATCGGTTCCGGTGGTTCCGGGGTCCAATTTTCGAAAATAAACAAACACCATCATGCGACATATCAAACTTCATGATTTTGAAAATCATGGCATTTTATCATAATGATTGGCCACTTAGGATACATTTGGCCATTATAAAATCGGTATACAGATTTTCCGGAATCCAGTTCCGGGGCCAAGTTTTGAAAATGGTTCAATACCGTCATGCGGCATCTCAAACATCGTGATTTTCAAAATACATCATTCTGGGCTAATATTGCGTTATTTGAAATACTGTTGGCCATTTTAGAACCGGTATTCGGATTTCCCGGGAATCGGTTCCGGTGGTTCCGGGGTCAATTTTTCGACGATGAACAAACGCAATCATGCGACCACGAGCGGAACCATTGATTGCTATCCGTATATTTATGCTTTGAACCAGAAACTGCCACTGTTGGGTATTCATTTGAGAATGCATCCAGGAATGCCTTCCGGAGATTCCTCATGGAATTCCGCAACCTCTCCAAAGAATTCCCTCCGGAATTCATCCAGGAGATTCCTCTTGAAGGATGTTCTTTCAGTTTATTCAATCCAGTGAGGTTACCGAAAACTCATTCCGAGGATTCCCCTAGGAGTTTCCTCCGAAAAGTGTCACAGGAACTCCTTTTAGGGATTCCTCCAGGAGTTTCTTATGGCGATTTGATTCCGGGGATTCATTCAAGAATTCCTTTTAGACATGCTTCCTAGATATTGTGAGGGTTCCTCCAGAAATTAATTACAGAGAATTTTCCAAAAATTCGTTTCGGGTGATTTCGCGTAAAATGCTTCCGAACGCTCTTGCACTAGTTACCTTCGCAAGCCCCGGAGGTTCCTCCAGAAGTTTCTTCCGAAAATTCAAACAGGTATCACCTAAAGAATACCTCCAAAATTCCACCAAAAATTCCTTCAGGAGCTCCTTCGTGAATTCCTCCGAAAGTTCTTCCAAGAATTTCTAAAGGAAGTTCCCCCTGAAGTTTTTATTCCTCCTAGACTTCCTTCGGGAAATTTTCCAAGGATACCTCCAGGAATTCTCCCAGGAATTTCCACAAAATATTCCGCCAGGAGTTCTTTCGAAAATTTCTCCTATAGTTCCTTGAGAAATTTCTTCAGGAATTCTCCCAGTAAGTTCCTCTGGGAGTGCCACCGAACATTCCTCAGGGAGTTCCTCCAGAACTTCCTCCAGGCATCCTTCCAGGAGTTCCTCTAGGAATTCCAGTCTAGAACTTCCTCCAGGAATTTTTCCAGGAAGTTCCTCTAGGGACTCCTCCGACCGAAAGTTCCTGAAGGAGTTCCTCCGGAAATTCCTCCAAATTTTCCTCCAGGAGCTCTTAGGCGCCATCCACAAATTACGTAACGCTCTGGGGGGAGGGGGGGAGTATGGCCGAGCGTTACGGTCCATACAAAAATTTTCGGGTTTTCATACAAAAAAGCGTACGGAGGGAGGAGGGGGCTTCGAAAAATGTCGATTTTAGCGTTACGTAATAAATGAATGCTGCCTTACGGAAATTTCTCCGGGAGTTCCTTCAAAAAATATTCCGGGAATTCCTCCAGGAGTTCCTTCGAAAATTCCTCCGAGAATTCCTCCAGGAATTCTCCCTGGAAATTCTTGCGGGAGTTTCTCCTGGAATTGCCTCAAGAGCTCCTCAAGAAGTTCTTCAAGGAATACTTGTAGGAGTCCCTCCGGGTGTTCCCCCAAGAATTCTTCCAGGGAGTTCCACCAAAAGTTTCCGGGAGGAACGCCTGAAGGAACTTTCAGAGGAATTCCTGGAGGAACTTCCAGAGTAATTCCTGGAGGAACTTCCAGAGGAATTCCTGGAGGAACTTCCAGAGGAATTCCTGGAGGAACTTCCAGAGGAATTCCTGGAGGAACTTCCAGAGGAATTCCTGGAGGAACTTCCAGAGGAATTCCTGGAGGAACTTCCAGAGGAATTCCTGGAGGAACTTCCAGAGGAATTCCTCGAGGAACTTCCAGAGGAATTCCTCGAGGAACTTCCAGAGGAACCAGGTGGACATTCCAACAATCCCTAGCAAATCCATAAGTGTGAGGGCAATCCGCTTATTGTGTAAAAATTTGATCGAAAAATATTGAAAAATAAAAAAGTTCTAACGAAAATAGTTATTTATGTAACAAGTTGCAAAAAGTTGATTTTTTCAGCACGAGTCGTACATTTATCCAACGAGGCTTGCCGAGTTGGATAAATACGAAGAGTGCTGAAAAAATCGAGTTTTGCAACGAGTTCCATACAAAATTTTATGCAATGATTTTTTCAAATGAGTTGCATTATGAACATTATACAACTATTTTACATTATGCAACTCATTTCAGTTGCATAATGAACAAGTTCGGAAAAATTGGCCATTATGATACCAAAATGGGTTATATAAAATATAAATTATGATACTGAATTGCATTATAGTTATTTATGTAACGAGTGGCAAAAAGTTGATTTTTTCAGCGCGAGTCGTGCATTTATCCAACGAGGCTTGCCGAGTTGGATAAATACGACAAGTGCTGAAAAAATCGAGTTTTGCAACGAGTTCCATACAAAGTTTTATGCAATGATTTTTTCATAATGCAACCCATTTGAGTTGCATAATGTTCATAATGCAACTCAAATGAGTTGCATTATGAACATTATACAACTATTTTTCATTATACAACTCATTTCAGTTGCATAATGAACCAGTGCGGAAAAATTGGCCATTATGATACCAAAATAAGTTATATAAGATATAAATTATGATACTGAATTGCATAAAAGTATTTCTTCGCACTCTCGTTAAGGGGGGTTGGTAACGGAAGGGTTAATAAATTAAATAAATAACGTTTTTCCCGTCGGTAAAATGTAAACAACAAGTTGTCTTCATCTAGGGAGGATGCCAGCAAATGTGTGCGTGGATTTCCTGTATACGTTACATCGTATTTCACAACCACAGCGAAAGATTTCTTCGTTGCACTGTGATGGCATTATAATTGAAGTAACATTAAATTTAAAATTTTGTGTATTGCTGTTTAAGTCTAGTGTTTAGTTTAATCTTCAAACACTTTGTTCCGCGACCTCGTGGTTGGTTGTCTACTTCGAACGGGATCTACTACTACCTGGAATAATATGGAACGAGCTCACCGATAAATGCACTAGTTTACAGATTTTGACATTGTTTTGACTTCCCTTGCAAAACAGATGATTTCAAATCGATTTTTGTTCTTTTTTTAAGTGAAGTTGTCCACTTCATACATTTCATTTTCCGTAACCAATCAACGGATTACGCTGAAATTCTTACTGCATTTCACTAACAACTCATATTTAAAATGTATGTTAAGAAATAATTTTTCAATCGTATTTTTCTTATTGAACAACAAATACATTTCTTCATATTTTTTGAACATTGCAAACATTTAAGAAGTTCGCAAAAACTATGTTCAGATGATCTAAACCCAAGTAACATTTCGAAGACCAATTAGACTTGAAGAGGATCTTAAAGGCGTTTTAAAACCAAAACTATTCTATTTTCTTTCTTAGAGACACGGACACGGACACGTTTAGTACTTCCAGTGAGCTATTCGCTCTTTGAAGGAAGCACGACACTAGACAACGGACTAGCATGCAACGCCCAGTGGCACAGCCGAAAACTTTTCCAGACAGCTGCGGCGGGAATCGAACCCGCGCTCCTAGCACGATGCGACTAAATGCTTGGTGACACTAGCCGCACGACCACGAAGCCACAATTTGGCTTTATGGTGGTTTTAATGACCTCTGGGAGTCAATTTGACTTGAAGATACTTCGGAAGATCTAAATTCAATATAATATTCATGCCAACATATTTGAAATTGGTTGACTACAATGCAGAATATTTGAATTTTAATAAACTCCAAAGTCGAAACATATGCTAGGTACTTGATTTTTTTGAGCACGATTCCAAAATCAGTTTGATTTTGTATCAAAACTTGTTACAATATTTACCGGTTTGTAGATTCCACACTTGGTAAAGGTGCTTACCTGAAAGAAGAAAAGAAAAAGAGTTAGAAACGAATGGGATGACGATGATGGATGGGATTTGAGGCTTGTACTAAACTGCCGTTCTAAGCATATCTGTACCATGTTGTTTTTCTACGCATACTGTCCCACTGCTCTAATTTAAGTTCAATCTTAAAATCAATGTCAGGAAGATGCTTAACGATATCGTGGAATATTCATTTGTGATGCAAAATGGAATAAAAATATCAAATTAACTTCAAATGGCTCAGTTACTGAGAAAAGCGCGGATAGAATGCAAAACAACATGGGACAGATATGCTTAGCAGGGCAGTAAAGCACCCTATGGTCAGGTACATCGAAAAAGAGAGCATCGACAAACTCGCAAAAAAAAAATGTGAGTTCTTCCTTCGGAAGGGAAGTAAAGCGTGGGTCCCGAGATGAACTAGCCTAGGGCTAAAAATCTCGTTAATACACGAACAAACGCCAATCATTTAAATGTAGGATTTCCGTTGGACATGCTAGAGATCAGGATGGGGTTTGCAGGAGATCAGTTAACCATGCTTATGACAAGTTTGGTCTTCTTTGGAACCAAGATAGGTCTTCCTAAAGTGCTTTTTCGGTCCAGTTTTTGTCTTACAGCTAATTTATTCTGGTCATAGTGAAAATTTTGGTTTAGCCGTTATTTAGCATTGATCTTACTTAGGACCAATTTTGGTTTAACTGAAGACCAGTTGGGCTTCTGAAGATAATTTTTTGTCTTACTGAAGGCTGGACTTGATCAAACTGAAGACCAGTTCTCGTCTTACTGAAAACCAGCTCTGGTCTTACTAAAAATTAGTTCTGGTCTTAGTGAAGACCAGTTCTGGTGTTAGTGAAGATCAGTTCTATTCTTAGTGAAGACCAGCTCTATTCTCAGTGAAAACCAGTTCCATTCTGAGTGAAGACTCAGCGTTTTATTCTTAGTAGAGACAAGTTTCTTAGTGAAGACCACTTCTGGTCATAGTAAAGACCAGTTCTGGTCTTAGTGAAGACCAGTTCTGGTCTTAGTGAAGACACGTGCTATTCTTATTGAAGACCAGTAACCCTCTGCTGAACATTATTTTCCTTATGATAGCCTCAACCCAACGAACAGAAGGCCACTTGACATGTTCGCTTCGATCGTATGCAGCAGATAAATGTGTCGCTCCCGATTAGGGTCACACCATTTCGAATACCATTAGCCACTGTCGCCGAAGAAAGTCACGAAGCTCCTTCCGCTTTGCCATCGTGATTTGCCAATTGGCCTTTGTTCTGGCATTTATTTTCCCACTTTTTTTTTCTTTTTGCAAAGCCCAAAATAAAAAAATGCCCATTTTCACAAAAATATGCAGATGAGTGCATATCGCTCGGACTTAATCTTGCAGTTAAAAAGACATCATTTTTCGACGAAACCAACGGTGGTGACCAATATGCGCGCGTGAATGCATTCCGTGCGCCGCCGAAGGAAATGTTCCGAGTTTGAACGCAAAACGCGCACCGGTAAAAAAAAATGAGACAAATAAAATATCTCACAACATTCTGACCTAGATCTGACCGGGAAGCCATCGCATCGGCTCACAATTCCTTCTTCACTTCTTTACCGGGTTATTTTTTTTTGTTTAGCACCATATCTGGTCCACTTTGTCCGCGTCATTTGGTCATTTGGTCAGTCAGTCAATGGCCGCCCCGAAAGGGTCGGTCCAGCGGTCTGCAGGGCGAGCGGAGGTCATGGAATGGAAAAACCAACAGAAATTTATAGCCTTTCGACTGAGAGGCTGAGAGAAGTGTGTGTTGGAGATGTGTAGTTACCCAACTTCAACTTCCCCCTCGTCCGGTTCGGTCCGTCCGGCAACCTCAACTCAGATCTGCCGAATTTGATCCGGCTTCAAAAATTGAGCAGCGGCTTGTGGCGGTATGTAGAGGGGAGTAGGGGGCATTCTGGGGTTGAGCTTGCTCTCATTATCATCACACAGTGGGCTGTTAGTTGACGGTCGTCGTCAATTCGTTCCGAGTTGAAGGAATGGAGTGGAGAAGAGGTCAGAAAGTGTATTATCTTTAAAGAGGTATCTCGTAATGGAAGATTTTATATAAAAAGGAAGAATGATTCGAACATATATTGGCGACTTATGTAATAAAAAGTTTAACGATTTTTGAATTGGAGCGCGCTTAATGAAAAATGAGTTTATTTGCACACGACACTTTTTCTCTAACGAAGGTTATCAATTTAAGCACAGTTTTCTTATATTTTTACATTTTTTTTTCTTATATTTGAATTTATTTGATTTGATGTATTACCCTATCAATTGTTGAATTGGTAGTACAGGATTTTTTGTTTTCATTTGTTTTTCCCTGGCCCCTGCAACCCCTTAAAACTCTCTGAAACGTCATAAGAGCCCATGAGGAGCCCACATCTGCCCCGGAACGCCTCTGAACCCCTTTAAAAACTCCTGGAACGCTCCTGAAACCCCCCAAAAACCCATAAAACGTCAATGAAACTCTCTGAGAACCTCTGGAGCGCTACTAAAATCCTCTGGAACACCTGTGAAATACTTTGGCGCGCTTCTGGACCTCCTTTAAACCCATGGAATGCCCCTAAAACCCCCTGAAACCTAATTGAAAATCCCTGGAAAGATTCTACTTAGAACCTCCTGGAGGCCTCTGAAACCCCATGGAAAACCCTTGGAATGCACTTGAAGCCCCTTGAAAACACATGGAAGGGTCCTGAAACCCCTGGAATGCCTTTTACGCCCCTGAAACCCCTCAGACCCCCTGGAACACCCCTGGCATCCCCTGGAACGCCTTCTAGGAGATCCTAGAACCTCCTAAAGACCCCTGAAACCCCATGGAATGCCCCTTGAAACTTTCTGGAAGACCCTTGGAACGCACTTGAAGCCCCCTGAAAAAAAAACATGGAAGGCTTCTGAAACCCATGGAACGCTTTTAAAACCCTAAGCAACGCCCCTGAAACCCCCTTAGACCCCCTTAACACCCCTGGGATCCCCTGGAACGCCATCAAAACTTCCGAAGTTCCACGCAATGCTCCTGAAACCCCCAGAAATCCCTGGAACGCCTCGGCATTTTAAGAGGTTCCAGGGCTTTTCCAGGGTATTTCAGAGGGTTTATATAAAAACCCTGGAACAGCCCTAGAACTTCCCTGAAACCATTTGAAACGATCAGGAACACCCTGAAAAAACCCTTGAATACCCCATGCACCTCCTTTACCCTCTGCAATCTCCTAGAACATCACTGAAACCCTCGAAATCCTCTGGTAAACTTCTGAAACCAGAACACCAAGGGGGCATCCATTTAGTACGTCACGTAAAATTTGGGAATTTTAGACCCCCCCTCCCCCCTTCGTACGGGTTTTTCGTATACCTAATACATTGCTTGTCACACTTTCTGAAACCCCCCCTCCCCCTATAAGCGTGACGTACTTTATGGATGCTCCCCAAGGGCCTTGGAACGCCCCTGAAACCCTCTTAGATGCACGATTAGATAAATTAAAAAAAAACATGGAATGCATAATGAGAAGCGTTATAAAAATGTGTTCCTTTAGCAATACCATCAAGAATTTCTCAAGGAATTTTTCCATAAATTTTTTCTCCATAAATCCCTCCATGACTGACTTGCGGAGTTCCGATAGTGATTGTTTCAGGGCTTCGTTCCGAAAAATACATTAGAAATTCCTTCTACGATTTCATCAGACATTTTTTACGGAGACTGCTGCAAGAATTCATCGAAGAATTTCTCCAGGAATTTCCCTTCCTTCAGGGATTCCACCAAGGATTACTCTAGGGAGTTCACTAGACATCCCTTCGGGAATTTCTCCAGGGATGCCTTTAGAGGTTACTACAGTGCGTTTTTTCCAGGACTGCTCCAAGAACTTCCCCAGGGACTCCTCCAAGGATTACTACACGAATTCCTTAAGGAATTTCTCCATAAATTCGTCCAGAAATTCCTCCTTTAATTCGTCCAGAAATTCCTCCTTTAATTCGTTCGGAAATTCCTTCAAAAAATCCTCCAGGACTTCCCCCAGAAACTCCTCAAGGAATTCCTCTATCAATTTCTCCAGAAATTCCTCCAGGAATTCATCCAGCAATTCCTCCAAGAATTACTTCAGAAATTCCTACAGGGATTCCTCCAGGAGTTTACCTAAGGAATCATCCGGGAGCTCATCCAGGGATTCTTACCAGAATTCCTCAGGGAAGTCCTCCATAAATTTTCCCAGAAATTCCTTCAGGAATTCTCCCAAAGATTCCTCCATAAATTTCTCAAGGAATTCCTCCAGAGATTTTTCAAGGAATTTCTCCAAGCATTCCTCCCAGAAAACCTCCAGGGATTTCTTCCAAATTCCTCCAAGAATGCCTCCAGGAATTGCAATAGAGTTTCCTCCGGAAATTCCTTCTGAGATTTCTCTAGGCCAGGAAATCCTCCAGGGATTTACCTGGGAACTAGGGTCTTGTACTATTTGGGCAGGTGTACCTATTTTGGGCACTTGCCGCTATAACTAAGTCAATTTCAAACCGATTGACTTGGGTTTTTGTACAGAGTTCCAACTCTGTACAAAAATTCAAATCAATCGTTTTTAAATTGACTTAGTTATAGCGGCAAGTGCCCAAAATAGGTACACCTGCCCAAATGGTACAAGACCCTACTTCGGGAAAATCCTCTAGAAATTCGTCCACGTATTCCTCTAGAAATCCCTTATGGGATTCCTCCAGGAATTCCTCCAAAAATTCCTCCAGGCATCGCTCCACGAATACCTACAGCAAATCATCCAGAAATCTGTCCAGAAATTCCTACAGGAATTCCTTAAGGAATTCCTCCAGGGATTCTTTCAGGAATTCTTCCACAGATTCCTTCAGAATTTCCATCAGGAACTCGTTCATGGATTCCTACAGGAATTCCTTCAGAGTTTTTTTTAGAAACTTTTCCATGGATCCCTTCTGGTATTTATTGTTTCTGAAATGATTCCTCCAAGAGTTCATCCAGGAATTCCTTCAGAAATTCCTCCAGAAATTGCTCCATGAATATCTCCATGGAATACGTCTAGAAATTCTTCCAGGAATTCCTCCAGAAATAGCACCAGGAATTCCTCCAGAAAATCCGCCAGGAATTCCTCGAAGAAAATCTCTAGGAATTTCTTCCAGATTTCTCCAGGAATTGCTATAGAATTTCCTTCAGAGATGTCTCCAGGAAATCCTCCAGGGATTTGCCTAGGAATTCCTTCAGAAAAATCCTCTAGAAATTCGTCCAAGAATTCCTCTAGAAATCCTTTTTGGGATTCCTCCAGAAATTCCTCCAGGCATTCCTCCACGAATACCTCCAGGAATTTATCTAGGGATTCCTCCAGAAATTGAAGAATTGCTGAATGAAATCTTTTTAGAAATTTCTATCAGAGATTAATCTAACTTTTCTACAAAGAACCCTTTAGAAGTTTATCAGAAGTTAGATTAATCTAACTTTTCTACAAAGAACCCTTTAGAAGTTTATCAAGGGGGTTCCTTCAATAAATCGTCAATCAATTACAGCAGACATGGATTCCTTCCGAATTTTTCATCAGGGATTGCTTAAGAAAATATTCCGTGAATTCGTTATCAAATCTATCCTGAAATTTCCTTAGATATTGAAAGGATTATTTCCGGGGATGCTTCAGGAATTCCTCCAGAAATTCTCTCCTGCAGGGTTTTCTTCAGAGTTCTCCTACAGGATATCCTCCTGGGACTCCTCTAGTGATTCCTTCAGGGTTTCCATCAGGTATACTTCCAGAAATCCTTTCAGGGAGTTCTCCAGGAATCACTTCACGATCCGCCAAGAATTCTTCCAGAGATTTCTTCAGGAATTCTTCCATGGATTCTTTCAGGGTTTCCTCCAGGGATCCCTTCAGAGATTCCTCCAGGAATTCCTCCCAAAAGTCCTTTCGGGTTTCCTTCAGGGATTTTTGCAGGAGTTGCTCCAGAAAATTTTCCAGTGATACGTTCAGGAATTCATCCAGAGATTGCTTCAGGAATTTCTCCAGGAATTCATCCGGAAATTCCTTCAAGGATTCTTCCAGAAATTCCAACTTGTCATGGATTCCTTCAGAAATTTCATCAGAATGTTCTTCAGGATCTCCGCCAGGGATTTCTCCAGGAATACCTTCTGGAATATTCCAGGGAATTTTCCAGAGATTCCTCCAGGGGTTTTTCCAGGAATTCCTCTGAGGATTTCTCTAGGGATTCCTGAAGGAATCCCTCCAGGTATTACTCCAGGAGATTTTCCAGGAACTATAACAGGGACTCCTCCAGTAGTTCCTCAAGAAATTACCCCAGGGATTCCTCCAGGGGTTCGTCCAGGGATTCTTTCAGGAGTTCCTCCTGGAGTTTCTCTGGGGATTTTTCCAGGAATTTCTCCAGAGATTTCTTCACGAATTCCTCCAGTATTCTTACAGAATTTCCTCCAGAGATTCCTACAAAACTCCCGGAGTCCTACAGGAATTTCTCGACATTCGAGGATTTTTTTTTCGGGGATTCCAAAGAAGGTTACTCAAGAAATTCTTCAGAAATTTTTCAGGCATTCCAGGAATGCTTCCAGGGATGCCTCTAGAAAATTCTTGAGGAATTCCTTCTGAGATTGCTCTAGGAAATTCTCCACGGGTTTCCCTAGGTATTCTTTCAGGAAAATCCTCTAAAAATTCCTCTAGAAATTCCTTCTGGGATTCTTCCAGGGATTCTTTCAGGGATTCTTCTGGGAATCCTTCCAGGAATTCCTCTTGAAATAACTCCAAAAATATCTCCAGAAATTCCTCCAGAGATTGCTTCAGGGACTCTTTCATGGATTCCTCCAAGAATTCCTCCAGAAAGCCCTTTAAGATTTCTTTCAGGGATTCGTCCAGAAATTCTTCGCAGGAATTTTTCCAGGAATTTCTCCAAGGATTGCTCCCGGGATTCCTGAAGGAATTCCTTCAGGAATTACTCCAGGAGTTCCTCCAGCTTTTCTTACAGGGACTCTTCCAGGGATTCCTCCAGGAATCCCGAGCAGAGGAAAATATCAAAATAATAACAACGGAATCACAAAACCTGTTTTTATATCTCGGTTTGTTATTATTAACTTATTTAGTCATCACCGTTCCATAACATGTTCTGTTGGGCAATCTTATTTTGTTATGATCGTGCTCTTGGTATATTTTCTTTAAACTACATTTCAACAACATGTTTTGTTGTAGCACAAGTTCAGTTATTATTGTGTCATTGAGACTAGTACAAATATTTGATCATTAATATTACAACATAACTAGCTTTGCAATCAAAACTACACCATTCGAGATTTTCGTTGTTCACAGCATTTCGTGAGGAATTATGACATTACGTTACAGTGCCAACTTATCAGCCTTTTGTTTTATAAGCACTTTTAAAAGTATACCTGTTTTTTGTCCCAGTTTCAGTTAGGTATGAATACGAAAATAGAGAGTGGAATAGAGTGTTAGCCGTTTAATGAAACATTTTGGATCAACTGAACTGGTGGAATTCAACGACGAACAACACATTTTCGACAAAAATGTAAAAAAATTATTTTGAGACATTTTATTTCTATTGATTTCACTGCATCGAGTCCACTTGGATTAACTAGGATAAATGTGATTGATTGATTGAGGTAATAATGTAAAACTATTGTTTCTCTCTGTTTTCGATAAGAAATCGATTGCGACAACAATAGCGTCCCAATTATGAATGAAACATTTAACAATAGATCCTACTGTTGCGTATCCCATTGAATGCATATGGGACTTTGGAGGAGTTCCTATCCGCAACATTGTTATCAATAACGTATTCATATCAAAATTTGTTATTGAAATATTTTCAAAATTCGCTGTTATTAAGTTGTTATTGAAACTAACAAAACATGTTATTAAACAGGTCTTCCAGGATTTTTTTTTGTTATAATATTTGTTATTTTGCCGCTTATGACAGACAAGTTTATAACAGGATATGTTATGTAAATAACATGAAAATAACTCTTTCCGCTACTCAGTTATTTTTCCAAAATAACACATTTTATTATGCTGTTGCTATTCCCTTCTGCTCGGGATTACTCTAGGGAATCGTCCAGTTTTTCCAGGGATTCTTTCAGAAGCTCCTCAAGAGATTCCTCCTGGAATTGTTCCAGAAAATTCCTCCAGTGACTCTGTTAGCGATTCCTCCATGGATTCTTCCAGGAATCTTCTAGTAATTCGTCCCAGAATTCCTCTAGACATCCCTTCTATGATTCCTTTAGGAATTCCTCCAGAAATTCTTCCAAAAACTGCTCCAGATTCTTTTAGAAATTTCTCCAAAAAATCCTTCAGGAGTTACGCTAGGGGTTTCTCCAGAAGCTCATCCAGGGATTCCTACAGGAATTCCTCAAGGGATTCCATCAGGAAAATAAAAAAAAAAAAACGATGAACAACTTCTGCGAAGTCAATAACACTGCCACAGTGTGATGAAATATTGTGTAATTTACGAGATATATACACCTCAATGAGAGCGATGCACGAATATAGCTTAAGCTAAAAAAAACCAAAGCTAAACTGCAATCTCCGAGCAATTGGAATATCTACTCTTGAGGTTATAATAAATGAGATGAACTTATTTTTAGAGATGACGATCAACATGTTTCCGGAAACAATTTTATCCGAGAAATTCCACTTATTATTACTCGAGGAAATTACCCGCGCGATCATAACCAACTGCTTGCAACTTTTGGCAAACCATACCCCGTATCACTTATTCAGGATGATTTCAATCCCTCAGGCATGTTGACCTTGTTTGCCAGAAGAAAAAAAATATCCATCTCCACTTACAATGGACGCAGAAATAATTGATAGCGTATCGCAAATTTCCTCCACAAAAGGAAGACACACAAGGGGCAACAATCCCCGAAAGCCGTGAAATCATTAAACAGTGGTTAGCGGTAGTTTGTTGCGACTGTTCTGGGCAAAAATTTCACACAAACATTCCCCGTCCGTCCGTCCAGTCCAGTCCGTTTTTGGGGGCTGACTCACACTGCGTGATTGTCCAAAAACTTCAACCATGATCATGAGAATGAGTGTGGAATCCAGTTCCCCCTGCGATCGCGGCGAGCGCGTCCAAGCCATTTATTATACGTGACGCAAAGCACGTGCTTTTGTGTGTGCGATCGATCGAGTGCTTGGTGATCGATTGCCGATCGTGTTCCCGCAGAAACAGATTCCAATTACTGCTGCTGCTGCAGTCGTCTAACAAGCGCGCGCCGGATCTTCCACGACTCGGGATGAGATCCCAATCCCGCGGGTTCAGTCGCACACGTTAGTCATAATCCAATTATAATATCAAACTGAACGGCCTCATCAAATCGCGGACCTCGGCAATCGCGCTCTGGTGGCGACCGGGTGTCCGGCACCATTCCGTCGCCGCCGCATCTCGTACGTACCGACCCCCCGGGACAAGACCAGTTATTATTATCATTACTAATTACACCTCTAATAGCAATTAGTCATTTGCGATCGTACGTAACGACTCTGCGGCCACGGGGAGTTCATCTTTCTTTCCAGCCCCTCGGGAACATGTAACATCATTTCAATTTCTTCGGAATTTTCCTTCTTGCGCTGGCTGCACCGGTTTCGATGCAACTACGCGCGGGTAGGACGGGACAGGACTGCGGAGGAACCAGACGGGGGACATTGCGCACGATGAAGTTCAAGAAACGAGTCCGTCAATGCTGTGTGTTACCTCATCATCGTCTTCGCCGTCGTGATCATCCTTTCCCGTGCACACTCGCCAAACCAGTCCTTTAATCCTGATCCTCTCCACAAAGCCCCGAACGTAATAACAACAATAACCATGAACTCCACACGTAACAGTTTCCACTATCCGCGTCCTCCCTCCCCAGAAGGGGTTCGACGGCCTTAGTCGCGAGCCTAGATATCGTCGTTACCATCGTCGTCGCACATCGCATCGCATTTCGCTAAAACCTATCAAGCCAGGAGCAGGAGGGAGCAAAAACACTGCAACATAGAACATCAAGCAACTGCGCGGACCTGCACCGGGACTGGGACTAAGAACCTGGTTGTTACCTAACTTCTTGGCAGAGCCTCCAATGCAATGTTGATGATGGTGGTGGCAGTGTTGTAATATGCCATCTTCGGACCGAACCGGATTCTCAGTCAGCCAAGTCAACCAACTTGGTGCTTGAGCTGCTGCTGCTGTCGTGCCTCTTTCTGAGTTCTGTTCTGTGCAGATCTAGAAGCATCAGCATAAAAAAAGACGTCGAGTGAGCGGGAACACGCATCACGAACCATTGATATACTGTATGGCCGGCCGGGTCGTACTATAATGCAGTTTAGAGCCCTTCGCTGCGCGCAACTCCGTTTCGCTGGAATTGGTCGAATGCCTGCCAAGACCGGAGAGGACGGCGCGGGTTGAGTAATATTATTGAGTATAATGAATTTTAAATAGAGTACGCTTATAGGGCAGCATCAAAGAGGACGACGACAACGACGAAGGATGGCATCCGATCGATGATGTCGGTGTTGAAGTCAGCTCAGCTCAACAGTGAGTGAGGCGGCGTGGCACGGCGGCATGCAGTAACATCTTAGCAACGATGCTCTCCGGCTTCTTTATGGGCACGTTCTAAGGCGAACCCTTTCGGAGTCGAAGTTCCGTTTCCCGTGACAAAATGCTCTTTCTAGTTCAGATACAAAGTGATTGATTGCTTTGACATTCATGCACACAACAGAAACACATGAAACAGATTGAGATTTGAATTATGAAAAGAAGTCCACGTGTTCCGGTGAGAATCGAACCCACGACTCCCAATTCGTTAGACGGGCGCTTCTTTCCTTCAAGCTACGGAGCCACTCTCCCAGAATTCTCTCGGAATTCTCCTGGAATTCTCTCGGAATTCCTCCAGAATTCTCTCGGAATTCTTCCAGAATTCTCTCGGAATTCTCCCACAATTCTCTAGGAATTAGCATAGCATAGCATAGCATAGCCGACCGTACACATCCTGGGGTGGCTGTCGATAGAGACGTTTAATGCGCCAGAAAAGTTGCCTGGGACTTGACAAACCTTTCATTTAACGAACTCTCGACACCTGGCCAGGTCCTTACGATCAGCGGGGATGGGGAGGAAATGTTGATTAGATATCTACTCAGAATGTGTCCAAGAACTTGGCCCACTTCATAGATATCTGGAGTTGGAAATTGGATAGGGTTTAATGGACTGCTTTCCTTGGCGAAAAAGCGTATAAGAAATTGTTATGGTTTAATCATTTACCTGGTTACCACTGAAAAAGTAAACATTAGCATTAAGCAAGTCGCACAAGTTTCGTAGGTAGTACACCCCTAGACCACAGTTATGAGGATTGTCCCCTTCCCGTCGGATACCAAAAAAACAAAGATTGGAGACTTATCTCTGACTTCTCGACAAGACTGACACAATTCTCCAACAGTCGAGAGTTGTCCTGGCCTCGTTCTTGCGACTGCTGAGGAATATGGAAGGATGGTTAGTTAGACACCTAAGAAAGATGTAGAAAGTTCTACGACCTCTCAGGCCTAGGTGTCAAGGGGATATGGGTGTTGTTCTAGGTGTGGTTAGTGGAAGGGTACTCCAAAGGATGCGGTTGGGCAACGTTCAGGCACACAGGTAGACCAGGAGCAGTGGATGTCCAGAATTGGTCCAGAAGCACTCTTCATTTTGTCACGGACGGTTGAATCACTGTGAAACACTTCCCGGACGTGCGGTTGCGAAGCACACTTTCGGCAGATTTCGTTACCGGTATCCCATTTTAGTTCGGTAGAGCCAGAGCCATGGCACGATGCAACCATGCACGACGATTTATCTCTTGACCGCGGAACTAATTGACATTTTCTTCATTAATAATTCTTATAACAGTAGTAAAAGCCCTTAAATCAAAAACTCGCGGGAGGGAAAAAAATGACAGCGCAAAAGTTAAACACCCGCACGCGCTCGCGGACTGCTGCGATCCTTCCTTCTCCCACAATTCTCTAGGAATTCTCCCAGAATTCTCTCGGAATTCTCCCGAAATTTTCTCGGAATTCTCTCGGAATTCTCCCGGAATTCTCTCGGAATTCTCCTGGAATTCTCTCGGAATTCCTCCAGAATTCTCTCGGAGTTCTTCCAGAATTCTCCCAAAATTCTCTCGGAATTCTCTCGGAATTCTTCCAGAATTCTCCCAGAATTCTCTCGGAATTCTCCCAGAATTCTCTCGGAATTCTCCCGGAATTCTTTCGGAATTCTTCCAGAATTCTTTCTGAATTCCTCCAGAATTCTCTCGGAATTCTTCCTGAATTCTCTCGGAATTCTCCCAGAATTCTGACGGAATTCTCCCAGAATTCTGACGGAATTCTCCCAGAATTCTGACGGAATTCTCCCAGAATTCTCTCGGAATTCCCCCAGAATTCTCTCGGAATTCTCCCAGAATTCTCTCGGAATTCTCCCAGAATTCTCTCGGAATTCTCCCAGAATTCTCTCGGAATTCTCCCAGAATTCTCTCGGAATTCTTCCAGAATTCTCTCGGAATTCTTCCAGAATTCTCTCGGAATTCTTCCAGAATTCTCTCGGAATTCTTCCAGAATTCTCTCAGAATTCTTCCAGAATTCTCTCAGAATTCTTTCAGAATTCTCTCGGAATTCTTCCAGAATTCTTTCTGAATTCCTCCAGAATTCTTTCAGAATTCCTCCTGAATTATTTCTGAATTCCTCCAGAATTCTTTCTGGATTCCTCCAGAATTCTTTCTGAATTCCTCCAGAATTCTCTCGGAATTCTTCCAGAATTCTCTCGGAATTCTCCCAGAATTCTCTTGGAATTCTCCCAGAATTCTCACAGAATTCTCCCAGAATTCTCTCGAAATTCTCCCAGAATTCTCTTGGAATTCTCCCAGAATTCTCTCGGAATTCTCCCAGAATTCTCTCGGAATTCTCCCGGAATTCTTTCGGAATTCTTCCAGAATTCTTTCTGAATTCCTCCAGAATTCTCTCGGAATTCTTCCTGAATTCTCTCGGAATTCTCCCAGAATTCTGACGGAATTCTCCCAGAATTCTGACGGAATTCTCCCAGAATTCTGACGGAATTCTCCCAGAATTCTCTCGGAATTCCCCCAGAATTCTCTCGGAATTCTCCCAGAATTCTCTCGGAATTCTCCCAGAATTCTCTCGGAATTCTCCCAGAATTCTCTCGGAATTCTCCCAGAATTCTCTCGGAATTC
Source organism: Aedes albopictus (assembly GCF_035046485.1). Classification (NCBI taxonomy): domain Eukaryota; kingdom Metazoa; phylum Arthropoda; class Insecta; order Diptera; family Culicidae; genus Aedes; species Aedes albopictus. The sequence continues at coordinate 14,192,294 of NC_085136.1, forward strand.
TCCCAGAATTCTCTCGGAATTCTCCCAGAATTCTCTCGGAATTCTCCCAGAATTCTCTCGGAATTCTCCCAGAATTCTCTCGGAATTCTTCCAGAATTCTCTCGGAATTCTTCCAGAATTCTCTCGGAATTCTTCCAGAATTCTCTCGGAATTCTTCCAGAATTCTCTCAGAATTCTTCCAGAATTCTCTCAGAATTCTTTCAGAATTCTCTCGGAATTCTTCCAGAATTCTTTCTGAATTCCTCCAGAATTCTTTCAGAATTCCTCCAGAATTATTTCTGAATTCCTCCAGAATTCTTTCTGGATTCCTCCAGAATTCTTTCTGAATTCCTCCAGAATTCTCTCGGAATTCTTCCAGAATTCTCTCGGAATTCTCCCAGAATTCTCTTGGAATTCTCCCAGAATTCTCACAGAATTCTCCCAGAATTCTCTCGAAATTCTCCCAGAATTCTCTTGGAATTCTCCCAGAATTCTCTCGGAATTCTCCCAGAATTCTCTCGGAATTCTCCCAGAATTCTCTCGGAATTCTCCCAGAATTCTCTCGGAATTCTCCCAGAATTCTCTAGGAATTCTCCCGAAATTTTCTCGGAATTCTCTCGGAATTCTCCTGGAATTCTCTCGGAATTCCTCCAGAATTCTCTCGGAATTCCTCCAGAATTCTCTCGGAATTCTCTCGGAATTCTCCCACAATTCTCTAGGAATTCTCCCAGAATTCTCTCGGAATTCTCCCGAAATTTTCTCGGAATTCTCTCGGAATTCTCCCGGAATTCTCTCGGAATTCTCCTGGAATTCTCTCGGAATTCTCTCGGAGTTCTTCCAGAATTCTCCCAGAATACTCTCGGAATTCTCCCAGAATTCTCTCGGAATTCTCTCGGAATTCTTCCAGAATTCTCCCATAATTCTCTCGGAATTCTCCCAGAATTCTCTCGGAATTCTCCCAGAATTCTCTCGGAATTCTCCCGGAATTCTCTCGGAATTCTTCCAGAATTCTTTCTGAATTCCTCCAGAATTCTCTCGGAATTCTTCCAGACAATTCTTCCAGAGTTCTCTCAGAATTTTTTTCGAAATTCTCTCAGAATTATCTTAGAATTCTTCCATAATTCTTCCAAAAGTCTCTCTGAACTATCTCAAAATTCTTTCAGAATTCTCTCAGAATGCTTCCAGTATTCTCTTAAAATTGTTTCAGAAATCTCCTAGAAATCTGAGAGAATTCTGGAAGCATTCTGTGAAAATTCTGAGAGAATTCTGAAAGAATTCTGAGAGAATTTTGGGAGAATTCTGAGAGAATTCTGGGAGAATTCTGAGAGAATTCTGGGAGAATTCTGAGAGAGTTCTGATAGAATTCTGAGAGAATTCTGAAAGAATTCTGAGAGAATTATGAAAGAATTATGAGAGAATTCTGAAAGAATTCTGAGCGAATTCTGAAAGAATTCTGAGCGAATTCTGAAAGAATTCTGAGCGAATTCTGAAAGAATTCTGAGCGAATTCTGAAAGAATTCTGAGCGAATTCTGAAAGAATTCTGAGCGAATTCTGAAAGAATTCTGAGCGAATTCTGAAAGAATTCTGAGAGAATTCTGAGAGAATTCTGAGAGAATTCTGAAAGAATTCTGAGAGATTTCTGAAAGAATTCTGAGAGAATTCTGAAAGAATTCTGAGAGAATTCTGAAAGAATTCTGAGAGAATTCTGAAAGAATTCTGAGAGAATTCTGAAAGAATTCTGAGAGAATTCTGAAAGAATTCTGAGAGAATTCTAAAAGAATTCTGAGAGAATTCTGAAAGAATTCTGAGAGAATCCTGAAAGAATTCTGAAAGAATTCTGAGAGAATTCTGAAAGAATTCTGAGAGAATTCTGAAAGAATTCTGAGAGAATTCTGAAAGAATTCTGAGAGAATTCTGAAAGAATTCTGAAAGAATTTTGAGAGAATTCTGAAAGAATTCTGAGAGAATTATGAAAGAATTATGAGAGAATTCTGAAAGAATTCTGAGCGAATTCTGAAAGAATTCTGAGCGAATTCTGAAAGAATTCTGAGCGAATTCTGAAAGAATTCTGAGCGAATTCTGAAAGAATTCTGAGCGAATTCTGAAAGAATTCTGAGCGAATTCTGAAAGAATTCTGAGCGAATTCTGAAAGAATTCTGAGCGAATTCTGAAAGAATTCTGAGAGAATTCTGAGAGAATTCTGAAAGAATTCTGAGAGATTTCTGAAAGAATTCTGAGAGAATTCTGAAAGAATTCTGAGAGAATTCTGAAAGAATTCTGAGAGAATTCTGAAAGAATTCTGAGAGAATTCTGAAAGAATTCTGAGAGAATTCTAAAAGAATTCTGAGAGAATTCTGAAAGAATTCTGAGAGAATTCTGAAAGAATTCTGAGAGAATTCTGAAAGAATTCTGAGAGAATTCTGAAAGAATTCTGAGAGAATTCTGAAAGAATTCTGAGAGAATTCTGAAAGAATTCTGAAAGAATTTTGAGAGAATTCTGAAAGAATTCTGAGAGAATTCTGAAAGAATTCTGAGAGAATTCTGAAAGAATTCTGAGAGAATTCTGAAAGAATTCTGAGAGAATTCTGAAAGAATTCTGAGAGAATTCTGAAAGAATTCTGAGAGAATTCGGAAAGAATTCTGAGAGAATTCGGAAAGAATTCTGAGAGAATTCGGAAAGAATTCTGAGAGAATTCGGAAAGAATTCTGAGAGAATTCGGAAAGAATTCTGAGAGAATTCTGAAAGAATTCTGAGAGAATTCTGAAAGAATTCTGAGAGAATTCTGAAAGAATTCTGAGAGAATTCTGAAAGAATTCTGAGAGAATTCTGAAAGAATTCTGAGAGAATTCTGAAAGAATTCTGAGAGAATTCTGAAAGAATTCTGAGAGAATTCTGAAAGAATTCTGAGAGAATTCTAAAAGAATTCTGAGAGAATTCTAAAAGAATTCTGAGAGAATTCTGAAAGAATTCTGAGAGAATTCTGAAAGAATTCTGAGAGAATTCTGAAAGAATTCTGAGAGAATTCTGAAAGAATTCTGAGAGAATTCTGAAAGAATTCTGAGAGATTTCTGAAAGAATTCTGAGAGAATTCTGAAAGAATTCTGAAAGAATTCTGAGAGAATTCTGAAAGAATTCTGAGAGAATTCTGAAAGAATTCTGAGAGAATTCTGAAAGAATTCTGAGAGAATTCTGAAAGAATTTTGAGAGAATTCTGAAAAAATTCTGAGAGTGAAAGAATTCTGAGAGAATTCAGAAAGAATTTTGAGAGAATTCTCAAACAATTCTGAGAGGGTTCTGAAAGAATTCTGAGAGAATTATGAGAGAATTCTGAAAGAATTCTGAGAGAATTCAGAAAGAATTCCAGGACAATTTTTTTTAATTTATTTATAACGCTAATTCTACACTTCCCGAGACAATTCTGGATGGTTTCTGAGACAATTCTGGAAGAATTCCGAAAGAATGCACATTGCACACAATACCTAAGCAAAACTATTTCTACAAAAATGAGAAGAAGACCGACGAATGTCATCGATATGTCTAATGATAGATTAGTTTTCATACTTTACAGGAAAAATATAGAAACCGAATCAAAATTACTTTTAGTATTTATTACGGCGTGTGCCAATGATAGGCACCCTGTACCAGTTTATGGACATAATTGTTAATTCGAGTTCCACTTCGCACTATTTACATGCATTCCTTGTGGGATTAGCCATAACTGGTACACTATGGCGAAATAGGGTGCAAGGAATCCGCAAAGTTAAGGAAAATGAATCATTTGTATCATAATTTGCGCTCATGGTTAAGTTTGAATGATTGCAGCCACCTTTTGTGATCGTGATCTGTTGTTCACGATTTTTTTCTTCATGATTTGCATCAATAAAAGTCGAAAATCAAGTATGGCGAATTTGAGGTACTATAGCCATAACTGGTACACTGAGCCTACTTGAAGTATTTGAATGCAAAATGCGTTTAATCGACAAATTGAGAGATAAATTTGTAAAAGATGTCCACCTGTTTTGGTGGGATTCGAACTCAGAAGACCCCGCATCGCTAGTCCAGCGCATTAACCAACTAACCCACAGAACAAGTTACTATTCTGCGGAATAGAAAGTTAAACCGGATTTGAAGCGCCATCCTTACCGGGCCCGTATTTCAAAGCTTTATTTCTCCCTTCGGTTTTAGGTATCAATCTCCTGCACTCTCGCGACCTCCGAACAACCAGCATATAGTTTTTAGAATGTTAATATTGATCGGTGCAAGCTCAGTATGCCTTAAGAGCTCAACGCGAACAAATTAACTCTTCGATTCTCGCAGGATTCTTCCAAGAATATTCCCAGGATTCTCTCCAGAATCTTCATTTATTTCTGAAGAATCGTCTAAGGATTGTATGCAGATCTTGTTCAGTAGTCTCTGGAGATCTAGATTTCCATCTCTTAGTGTTACGGAATTTGTACATGCATGTTATCGAATCTATCTCGGGTAGTCTTCTAGATCTTCATCAAAAATCAGAATACTAACTGTTCTAGAACTAACTACTAAAGTTTACCTCAGACATTTTCTTGAAAATTTTCTGCAAAGCTCAATTCTATCATATTTGGCTAAAGTGTGATAGCTAAAACTGAAGCCAAGCATGGGTCGGGCCGACATGCAAAGATTTTGCGCGGCTATGAAAAAATGCGCGATAAAAGACTGCGCCAGTGGCTGCCATGTGCAGTGACCGCGAGAGAACTTATACGGCATCCAGGCCTATTTCCTAATTTTAACGATAGCAATGGTACCCAGCTGGCACGGTAAAGGTTGAGTAACGCGTAATACGTACACCATTGATATCATTAGCCCCTTGCCAGCAACTCCTACCGCCCTAACTACTCGAAGCATTTGCCGGAAACTACAACTCCAAGCTCAACCAAGTTCAACGAAAATCCTCCGGAAAGTTAGGGGTTTGGTGTCCGGCTTTGACGGCTCGCAATTCCAATAAAATGTCAACGACTCCAGGTATGGAAAAGATCTTGCCATTGGAAACTATGTGCGTAGAAGTGCCGAACTTTCAACTTCATCGGGAGCACCCGCATTCTCATTGGTCTACTAAAGAGACGTGGGTTCGGCATCTTAGTGTAGCAGAAGTTGTGTTGGACAGCATCGATCCTGTCCTGCGAACGTTAAGTTGTAATCATACCATCTACCAGAGCTGCGACAACACAAGCAAGCTGGTAACAGTTTTATTCGTGATGGGCAATATGCAGAGGCGCGTGATCGGTTGGTGGCCGATAGACGACAAAATCGAGAAAGAATATCAAGGGCTGATTCTTCAGCTGAATAATCCTCACGCTAAAAAAAAGTATGATGGTCCTTATCATGCTATGCGCAGCTTGATTGGACAGTACAGCTCTCACCAGCTGACGAAAGAATACGGCCTACGACTCTTCAATTCCACCGCCTCCAAGAACATGGTCAATCATAGTATCTTCTTCCAACACAGCCTCGGTACCGGCGACCGTCATGGTACGACCCAGAGCGACTGAAGCAACAGGGTGACGCCTCAGCGTACGCGAGAAATCTCGAAGCAACGTTGCCAAACGAGGAGATGCGGTCCCTCTAGCGCACTGTTGGACTACAGTTAAAGCTGCGATAGATTTTAGCTTGTAAATAGCTCTTTCAGTCTTGACAAAATTCAAATACAGCTATTCAATCTATTTTTTAAAATAATGTTCAATCTCAAACACAGAAACTCCAATCGTCCGAAAATCATCGTTCGATAAAACAACACTGGACGAAAAATCGGCAATAATTGGTAAAAATTGTTATAATAATTAGTCATGTAAAAATCGTTTATGAAATAAATAACTAATTTTAGAGTCCCTGAGGAAGGTCCTAAATGAGACCGTAACGTCGGATAAGATTGAATAGCTGTATTTGAATTTTGTCAGGGCCATTTTTAAGCTACAGTTAAAGCAGCCATCAACGACAAAGCCTAGATCACCCTCGGGTGCGTGGTAAGAAGTCGGACGGATTGAGTGGTGCGACGAGGATTGCAGAGCCATTTTGGAAAAGAAGAACGCACGGCCGGTAATGCTGCAGCATAGAATCCGGCAGAACGAGGAACGCTACAAACAGAAGCGAAGACAAACAGCCATCGCATATCATTATCCGTCGCCTGTCACCTAAACCGTATGAGTTCATGGGAAGTTATAAACCCGGTCGGCAACTGACCAGATCTTCACCGTACGGCAAATCCTCCAAAAATGCCGTGAATACTGAGTCCCAGCACTTTACCTGTTCATCAACATCAAGACGTCATACGATAGTACCAACCGCACAAAGCTACGGAAACTAAGGGAGAAACCGGATTTTCTGGAAAGTCGACCAGACTGATCAAAGCAACGATGAACTGTTCGTACACTGCATAACGGTTTCAGGTGAACTATTCAGTTAATTCGAATCTCGACGGACAAGGTGAAAGGTGACATGCTCTCTTCAACATCGCTCTGAAAGTGTAATGCGACGAATCGTGCACAACAGACGGAGTTCGATTTTCACCAAATTCGGTCAGCTTGTGTGCTTTACGAACGAATAGAGTTGACCTGAAAGATTTTCTTGGGGCCTTCATCGGCACCAGGAAGCGAAAGGGTAAACATCTTCCCCGTGCATGCTGCCGACCTGAAGACGACAACGATGATGATGATTGCATATTTACTCGAACGAAAGAACTCGAAGGATTGCCAGGTTCATCTGCCCGGCAGATTCTCGCAAGTTTCCCTGTATTCCCCGATGCTGACGACGACGATGGGGAGTAGATAACAGCTACTCCCGGGACTCGGCACCCATTACTTGTCGGCCAGATTGCTCCCCTGTGCATAGTTTTCAGCTCTGGAGAAGGAGGACTCACGCGCGGATTCCTCGCGGCAGGGTTGCCAGCCTCCACGGGTCCCAGCACTGCACCTGGTCAAGGTTGTCGCTCCAGCCCGGATGACCTCACTGCGTATCCGCCGCTGCACTGCTGTGGTGAAGATGCACCCGGACGACCGGGATCGTGGCAAGAGGCAGGAAGAAAAAAATCGCAATGTTGTTGTCGGTCGGTCGGTGATGATGATGAGACTGGACTTCGAGAGCACCGCGCGCGAAACGTTAGAAGCACCGGGCAAAAACAGAGCGAAGGTAATAAGCAAACTGGTCGTTGATTATTCATCCTGTTCGTTCGTTGATTGGACCGGGCAGGGAAGGTGTTGTTATTGCACCATCCACAGCGACTAGAAGTCGTCGACGTTCGTGAAGGGCAGCAAAACGATGATGTTCCTGTAATTCTTATATGGTTTTGTTTTGTAGCTATTTATAACATTATCCTATCTGTAATCTGCTGGGCTGCATTTTTTTCTTGCACATCTCCCATAAGAGTTATGCTAGTGCCTCTCTCTCTCCCTGGAATTGATAGCCCTCTTAACAAGTGGAACTTTGTAGAAGAAGTTTTACTACCCAATGAGCACACACAAGCTCGGAGCTCGAAGGAGTTCATTGCCTTTCGGCACCTCGCAGAACAACGAAATTCCGCGGAGAATATTCGAAGAAAATAAAAAAGCACACACGTGACGGCGAACCTTGGGTCCCTGCTCCCCGGATGATTTACGATTCCGACTAATTTGGCAGCGTGGAGTAACATTTGTTTACAGACTGCCCAAACAACGACGGATTCGACAGCGAGTGCGCCCCCTGAGGAGACAAGGACAAGCTATAAAGCATGTCCAACAGAAGGGGTGTCCCCCAGTGTTAAGTCATAGCCCTTGAAATGAATGCGCCACAGCGCCCCCTGCATGCATGTCTCGGCTTCTGGTGCGAGCTGTTGGTTTCTCGAGGTGCACTGGACACGGGCTTACAAGTGTAATTCTTACGATTTCGTTGGTGCAGATACCAAATCGGATTACGGGAATTGTTTTCTTTTCTGGTTTTTGGGTTTTTTTTTCGGGAAGGTAAGTGGACGCGATGCAATTTGTGTTTTGATTTAAGACCTGCACGAAGTGAAAGTCGTGTCGGACGGAGTCGTTTGTCGAGAAATTGGTATCAAGGAAAGCGGATAACATTTTTAAGCGGAAATAACAAAGCCGGGGTCATAAACAAGATTGATGGTGTGAAATTGTTTATTTATGTTGAATATCAAAGTGGGTTGCAGCAATATTCAATTAACTCATTTGTTTGCATTGTAAAACAAGGCTGATATTACACCCTGCCAAGTACGGGACAAACAAATAAATATGTTGACATGCGGTTAGTATTCCGAGAAGAAGATCAAAAAGAAAAGGGGGTTTCTCTAATTTCCGTCATACTAGGCATCAACCAATCATGATAGGGTTCGTTCCTGCTTTCGCCTTATGCATCATGACCAATTTAATGCAAAATTACTAAAGCATTAATAAGCATCATATAAAGAAATGGTTGAACAGCTAGTATTTTCTTGAAATAAAAAGATTTAATAATAGTCTAATAGTCTCTCGAATTCTATTTCCGTCTACTCCGTGTCTATTTCAGTCACAATATCAATTCAATTTCTGTTGTACCTTCTACTTGACACTATGGTTCGTAGAATGGTAAAAAATCATGATTCGATCGCAGTTGTGTATTCGAAAAGTCGGTCGAATTCTTCGCAATCTAATTGAAATCATGTTTTCACAGTTCTATTGAGCAGTAGCTTTCAAATCGAGATAGATATAGCTTTATAATAATGACCAAAATATTGTTGTTATTATTTTTGTCTACAAGATTAAAATACTTCATCACAGTGCAACGAAGAAATCTTACTTAGTAGTTGTAAAATACGATGTTTCGTATACATGAAATCTACGTACACATTTGCGTGCATCCTCCCTTAGACAAAGAAAACTAGTTTGTTTACATTGTATCGAAATTCAACTTAGAAGCGCCACAGAGCTTTTTTGGGGTGCGATTTCAATGTCAGTTCGACAACTGAAACTGGCAAAGTGAACATTGAACGGTGATGAAGAACATTTCGGCTAGCTCTTGCTTTGGTGCGGGTTTCTTCGTCATACATGAAACGATACGTCAACTTGTAAGTAGAATGACATTGAAACTTGAAATTTAGTTTAATTATTTGATTTCCAGTGCTAGAGAGCCTAGCATTGACAAACGTAAGTTAGAATATCTGTAATGTAATGTGATGTGATAGGAATTAGCGCATATGACGAAGTAAATTATCACCCTATCAAACTGAAAATAAACCGCCGATTGAAAATCTAGCTAAAGGGGGCCTCAGAAAGCTCTAGGACGGTTTAATGGTGATTTCAAGGAGTCTCAAGAGATTACAGGGGGTTCCAGGTGGTATCAGGGGCGATTTACGGGAGTCTCATGGGGTTTCAAGAGCTACCAGGAGGTCTTCGGGGGCCTAAAGGAGGTTCAACGGGCCTCAGAGGCGTTTCAGGAGCCTGATGGGGATTTGAAGGGGTTCCAGGGGATCTTCAGAGAGTTCAAGGGGCACCCGGTGGACTCAAAGGATCTCAGGGCAGTTTTAGAGGATGTCAGGGGGTTCAGAGGATACCATGAGTTCCTAGGCGGTCTGAGAGAGGTTCCAGAGGGTCTAAAGAGTGTTTTTGGTGGATCTCAGGGATGCATCAGGGGTTCTCAAAGGATTATAGAGACCCTCCGGGTACGGACATGCAGTATTATTTCGGAGAGAGACGTTATGTGCCACTAACAATTGGTTTTGCTAAGCCCTTCTGCTCTTTCATTCGTTATTCTACGTTTTTTCCAAGCCCTTTGCCTCCCGTTGTTAAATCGTTAATTTCCTACAAGCTCATGATGAGCTCTTTGGCTCATGTTAACAATTTGTGATTATATTTTCGCTTGCGAGCAACAAGCATCATTCTAAGCCGTTCGGTTCCAGTTAGTATTTAATTGGTTATTCAAATTTCGCCAATTAGCGGCCAACATGCAATGCAGAGCCCTTTGGCTCCTAGTATCACAACTGGTTAGTAACGATCATATAAGACTTTGTGTTATCTGGGAAGTACAAAGAGATCTCACGGGTGTGTCAGAAGGTCTCAGAACGTTTCAGAGAGTGGCAGGGACATTTCAGAGGTGTGAAGTTAAGATCACGAATTAAAAAAGGGCGCCTCTTCTAGTCTATGTATTTGACTAAAAAAATATTTGAGAGGGAGCTTCAGCAGGTCGCAGGGAGTTTCAGAGGAGATCCAGGGGGTCTCAGATGCGGTTCAGGAGATTTCGGAGGGTTTCAATGCGGCATCAGGGGTTGCAGAGGTGCTCCAGGGGGTTTTATTGGGGCCTTGATGGTCTCAGAGGCATTTCGGTGGGTTTCAGGTAAGGCCCTGGAGGTTCCTGAATCGCTCAGGAACACATCTTGAACCGCTTAAAACTAAAGCCTCCTCCTTTTAAGCTCCCCTGAAACCCCAACGAGGTTCTCTGGGAGCTCCAGGAAGTCCCAGGAGGTTTCAGAGGATACCAAGAGCTCTCAGAGGCGTTTATGGAAGTCTCAGCGGGTCTCAGAAGCGTTGCAGGAGGTTTTGGAGAGTTTCAGTGTGGTGTCAGGGGGTATCAGAGGCGCTCCATGGGATTTCAGGGATCCTTGTTGGTCATAAAGATGCTTCAGGGAGTTTCAGGAGCAATTGAGAGGAGTCTCAGGGGTGATTCAGTGTTTTTTCATGTCTGTTTCAGGAGGCTTCAGGGAAAGCCTGGAACGAACCTTAAACCACTTGAAACAATTCTGATACCTCTAAAACTAATTTAACCCCCTGAAGCTTTCTAAACTACCCCTGGAAAGCCTTTGAAGCGCACCTAACGACGAAGAATTCACTTGGTTGAGCAATATTCAGTCTGTCTAATTTTGATGAAGACGATGATAAATGAAAATTTATTTGGAAGCCCTTTCAAATTAACCTTTGAAATCTCCAGCAGCCTCCTCCTTTTGGCTCCTCTGAAGTTCCTTTAGCCTCAACTCAAATTTCCACAAACAAAAAATATGTAAAAAATTGAACGGTAAGATTTTTGGAAAAATGATATTATATATATAATATGACATCTAATATAGATCCACGATGAATACAACTATCAGTGTTTTTTTTTTTTTTTTGCAAAAGTCCTTCAAATATTCACAAACGAATATATAATTTCAATCCAATAAACCGTTTTTGAGTTGTAATTTTTTGAAGAAGAAAATAATGTATTCTTCATACACCTTTGTCAAAAGTTAGAAGAGAAAAAATGGTTATTTGATTACAGCAAAGTAAATAATTCACGATATCCAGCACATGAACAAAATCGTATTCAAATTGAAAAATAATTAATCAAAAATGACATCTTTTTCGAGTTTTCGGCTGGAAATGTTCTATTGTTTTATTTTATTCAACCGTAGAACGTCTTCAATTGATTGTATTCAGATTTACGTGTTCCACGTGTATCGATCATGATTATTCCACCAATGTAGTCTGTAGCCCATTCGAAAAACGATTAAAGTTTGTTCACTTGTATCCTACGAGGAACTATTTTTATAGTGTTTCGAATGTTGATTAGAATTTTAGTACCTTTGGAGAATTTGGAGATAAACAGCTATCGACTGCTTTAATTTTAGCGCCGTTATTCTCAATTCTATTCCACATCGCATCCCTTAAAATCCCATTTACAACCGTTTAGCTACGAATTGCGAATAAATTTTACGACACGGTCAGTGATGGGACGCTGCGACCGTTCAGGCCAAATCATCCAGGTGTCCCACTTTGGAAAGTGATCCCTCTCAGTTCCTGGTTGGTTGCGCTGCGCCCAACGAGCATGTAAAATAAATCACCATATACTCTAAATAAAGCCCCCACGAAAGTAACCTGTGGCAAATTTGAATTTCTAATTCAAAACCTGCGCGTACAACGCACGTACGCACGCACGCATTAAAAACGGCTAAACTAGACCACCACAACTGGACGCCCAGGCGCAGGAGGATCGATCGTCGACAGGGCACTAGCCAGCCAGCAGCGACCATAACTTGTAGGTTAAGGTATTTCGATTATGCTGGCCTTCCTTGCGTCCGTCCGTCGTGCTCTCCACTTGGGTTGATGGTATCAGTGGCCGGCCGGAGCCTGGTGGTCATGAGTCGCGCCACATTATATGGGTAATTCATTTGAAAAATTCCATTCCGTAAATTGTCGCTTTATTGGAGTCGACGCCAGGGACCAGTTCCAACGGAACGGCGCGCGGCGCGACGGATAGCTTGGAAAAACTACGACGACGACGACAGTTGCTGGTGAGGCGGCTGGACCACCGTAGCACGCTGGAGCATAAATATCTCCGGGAAGTCCGGGATGGGCATCTCCACTTGTAAATCTTTTGCAACACCTTCCTCAATCGGATGGGGTTTCTTGCCTAGGAGGTGTGCACAGGGGCGAATTTAGGGGTGTTGATTGGGGCTAGATATTGACGAGAATCAAATTTTGAAGTTGATTGATTGTTCGTGAGCTGCTACACCAGTAGCGTCAGATCAGCTACATTTAAACAAGAAACCAATTAGTCGACTGTTTGCAACTAACCGGTATATTTAGTGTGTTAGTCCCAAGTAACAGAGCTAGCTGAATAACAGTTTCTTAAGCTTAAGGTTGCTTCAGAGTGGTTTGTTCCACTATTGTACAGTAAAGATGTTTGTTGGGGTGCTGACGATCTTCTTCATATTTATTTTGGAAAGAATAGCCCCTGCAACGTCAGAATGCGGGTTAATAAGAGAAAGGGTTAGGAAATGTTGATGTTATCGCGCACCCACAGCGTACCACTGCGTCTGCACGTGTTCACTTGGATGTTAAGCTGATTGCGTAGCACTGGTTCGCGTTGCTTAGTGGGTTGCCGGTTGGTAGCCATAAAGTTTGTATATTGTGAATTCCATGATGATAACCTTGCAAGGTTCATGATGGAATTCATCATAAATTTCCTTTATGGTTCTTAATCCGCGTAAAGTGAGTGGCAACGTCTAATAAAAGACTGCCATTGTGACGTACGTACGTAGAGCTCTTTGAAACCCCGCGTAAACCTCTGGAACGCTACTGTAACCCCCTGAAATTCACGGAAATACCCTGAAGCCTTCTAGAACACCGCGCCCTCTCAAACTTTCTGGCACACCCCTGAAAGTTTCTGGAATGTCCCTTAAACCCCTAGGAACGCTCCTGAAACCTCGTAAAACCCACTGGGACACCCTGAAAAGTACCTGAAACACCAGGGAATCTCCTGAAACCTTTTCAAATCCCCCGAAACATCCCTGGGACATCTGAAAACCCCTGTAACATCTCTGAAACTTACTAAAATGTCCCAGAAACCTTGATAATCTCTTGAACATTCATGAAACCCGGAGGGACCTCTGGAACGCCCCTGGGACTTCCAGAAATAATTCTGGAATGACCCTGAAACTTCCAAAAAACCCTTAAATTCCATGGAATGCTCCTGAAATATCCTAAAAGCCATTGGAACACCCTGGCATGCCTAGGAACACCCTGAAACTCCCTAGAATACCCCTATCCCCAAAACTCCTTGGAACGCCTCTAAAACCGCTTGGAATCCCATGAATGCTCCTGAAACCTGCTAAAATACCCTGGAAACGTCTCTGAAACCCTATGGAACACCCCTGAAATTCTCTCTGGAACGCCCCTGAAACCACTTCTAGCATAACATGTAAAAAGGCCCCAAGTGCTTTTCGTATACAAACATGTTTCGGTCGCTGTAGGATCTAACTGCATCCCCTCCTGAACATCAACGCCCTTTACAGATAGCTCGAAGATTACTCTTGCTCATAAGAATAGTGACATGCGTGAGTGGATCGCGACTAAAATATGCTTGTTTACAAAAAAAAACACTTGGGGCCTTTTCACATGATATGCTAGATGAAAACCTTTAGAACGCTCCTGAAATATACTGAAACACTCTTCAACGCCCCCCTGAAACCCTATAGAACACCCTTGCAATTCTCTGGAACGTCCCTAAAACCTTGAAACATACTGAAACACTCTACAGCGCTCTTGAAACACCTCTGGAACGCGCCTGACACCCTCTGAAACTTCCTGGAACAGTCCTGAGACTTCCTGAAACCCCTTAAAACCTCTGAGAAATTCCTACCAAATGGCAACCCACGGAGCACGCAACTATCTTCTACACTTCTACATCCATATGAACACGTGCAGACGCAGTGGCACACAGATATAAATAGTGGGGTTAATGTCTGAAAAAACTCCATTGCTTTTTTTAGACATTCCTTTCCGAAAGTCTTACACGGATTCCTTTGATTTTTTTAACGCTTACTTACTTTTTAACGGATTACTTAAGAAATTAATTTTAAATTTATTTCAGAATTTTCTGTAAAGGTACATCCGGGAATTTCACCAAAAATTTCATTAGAAAAGCGTCCATAGGTTTTTTCAGAGATCCGTACGCGAGATCCGTTCAGGAAATCATCCACGGATTTCTTCAGAAAATCTTAAGTTCAGAATTTCTTAAGACTTCAACATTTTCTTTAGAGAATATTTCTCAATCACCATTTCAAATTCTTCCAAAATTTCCCTGAGAAAATCTAGGGCTTCCTTTAAACATTTCCCTGAAGATTCCTTCGGAAATTCTTCACGAGTTTGCTCAATAAATTTATCCAAGGACTATTTTTAGACATCTACTATGGGTTTCTTCTGAAATTGCTCCATGGATTCCTTGAGAAGCTACTCCAGGAATTCAGCCTTAAAATCCACCAAGGTTCAGAAACTCCTTCAGCACTTTTTTTTAATCTTCCTCAACGAATTTCCAAGAAATTTACTTGAAGAATTCTTAAATTCTACCGGGGAAATTCTTCTAGCGATGACATCTCTGGAGGATTATAAGAATTTGTAATACGATTTCTTAAGGAATTAAGTAAACACGAATTTTCAAAGTACTACCTGGAAATAGTGGAGCGGACCTGGTGTGATGGTTAGAACACTTGACTATCACGCCGAGGACCTAGGATCGAATCCCACTCCCGACAAACTTGCAAAATGTGAGTTCTTCCTTCGTGGGTCCCGAGATGAACTAGCCCAGGGCTAAAAATCTCGTTAATACAGATGAAAAACAAAAAAAAAAAACAAAAAACCTGGAAAAAATCTGTAGGAAATTCTGCAGGAACAAAAAAGAAATCCAGGAGATTTTTTTTAGGGAACCACTGAAGAATTATCTGAAAAATGAACCGTTGAAGGAATCTTTGAAAGAATACCAAGACGAACTGGAGAACCGTATTTGAAGCATCTTGGTATTCTATAAAGCATTTATAGAATTTCTTGAATTTTTTTTTCGAAAAATGCCAAGAAATGCATTCAAATTTAAGCATGAATTACTGAGAGAATCTTTGGAGAAATCTCTGAAAAAAATCCAATGCAATTCCTGCTGGAGGAATACCTAAAACGGAATTTCTAGGAAACCCTTAAGGGTCTCCAGAAGAATATCGAAAAGTTCCTTGACTCATTGCTACTGAAGTAACACCGGAAGGAATATCTCAAGCAATTTCAACAGTAATTTCTGAAAGAGTTCCATGAAAAAATCAGAATTTCTAATGGAAGCTTCAATTCTATTTTATTCTAATGGAGAGCTATTTCTCGATAAAAAAAGTCTCCTGGAGTCGCATCTTTTCGGGAAATGTTTGCAGAAATTCCGAAAAAAATGCTTTTGGAAATTTCTTGAAGAATTCCGGACTTCTCCCGAAAAATAAATTTCTTATAGGAAATTCTGATAATATTTCGGAAGGGATACCCTCAGAAATGTTTGAAGAAATACATGCACGAATTTCTGTAGCAATCCTTGAAGTAATTTCCTGGAGGAACCACAGGATTTTTTGAAGAAACCTGGGGACTAATTTCAAGATCATTTCATTAAGAAATTTCTTCAGAAACTCTTGAAGAACTGCCAAGGAGAAATGTCCAAAGCAATCGTGCCATCGTAAACTGGTCATCCTGATCGCATTTGATATTGGCGCACCATGCTCTCACTTAGCGATTGTCGTTAAGCACACCTTTCGCTGACGATCCGTCGAGAGCTTATGGCAAAGGAATTCATGGCTGAATTTCAGATAGAAAATGGAGTAACATTTCTATACAGTAAACTTTCCAGATAAATAATGATGATGTTTTCAGTAAACATAAGGATGGAAATGTGATAAAACATGTTTGTTCTTTAGTAAGTATTTCATGGGAGCACAGGCAGCATTTTTTGCTACAATTTTTGAGACAAATTCCATTTTTTTTTCTATTTTTCAAATATTTTCCCTTCAGGGTGTTTTGTTTGTGAATTTGTAATTTCTAAATATTGCAACGTTGCTCAGTTTCATAGAATTTGGTTTGCAATAAAAAAAACTATTACTAGAAAGTTCAAGATGGCGAACCAAAGCTCAATATGGCGACTGTTTGAGGAATTTTAGGGTTCTAAGACAATGCAATAGGTTAGGAATCTACAAATGATCAGCAGAAAATTCAAGATGGCGGATAAACATTCAGAATGGTGGTCCAAAAACAAGATGCTGATTTATATTTTAAAAACATTCAATATGCAATATATTGTTTATTAAAAAAATCATAATGGCGGCTGTTTTGTTAAGTTTTAGGCTCTAAAACCAAACAATGAGAGAATATTGGGTATTGGGCAGATGTCGTGACCCTGGACTCCAAAACCGATAAACAAAAAATCAAAGAAGAAGTCCAAAACTCAAAAAACAGAATTTTTCAGTGAGTTTTGAGAAGATGTCCTGATCCCGGAGTTCATAAATGCCATACAGAAAATCAAAAATGGTGGACCAAAATTAAAGATGACAATTTTATTATAAAGTTTCATGCTCTAAAACCAATACAGAGTTTCGATTGAATGCAATCAGTTTTTGCATCTTTAAATTCTGCGCTACAAGAACTCATAACACTTAATCCATGAGAGAGGGTTGAAAATGAATTCAGGTTGGCTTCCTGGCCCGTAAAATCGATATCTATTTCGTGGCGAAGTCTGTTAACGCACTCAGTCTATCGAATTTGAAAGACGTGGGTTCAAATCCCTCCACAACTACGTGTTTTTTTGCTCGCAATTTTCCATTTTAATTTCTATTTTTCAATGTTTTTGGAGAACTAGGTACGTATGCCTAACATATCATTGCGGATAGTTATCCGTAAATCATAAACGCTCAATTTATTTCATAGAAAATCTTCTGAAATGTCTTCAATAATTCCGTAAAAAAAAATCTGACATTTCTACGAGGATTTCTGAATTTCCATATCAGGTCAGGAGGTCTTGAGAATTCGTCTTCCAAGAATTCGGAAATTGCGTCCACAATAACTCCCAGATTCATTCGAAACTTTTTCAAATCCAGCAAAAACTAGACGTACTAATAATGGAGTAGCTCAGACATGAACGTTCAATAGGTTCAGGTCTGATTCACTTAATCTTCTTCTTCTTTATGGCTTTACGTCCCAACTGGGACTTGGCCTGCTTCGCTTCAACTTAGTGTTACTTGAGCACTTCTACAGTTATTAATTGAAGGGCTTTCTTTGCCTGCCATGAAATGTATATTGTGAGGCAAGGACAATGATACACTATGCCCAGGGAGTCGAGAAATTTTTCCCGACCGGAACGGGAATCGAACCCGCCGTCTCCGGATTGGCAATCCAAAGCCTTAACCACTAGGCTAATAGGAGACCCTCAATCATTTCATGTTCAAGTGATTGAGGTCTGAGACATTTTAATCCAAAAGATTGAGGCCTGATTCACTTGATGTGCAAGTGATTCAGGTCTGATTCACTTCATATTCAATAGGTTCATGATTCACTTCATGTTCAAGTGATTCAGGTCTAATTCACCTTATATTCAATTGGTTCAGGTCTGATTCACTTCATATTTAAGAGGTTAATGTCTGATTCACTTCATGTTCAACTGATTCAGGTCTAATTCACTTCATATTAAAGTGATTCAAGTTCCATTCACTTCATATTCAAGTGACTGATGTCTGATTCACTTCATATTCAAGAGGTTCAAATCTGATTCACTTTATGTTCTAGTGATTCAGGTCTGTGTCATTTTAATCTATGTGATTCAGGTCTGACTCACTTGATATTCAAGTGATTCAGGTCGGATTCACTTCATGTTCACTCACTGATTCACTTGTTGACGTGCGGCTAGTGTCACCAAGCATTTAGTCGCATAGTACTGAGGGGCGTGGGTTCGATTCCCACCGCAGCTGTCAGGAAAAGTTTTCGACTGTGCCACTGGGCGTTGCATGCTAGTCCGTTGTCTAGTGTCTTGCTTCCTTCAAAGAGCGAATAGTTCACTGGAAGCATTAAACGTGTCCGTGTCTTTTACTTCTTATTCAAGTGATTCAGGTTCCATTCACTTCATATTGATACATTTCATGTTCTAATACTTCAGGTATGAGTCTTTTTAATCCATGTGATTCAGGTCTGATTCACTTCATATTCAAGTAATTCAGGTCTGAAGCGGAAAAAATGAGGATTTGCCGAAGACAAGCAGTTTATGAAGTGAATATCAAGTGAATCAGACACTTGATATTCACTTCATAAACTGCGTGTCTTCGGCAAATCCTCATTTTTCCATGCTCCCTAGCGTCGCCTAGCGGCAGAATTGCGAACCAAACTGCTTGCCATTGTGATGCCAAAGACCTTCCGAACAACTTTGCTGAATACTGTACCTTTGCATATTACATATCAGGATTTCGAGATAAAGCAGCACAAATTAAGCTGTTTTCAGGTGATGCTTAACTTTTTGGGGTATGATGCAATATTCAACTGAGTGTTGCAATACTTTTTTAAGTGAGTCCGAACTTATGACGGGTAGTGTATATAGAGTTTATAATGAACACTCACTTAAACCAACCCTGGGGTACCCCTGGGTTAAGTCAACTAACAAATAGCAAAAACACCCGACGCAGGTTTCCTGGCAGTCCTAGTAATTTTATGGGGATATATTTAACTATTGCAATTTCATTGCGTCCCTCTTCCCGAGCCAGCCCCTCCCCTGCCAAGATCAAGAGGAACAAAAATTCCAAGACAACAGGCGGCGGCAGATCGGCGTCGTCGTCGTCGTCGTCATCGTCGTCCTCTTCGCCGATCGTCAGCTCCAATGTCGTTATGCGCGCGCGTCTTAATATATAGATGTTTCTGTTTTATAAATTATTAATAAATTGCAGCATCGCATCGGGTGGGTACGGTGGGTCCTTCTCCGCCCGTGCCTCCCAGGCTTGGACCTGCGCTCTGCAGATAACCGGGTCCCGATGATGACCACGTGAAAACTATCTCCCTACTTGCATCTCTCTATTTCTGTGTGCGGCCTAAGTAGGTGAGACTGGATGAAAAGAAAGAAGCCCACAGGAAGAAACCGAGCCCTTACGAGAAGGCGGGAAGAGATGTGCAAATATATACCTATAACTATCTGCGAGGGGAGAGTGAGGAACGCGGGGAGGGGGTAAGAAAACAACCTCTTGCGCCTTAAGATCTGATTACATTCAGATTTATAAATAGAAACAATTACTCATCCCGGTGCTGGCGACCACCACACGGCTGTTGCCTTATGACAGTGCTGGTGCGCTGGAATAGATTCCTGTGACCACCGGAGGTCCGGGGACGCCACGAACAGCAACGGACCATGGGGGTGGGGGAAAGCGAGCCCTGCGGTGATCACTGGTGCCAGGTCTAATTGTACTTGTGCGAAGCGGGACAAACGTCGTCGTCGTCGTCGTCGATGGCTTTGACTTGAGTTGACTTGGCCATCGAACACAGAGCTATAGCTATCAGGTGAGAGTCCAATTCGAATCGACTCATCTTTTAGCATTGCTGGTGCTGGCCGCCTATGGCTGCTGCTGCCGTTGCTCCTCTTCTTCGTCGGATGGCGGTCATGTATGGCGGAGCGTATGTGCAAAAATAAAACAAGTTCCCGAGGTTTGCTTAGCGCATACCTTCTAAGGTTCGAGGGTTGAGAGGGGGGTCCCCCGGGAAGGGGACGTTGTTTTCCAGGACCGAGAAGAGAGTTACTTTCGAGTTTCTAAGTTTAAACATACCGGTTCGTCGTTCCGTTTGTGCACCACCACCGTGTGCTGTGCATCAATCGATGGACGAGACACCTTCGGGACCGGGAGCCGCAGCAGACGGGCAGGCAGGCACGCAGGGGTGTGGCAAATGGGACGGAAACGCGTACGGGACGTGGACTCTGTGGCGACGCGGTGATTAGCTCCGGAAAGGTGAAAATTATCTCTGCCGAGTGTGAGGAAATTGTACTCTCCGGTCCGAAGTTGCAGCGTTCTATTTGTAGATTTGCCTACAAAGTAGGTAAAGAGTTATCGTCAGTTAATTTGCAGAGTGAAAGATGTTTTCCTTCATTTGCATTGATCGACGAGAAATGAATCATAAATGGGAAATTTGCGCTAGAAACCAGGGTACCATTGGTCGTTAATGAATCACTTTCGTAGGATAAATAGCATGTGAGAGTCGATGTAGACAACTATAATTCCCTGCTATAGATACTTAAGCTACAAATTAAGTTAAAATGAATGTGTTTGTGACAATGACAGTAGCAGCTTCCACGATTAGAATTCCTGTTAACAAAACATTAAGGTTGAAGGATTCGTCATTGACATAATCGTCATCAATGAAATTTCAAAAGCAGTTTTCTCGTTCAAAACTTGAATGATTGCATTGAAAATGTATTCACTGCACTCCATTCTCCACCCGTAATCCAGTGAATACATTTTCACTGCGAAAATTTTAGTTTTGAACGAGAAAACTGCATTCGAATTTTCATTGATGACGGTTATGTCAATGACGAATCCTTCAACCTTAAACAAACTTGTAATTGTAACAAAATAATAGCAAAAGTCCAGTCCTGAAATCAAGTTCAGTAAATCCACACAGCCCAAGACACATTTTTATAGTCAAATATACCATAAGAGGTTCTTAGAACCATTATGAAGCCAAAAAGAAAGGCATAAAGTTTTATTACTCTAAAAGAGTAATTGGTCAACAAAGTGTTACTTGGGTGTTTCTGTTCAAACATATTCAAATAACAAAACTTATTCACGGGCAATGACAATCTCACATGTTTTTTTCATTCTATTTTCCTCCAAGTAAGAATTCAATCGTTGAGGCCCAAGTTTTTAAGTGGAAGTTAAAGTTATAATCATTCATCAGTCTCCGGAAAAAGCAAAACGGTTGTTTGCTCCCTACCAAGTGGAATACGTTATCACTTAGCTTCATCAACATAATTCGGTGAAGTCATGAATTTGGTTTTCATTGATGGATTGTTAATAGCTTCGGCAACCATTTTATCTAAAATGGCTGAAGCAATATTCGAACTCGTAGCTCAAAGCTCAAAAAAGCTTGGTCTGATCAAAGGTTATAGAATGAATAAAAGGATCTTTACCTGACAGTAGTGCTATAGCCCTCGGTGTTTCCCTTTTGCACTGCCACAGTCATGATACCGTGAATCAAAGTCATGATTTCATGACAAAACTTCTTTTATGATAAGCATGAGTTTTTCATAAAGAGAGCATATTTCTACCTGTTTTTTTTTTGTAATTTATGTGATATTTAGTTTTCAGCAAGATAAAGGATTTCTTCATAGAAAAGAACGAGTTAGCGGAGACCAAACGTTTGAGCGAATGGATTTAAGGATGTTTAGCCGAATATAGTAGCTGCTATAATTTTGATAGTTCTTTTACCCTTCTTTCAATCATAGTTCTTGTTGTTGATGACCGATCGACCGTCGTGCAGCAACTATCGTTTTCACCAGGTGTTCGACCTTATTTGTAGAATACGCTTCTCTTTCCATCCATATATCCACTTCTTCAAATAACTATTCTTCTAAGATTTACTGACCTTTTCCTTCAGTACTAGGACAAGCCAAGCATGGGAAACACCCATTCAACCATGTATTGTGTTTCTCCACTCAATTTTACGAAAAATCTGAAGCGAATTTGTTTCTCTCCGAGCCAAGCGATTTTTTTGACTGTCATTGCTTATTCTGTTTCATCACCAAGCACCGGCGACGCCAGGAACGACGGCATAATACAGTGATAGACATTCGTTTAGCCGAGGCTAAAAAAAAATCAAAAAAGTGCCAGGAAACTCGTACAAAAGATTTTATGATAAAACTTTTTTATCGTAGTGATAGTATATCTAGAACTGTTTTATAAAAATGTGATACATCACACTTACATACACACTGAAACAAAAACGAGGGTAAAAACCCTTCAAATGTCATTTTTTGCCTAGACATTCGTTTAGCCGATTGGACAATTTTTAGAATTCCATAATAAAAAACTATCAAATTTCGAAAAATATCCAACAAAGTCATTTTGTATGGTGATCTGCATTATAGATCGATTTGTAAATCATGAATTAGATCGTTTTTGGAAGTGTTGCCATATTAATTTTGCATGCATCTCATATAAATATGTCATAATATTTTAAATGTTTCTCAATTGAGATTTGATGTAGTTATTTTTATCGGAAGTGTTTCAAAAGAATCTAATGAAAGTTTCATGACCAAAGCAGGTTGAAAATTTTGCGAAAAACAACGTTTTTAACAGAAAAAAATAACACAAACCATCAAAAAATCACGTACTTAAGTATTGTTTTGATGAAATATGATGATTTCACTTGCATAAATCACAGCGTTTACTACTATTACGTCTTCTAATAGCTCCCAATATCTTCTAGACTGTATTCTGGCTGAAATAATATACATTGGACGGCTCATATTTCGAGAAATGGCACCGAAAGTATTCAAATTTCTAGCATGAACTACTTGTTTCATAATTTAAACATTCTTTTCAAATAAATCATGTCAAAAATGAATGTGGTTCACAACTTAGACTAATTTATAATATATTTCTTCAGATTGAATGAAAAAAGCCAATTATTTAACCAAATCTTGCATTTTTGATGAGCATCTGCTTTTGAATAAACAGGGTACACAAAATCTGACACTTCTTGCAGTTCTTTCACTTTGCAGTCTTCTAACTCATTTAGTAATGGTAGTATCAAACAGGTATACTGCACAGGCATTAGGGCACGTATTTATTTCAATGCAGAACTATTTATTTTAGCTTTTATCAATCCCATTTTAAAGTATAACCAACCAAAAACCAATATACTAATTTTTTTCATGACAATTTATGCAATAATTTGAACATTTCTGACAATAATTCTGTGCCATATTTTCAAAACTGCTAATCTAGCTTACGTTTGAGTGTTTACAGAAATCAGTTTTCTTAAATAAATTTGTTTATCGTTGCTTCTCCTTATCGGGACATTTTTTTATAATATTTCTCTGAATTTCACAAATAAATAAACTTTCAAGGTCAAATATCTTGCTAACACGTCATAAACTAAATACCTTGGAGTATATTCTCGAAATATATTCACGAAATTGCAAAAAATCAATTGAAAACCAATTTTTCATTTACCTCGGCTAAACGAATGTCTAGGCAAAAAATGAAATTTGAAGGGTTTTTACCCTCGTTTTTGTTTCAGTGTATATGTAAGTTTAATGTATCACATTTTTATAAAACTGTACTAGATATACTATTACTACGATAAAAAAGTTTTATCGTAAAATCTTTTGTATGAGTTTCCTGACACTTTTTTTGTTCTCGGCTAAACGAATGTCTATCACTGTATATCAGTATCGAATCTCTGTACCAAAGGCGAACGAAGTAATAATGAACGAGGGTTCATTGGGTAGCATCAGCACTACAAATTGAACCAATGAATGCATTCTGAGGAGGAGCTGACCTGGTGTGGTGGTCAAAGCACGTGACTGTCACGCCGAAGACCTGGGATCGAATCCCACTCTTGACATACTTACAAATTGTGGGGTCTTTCTTTTGGAAGGGGAGTACAAACGGTTGGTCCCAAGCTAGTACTAGCCTAGGGTTAAAAATCTCGTAAATACAGACAAAACAATACGTTCTGATTCAGTCGATTGAATGCCATTTGCTGGTTGAAGAGGTGAACATTATTTTGCGTAAGTAACGATACAAGATGATTAATTTCACTGTTCGGATCGCTTTCGTTCTTGGCGAGGCGTGCTCTAACTCAATTTTGACCAGTTACCGTCGTGCGGGGCTTCTTTATACACTTTTTCATAGTTTTTCAACTTTATGACATTATAACTCCCAGACTAGTGAATGAATTTCCGCAATTTTTATACACAATAATTGTGAGTATGTATGTAGGATGTATGCAAAATTTGAGCTACATCCATCAATAAACAAAGAAGTTGTTCATACACCAATCGGACACATCTCATATAGAACCGGATGGGGGCTACTTTGGACATTTTTATCTATAACAAAACTGCATTTCAAATTCCAGGGTTATTTGGAAAACTAGATTGTACCAATACTGTAGTATACTGTATCATACATAATTTCAATAAAAATATGCGTTTTAAGATGGTTCTGTGCTACCTTTAGTATTATGAGCAGCGTGAAATTGCTATATAGATAGCCTGAAAAAAGGGACCATCAATCCTTTATTTGGGCGAAACGGTCATTTATTACGTATAACGATACAAATATTCGATTGTATATGCTACGTTGATACATTTTGAATGAATTGATCAACCCTTTGAAATTTATGAACTGTGGAAACAATGCCTACAGACCAAATGTTCTGATACGTTATGTATATTATAATGGTTTATTCGATGTTTTTTCGCGTCCTGACAAGCAATAAACGGTCTGTTTGAAAAATAATTTCAACCAAATGAAGGGAAAACTATTGCTTTATAATAGTTCCTAAGACATCAAACAGATTTGAACCATATTATGAATTCAAAAAATCCATATTCAAAAGTGTCCAAAGAAGCCCCGCATTTCAAAAGTAGCCCCGCACGACGGTACCTCTTTTTCTATTTTACATCGTTCGAGTAAACGTGTGCAATTTCCTATGCTTTGGTCAAACTTCATTCATTCAAATGTCCATTCAACCAAACGTTCGTATGTCAAACATCCATATACCGATCTTCCATATGTCAAACGTTGTAGCATCGCCTGGTTTGGTTACACACTCTAAAACTCGCATAAAAATTGTCGATTGATCAGTGTATGTTTGCTGCTGTTCCACAGCCATTTTGCGAGTTTGCCCGGAATGTGTTTCGATCTCAGGTCCTTGGCCTGATAGTCACGCGATCTAACCATCACAAAAGGTCTGCTCCAGATCGGGGCATATCTAGAACTTCAGAGCAGTAATTTTGTACGAAAAGTAGCCATTTTTCGATCAATTATGCACCACACAGTGTATATCCAGCGACCGAAATGATGCACAGAACTGATATTTTGCCATTTTGTTTTGTTATTTGGACAACAAGAACACACTCACTACATAGTGACGGTCGTTAGGTATTAACCATCCTGAAATTGCGCAGCACTGCACACTACCCTTGCGAATTAGATACGTAGCTCTGCATCATATACACATGCTAAATGGTCATTGGCAGTTGATTACTGTGGAAGTGCTCATGAAACCAAGCTGAGAAGCAGACTTTGTCCCAATTGGGGTGTTACGCTAAAAAGAAGAAATGACTGTGGTTGCTAGACTTGCATACCATATTTATTATTAATGATTGCATTTTTTTTTTTTCTTATTTCAGTTTATGATTCCAGTGTGCACGGTTCATGAAATCATGACCCAACTTGTCACTCTAACCATAAGATATCTTCTTCTTGACGTTACGTCACAACTGCTTTAGGTCAGTTCTGCTTCTCTGGTCTACTATAATCACTTCTTCAGTTATTAAGTAACACCCAGGTTACGTACCGCAAAATGAGTCATGGTGTCTTGACCTCTATTCATGACATGTTTACACATTGAAGCAATTATCGGAATACAACCTACAGCTGGAAGAGCCATATGGCTATATAGAGTTGAACTATTGTTAAGTGATTAACAATAGGTAACTTTGTATCATCTATGTGTTAAAATATTATTTCCCTGATTCACGGTGAGCTCGTTTCATACTACTGTACTTTCCCTTGTTGTTTGAAATTTGTGAAGGTTTTCTCTCTTTGATCGTCCTTTGATCTGGGGCTTCGATAGTATCCAAAACATCATTTAACTATTTGAAAAACATGACCTATTTAACTCGTAATCAAGTGATTGGAAAGAAGTTAAATAAAAACATGACACGGGGAGACTTGTGCTAAAATGGAAGGAACATCATTCGTACAAACAAACAAAAAACTTATTTCATCCAACTCGCTTCTTGTAGATAGGTCAGCCGACGGCGCCTGCGGATGACCCCTGCTGGTACGCTGCTAACTGGCTGTCGAAGCAGGTTCGATCGATCGTATATTTGCCATTGTTTTAAGCTCGCGAAATTCCTAGCGGGGGAACTCCTGCTGCAGGGTGCTGGCCTGGAAGAGAACTAGTAGTAAAGTGTACGCGGTAGATGAAATAATTTTACCTTGGCGGAATCGAGTAGGTCCAAGCCCGAAACCAGAAGGGGCCAAACTGTCTTTCTTTCTGGATGGTTGATGGTTTTTGGTGTTTGGCTGTTCGCCACACAAGTGTAAAAAATCGCGCAAATTTTGATTACGACGTTAATTGGCTTAGCCTGTTTCGCGCTTTTCGCGGTTTTCGGCGAAGTGGAGTTGCGCGTTTCCTGCGGGCATCTTGCGCGCGCGCCGGCGACCACGGACAATTGCGCGGTGGGAAAAGCTAAACGAGTTTGTCCGGGCCCGGTGGCTGGAGCATTTTGATGCCATCAAAATTGGACTGCTTCTTCCGCGGGTTGGCTCTTTTTCGGGTACTGACTGTACGATGGGGTGACATTGATTGGTGTTAGCATTCTTTACCAATGCATGAATGCACTTACCAGATAGAAAAATTCCAGTGCATTTCAGCCCAATCTCAGAGGTTTGATTGGTTTATAACGATTCATACACAATTCTTAAACACGCTTTACAAACCATGCCGAGATAAATCCAATGTCACCCTACCCTACAAACACAAAGCGGGCGGCGACAAATAACCGGTGATTTGAGCATCGGTGCGCAAATCCGGACGCAAAGTGGTCGCAGCACATTCATGAGAGAGAGGTCACATCTGTCGAAACGGAACTCCACAGAGTCCAGAGACTATTTAGTGTGCTGGGATGGGAGCGCTCAGCTCATCAATCGAGCTTCGGCTTCGGCCCGAGTTGACCTAGTTAGAGACGAGTGGTGGTAGCAATAAAAAAGGAACGGTGATTAGTGGACATCCAATCATCCATCCATCCATCCATCCATCGGTGGATCGATTCTGCAAGCTCTCACACACTCTGGTGACGATTCGACGGTGACGGGATGCACTGCAGTGCACATTCATCAGCATCGTCGTCAGCTGCATCATCATCATCGCATCGCGGGGCCCAACATGATATATTATGCTAACTGTTAATCTTAACGACCGGGTATCCATTGCGCGTAAGACGTGTGAGGTTAATGGCGCCTGATGGACAGGTCTAACTTTACGGCTCTGCGCACTCATTATGCCTGCTCTACCTACTACATTGAAAAACATCTTAATCTAGAACTTTTATTGCCCCCTCGCTCGCCTGATACGTGTTTCGTGTGGCCGGGTGGCCAACAGTATGGCTGGCTAGAGCATTAGATATGGGCCCAGGAAGAAAAAGTTTCTAGCGGACCTGCTCACGTCCGGTTCATTAATACGGCAGCGATCCACCTATTTGTGCCGATATTCCACTGTTTTGCCCGAAGAACCGGAATTCGATCCGAACGAAAGGTGCCACTTTTATTATTCCTGTCGTGATCTTTATAGCAGATTTATTGATCCATGACTTGCTCCCCTTTATGCTTACGATGCATCAAATCATTAGCAGCTATCATGTTTTGCTGTGGCCTTTTACAAATTTGCTGGCAGCTCACGCGATTGCGAGGGTGGCTAGTTTGTTTATCCAGACAACCACAATGCACGAATTCCATCGTATAATGTGTTATTGTAAGTCACAACCGTACATATGTACGGCTGATGGATAATTTTCATCGCAAATGTTAGTTATATTTTAAACTTCTTGCAATGTATCTGATAAATTCGTATAAGCATACAATAACGTATATCAGGCGTGACTTAATCGCAATAAACGACATATTTGCGTTTTATTGTGATGAACATAACAGGCAATAGGAGACCAAACTCACAAAGTATCAATAAAATTCACATAATGGCGTATGATGATGATTGTACGTTATTCACTTGATACTTTATCTTATTTTGTAAGCTTAAACCGCATTGTTGTATAAATGAACCCGTAAAAATGCAAACATAAACTCGTTAAAATATCCATACAAAGTCGCATAAGTGAAAATCGGTCATGTTGACAAAACGCGATTTCATATGTCTTAACAATAGGAGAGCTGCTGTAAGAAGGCTAAGTCAGTGTCAAGAAGCTACGAGAAAGTGAACAAACATCATCGAAGTACAAAATCATGTCCCGTGGGTCTGCAACGGGTGGCTGTTTCACCTGCAAAATTTAATGAAAATATTAGCAGCTCCTCTTTTTGTTGTAGCATTGAAACAGTAGAATGTGTGCAGATGAATTTTGTACAACATCTATTTTAGCTTGTCAACGCTGCATCTTTTGAAATGGTTAAAATTTTGAACGCAAATGGTAATAATTGTAAAATATGCCTGAATGACACCTCTCGATATAGATTTTAAAACGACCCTTTCCACACAAAAAAACATTATACCGAACATCAATTTAAGTGACGAATCCAGGATTCAAGAATGGATTTTTTGGACTCATTTGATTGTTAATTCCTCGATTTCTGCTTAGGCTAACCAATCCAACGGGAAATTACAACGTTAAATACTTTGACATCCATGCGCACGCAGCAGAAACACGTGTTTGATGAACAAACTAAGATTTTAATTGCAAAAAAAAATCCACGTGCTCCGTTGGGAATCGACCCCACGACTCCCAATTCACTTGGCGGGCGCTTTTATCCTCCAAGCTACGGATCACTTGACCATCACCGACCCCTAAAGGCACAGAACTGAACTCGATTCCACTAATTCCAATCTCAATTTGGTAATCAAAAACTCGTTCCTTGTGTGAATGAACGCTAAAGCAGTCACACGTTGTAATTTCCACTTGGCTTGGTTAGGATAAGCAGAGATTGAGAAATTGACACCTACAGAGTCAGATTCCTTCAGAGCTTCTTTTAATAAATCTTCCAGTATTTTTTGTGCAATTTCTAAAAGATTTTCTAAAAAAATCTGAAGGCACATCTAAAACAATTCCCGCAAGAACCTCTGGAAGAACACTGGGAGATATTTCTAACGGAACCGCAGGAGCAAATTCTAACAAAAATCCTTGTAGAAATTTCTACAGGAATCCTTGAAAGAATTTCTCAAGGAATTCTTGGAGGAACCCTTGGAAGAATTTCCAAAAAATAATTCAGTAGATTTTTCTTAAGATTCTTCGAAAACTTCTCATGAAGATCCTATGAACACATCACTTGCTGAACTTTCTGAAGAAATTCGTAGAACTCTGAAGAAGTCTCTAGTGTATCTTGGTAACAATCCTTGTACCCGGGTAGAGGCAAAGAACAAACCAAGGACAAAATAATAACAAATTTTACCATCATATCTCATTTCATCATTCTTATGTTATTTATGAATAACACTAAATAACTCGCTAAGAACAAAAATGTTATCATTGCAAAATATGTTAGTTCTGAGTTATTATTGAATAATAATAAATAACTAAATGATAAAAAAATATGCAACCATAGCATAATAAGTTCTTCTGAGCATCCAAAAAGTAAAATAGCATCCCAAATGTCATATTTTGCAATCATAACTTGTTTCATTATTAATGAGTTATTTAGTATTTATTTCATTTGAAATAGAATATTGATGAAGAGCAAATTTTGTTATTGGTTTGTTAGAAATAAAAGCTAAAAATAACTAATTTTGTTATTATAAGATCAAACCAAGGACAAAACATTCTGAGCTTACAATACAGCTGTTTTTAATCATAAGAACAAAATTAACAATTATTATAATCTTTTTTGAAATTACTTATTATGTACTTACTTTGTTCTCAATAACTCGATAATAACTTATTTAGTTATTCTAAATTTTGAAATATTTTGTCCTTGGTTTGTTCTTATAAGGATAACATTAGGTATTATTGAGTTATTTTCCGGCACGAAGTCAGTTAATATTTTTGTTCTTTTAGCTCTTATTGCCAACAAACCAATAACAAATTTTGCCATTCAGCTATTATTTTTTAATGGCAAAATTTGCTCTTCGTTTGTTATTTTCTTCTACCCGGGTAGACATCTCAGCAAACACTCTTGAGTGAATCTCTAGAAGAATATTTTATGAAATTCCGTGGAAATTCTTGATGGATAACCAGGAGGAATATCTTGAAAAATTTCTGCAGAAACTACTCAAGAAACCCTTGGTGGAATGCCTGGACAAGTTTGTTGAGGAAATTTAAGGAAACATCCTCTATTATACTTCATGGAGGACTTTCTGTGGGTATTGCTGAAGCAATCTGTAGACATATATTTCTGAAGGAATTCCTGTCGGAATACCTGAAACGGCTAGATCTTAAGACCCCTAGAAGACCACAAGAACAAAAATCTTGGGATATTTCTGATGAAATTCATGTGAAAATTATTAAGAAACATTTCTGTATGAATTCCTTATAGATTTCGTGGAATACATGGAGGGATATCTGGAAGAAATATTGAAGGAATGTTTGTATGAATTCCTGCAGGAATTTCTATAGAGAAAGAACTGAAAAGCTGAAAGTAGTAATGCAAGAATCTCTGGAAGAACTTTTGCACTAATTGCAAGATAAATCTCAGAAAAAAATCCTGGACACATTCATGCGAAAATGCTAAAGTAATTCCTGAACAAATCGCTAGTAGACTTCTTGAAGAAAGACTTGTACGATTTCCTGGAATTTCTTTGAGATTTTCAGAAGAAATTACTGTAAGAATTTAAGATCCATTTTTGAAAAAAAAAATCCTAAAGGAACCTCTATAGAAATCATGTATGGGGAGCGACTGTGATTAATATTGCAATATCTGTGAATATCTGCAGGAAATTTGAAGGGTTTTCTGAACGAATCCAAAGAAAAATAATTTCTAAAGGGATCCCTAACGGAGTTTCAGAAGTACCATATAAATAAACTTCCAATAATTATTGAAGAGAAGAAATTTCTGGAAAAAAAAATTATGAGGAAATATCTAGAGAAATGTTTTTTTGAAGAAACCGTTAGAGGTGCTTTTGACAGAAACCTTGATAGATTTAAGACCGAATTCCTAGAGTAATTTCCGAAGGAATCCATGGGGAAATTTTTAAAGGATTCCATGGAAGATTTCTTGGAGGTATCCTTGAACAAATTTTTGGAGGAAACTCATAAAAAGATTCTGAAGGGGAAGGGAGAAAATTTCTAAAGAAATCCGTGGAAGAATTTCTAAAGGAAACTTTCAAAGAATTCCTGAAAGAAATCTGTGCTAGATGCAATAAAGAAACCCTTGGAGATTTCTATGGAAGAATTCTCAGCTTTCTGAAGCAATCTGTGGATGATTTCCTGAATTAATTCAATAACAGATTTCTGAAATCGGTAGAAACATTACTGAAGTTTTTCTGGAGCAATTCTTGGAGAAATTTCCTGACGAATCGTCTTGGGATTTTTTTAGTGGAAATTATAGATAATGTTTTAAGGCAATCCATGGCAGATGTTGTTGAAGAACATTCAAAAGGAATCCGAGGAAGACTTTCTTGAAGGATTTCCTGGAGCATTTGCCAAAGGAACCCATAGAGCAATATCAAAAGGAATCAAGAAATTCTTGAAATAACTTCTGGGGTAATATATGGAAAGCTTCGGAGACAATTCTGAAGGAAACAAACCCTTTTTTTCAAGGAATCCCTGGAAAAATTCCCGAAAAATTGCTCAGAGAAATCTTCGATAGCTTCCTGCCAGATTTACTTAATAATTCCCTGGAAGATGTTCTGAAGGAATCGCATTAATGACTGAAGAAGTACCTAGTGGATTTTTACAGGAACTCATGGATGGATTCCTGAAGATATCCCTAGATGGTTTTCTAAATGAACCCTTCGATAAATTTCTTAAAGAGCCTATCCAGGAATTTCTGAAGAAATCACTAAAGGAATCCTGAAGAAATTCATGGCGAAATTCTCGAAGCAAAGTATGCAAGTATTTCAAAAATAATCCCATGGGTAAGTCACTATGAAGAATCGAATCATGCTTTTTTTTTTTCTTCTTGACGTTAGACTAATTTCACTGGCGTTCCTGGTGTTCCATCTAGAAATTACAACCAGGAATTTCAGAAATTCCTGCTAGAGATTTTGTCCAGTAAGTTCTTCTAGGGGATCCTGCAGAAACTCCTTCAGGGATTTCTCCGGAAATTCTATCTGGGGAATATTAAAGAAATTTTACCTAGAAATTCTTCTAGGAATCCCTGAGAAGGATTTCTCCAGAAAGTTTTTCTGAGAATAGTTTTAGAAATTTTATCTGCGTATTCCTCCTTGTGAGGATTCCTCCAGGGATTTGTTCTGGTGTTTCCTCCAGAAACGCCTTCATGTAATTGCACCAAAAATTCTGTCTTGTTTGTAGCTATGGATTTCTTCAGAAATTTTCTTTGGAAACAGCTTTTCATCCGTCGATTACTGCAGGAATGCCATCTGGGGATTCCTTTAAGAAGCCCTTCTACCGGTTTGGCCAGGAATTCCGTCTCGGGATTCCACCAGAAATTCTCTCTGGAGATTCCTCCAGGATTTTCAAAAAGTCTTTGAGCAGATTCCTACAGGAATTTCATCTGGGGATTCCTTCACGAACGTCTTTTTTAATTCTTACAGATTGCCTGATGGATTCCTTCTGGGAATTAGTTTGAAAAATCTGCAGGATTCAAATTCCTAAAATATCTAGATGATCCCCATAATCAATTCTCAAAAAAGCTCGTAGATGATTCACAAAACAAAACTCCTAGGGGACTCCCTGAAGGATACCCTATAGGAAATTCTGAAGCATTTCCAGCAGAGGCTCTTGGAGAAATGCAAGAACTAATTCATGTACGAATCTCGGGCATTTTTCGGCCCATATCCTTTGGTGCGTACTCCCAGAAAGAGTGACTCTGTAAAACAATTTGCTGCAATCCAAATGCCGTGAAAAACTACTGAAAGAATCTTGTGAAAAATCCTGGGGACATTTCAAGAATAATTTCCAAAGAAATTCCAAAAAGAAACCCTGGCGAAATTTCTGAAAAAAAAAAACCTTGTAGCCTTATTCATACCAACGATGGATTAAGCTCTGTGGACTCTGTTTCTAAGTTGATCTACAAGTAGTAAAGTTCGCTCCTTTTTATTCATACGAATCAATGTTTTATTTTTTTTATCGGTGCAAAATTTCCCTGAGTATTTCAGGTTTTCCCTGTTAAATAAAATTCCCTGAGGATTCCCAGTATTCCAGGTTGAAAAACATTCAAAAGGAATCCGCGGAAGGCTTCCCGAAAGGAATTCCTGGAGGAGTTTCCAAAGAAATTCCAACAACAATGGAGCAATTTCAGAAGGAAACCAAGGAAGATTTTTCGAAGGAATTCTAAAAATACCTACTAAAGACTGCCCCAGAAAGTATGGACGCACCTAGTCTTCAATTGTCTGGGCCTGATCGATGGTTCTAGTTTCGGGCTTCATTTTGGCTATTTCTGCTTACAATAGGATTGAAAATTCAAACGTTCTTTGCCACGATGAACATCGGAATTCGAAATGGTAACTTTTTTGGTCATACCTGCTCTGTGTCAGTTAGAAGGTTTTTATCTTGTGCTCAAATACCTTCATTATTTGCTTTTCCAAACGAGGGTTAGCAGGATCTTTATTTTTAATTCAATTTTTGCCTATGCTTAAACGTGTTATCCTCACCGTGTTTGCCGATTGCTGCTTGCACGGTTTTCTCGCTTACTCCCACCATATTTTGCTCATTTGCTTAGTGATCTTTAAAGCCATTTTCACCGTTTGTGCACATTTTTTCGATGATGTGCCGCTGAAAGTTCTTGTATTTTGAAACAAACTGTTGGAATTCTAAAAACCGCAATACAAATGCTGAGAAAATAGGTTGACCAACAGGATGTAGCTTTCAAAAACAACTAGTCATCAATAGTTTTGAAATGTCAGTATTTTCTTTATGCGTCCATACTTTCTGGACCGGTCTTTATTACCCCAGAAAGCTTTGGAGAAAAATCGAAGAAAAAACTATGGAAGAATTTCTGAAGGATTGCTCACAGAAATCTCCAAAGACATTTCTGGAAGAAGTTCTTAAAAATCCCTGGAGGATTTTCTGGAAAGTATTGCTGGAATGACTGAAGAAATACCTGTAGGATTTTGACCAGGAACCCCTGGAGGAATTTCTGAAGATATTCATATATGATTTTCTAAATGACTTGCTTCAGGGAATCACTCCAGACACTCCATCTATAAATTACTCCAGGAATTTCAGAGTTTCATGCTGGATATTATTCCAATAAGTTCTTATGGGGATTCTTCTTCAGAGATTCCATCGAGAAGCTCCATCTTTCCTTCCAAAATTGCATCTGGAAATTCCTTCAAAAAGTGCTTCTGAAGTTTTCTACAGGAATTTCATCTGAAGATTCATCCAGAAACTTCTTCAGGGATTCCACCATGAATTCCTTCCAGGGATTTCTCCGAGAATTCCACCTGAGGCAATATTAAAGAAATTTTATCTGGAAATTCTTCTAGGAATTCCTAAAACGGATTCTTCCAGAAGGTCTTTCTGAGAATAGTTTAAGAAATTTTATCTGCGTTTTCCTCCTTGTGAGGATTCCTTAAGGAACTTTTTCTGGGTTTTCCTCCACCAAGAATTCCATCTGGTTTCTAGTTATGGATTTCTCCAGAGATTCCTCTGGGTTTTATTTTATGGGGATTCCTTCAAAAAGTACTTCAGCAAATGCCTTTCGTCAATTCTTACTCATTCATTGATGGATTCTTTCTGGGAATTAGTTCGAAAATTCTGGAGGAACCCAGAATAACTCTTGCAGGGTCCAAATTCCTTAAATATATGGAAGATCCCTATAGAAAACTCCCAAAAAATCTCTTGGAGGAATCCCATAACAGATTTCTTGAAGGATTCCCTGAATAAAGTTCTGGAGAATCCCCTGGAGGATACTCTGTAGGGAATTCTGTAGTATTTCTGCAGACGATTCTGGAGGAGAATGCAGCAGAAACTCTTGGAGGAATCCAAAAACCAACTTCAAAAACAAATCCCAGATGTACTGTGACTTTTTCGGGCCCACCATCTTTTGGCGCGCAATCCCAAACAAAAAAATAAAAAAATGCCAGAATGAACTCTTCGAAGGATCTTAGAACATCTGATGAAATACCAGAAAAAAAAACTGGGGAAATCCTAAAAAGAAGTTTAGCCCAGAGGAAACTCTTGAGGAAATCTCAGGAGGAAACTTTGGAAGATGCATATTTTGGAAGGATTTCTTGAGCATAAGAACAAATCTCAGAGATCGGATAAAAAACATAGAAATAACAAGAAATAACCTAGCATCCTAGCGGAATCGTACGAGATGTGGAGGAATTCCAGAAATATTCTTGAAGAATTTCTAAGATTAACCTTGCAATGACAGGCAATGTTTATACCAAACTATTGCGGGGACTCGTAAACGTATTTTGAATGGTAAATAACCATTGGAAAGCCCCGAATCGAATTTGAATTTTGATTCATGGTATATGATGTGGGGTCATGATTTCATGACTCAGTGCCATGGTTTCATGACTAGGCGCAAGATTCTGTATCTCAGCGTCAAGATAGTATATTTATGAAAACGGGAAGAACTTTGTCCTAACGGTGTTGGTTTTTTGTTGGGAATGAGTTACTGCATTGTGACCGGTTGTTTGTTATATCTGCTCCGTTGTTTTTCGCTGATATTTATGGTTCTTACTAGTTAAAATTAGTGAAGAACCTCCAACCGCTTGATTCTAGTCTTCATTTTTGTGTTGCACTGATTCCTCGAAGTTTCACGGTTATTATTGACTTTAAAACAACAACAAAATTCGTGCACGAAGTTCTCTAAATCGCCATATCCAATCTCTGTGAGTGTTCGACAACAAAATAATGCAGTGCAATAAATGCTCATCCGCTATCGATCGTAAAAAGGATCGGTATACAGTCTGCGAGGGGAAATGTGCAAAGCGCTACCATGCAGCGTGTGTGGACCTATCTGATGACACAGTGAATGCTCTGTTTTCCAAAAACGTCCTATGGATGTGTGACGAGTGTTTGACCGATTTCTGCAATACTCGTGATGCCAATGCGGAAGAAGTGGAAGAGGCAACCAACGACTGCTGTACCCATCACTCGACTTGTGAAGCTGAGATCGAGGAATTGAAATCAAAGGTGAATGATATCATCGACGTACTAACTGCGATGGTACCTCAACGCACTCAACCGACGCAGCCGGAGACGTGTATCCAGCATCATTCTACTCCTGTACTGCCTCACAGTGTCAACAGTGCTCGTTTATGTGATGGAACAAGAGACACGAATGCCTGCGAATCTCTGAGTGTTAGACAAAACAGCACATCTGCAACGGCAACTCATACTGATTTTGGAGATTCATTCTCTTTATTTTTAACAAATGTCGAATGTAGTACTACTAATGCAGATATTGTCAAGCTTGTATGTGAGTGTTTGAGTATTGTTGATAATAGTAAAGTTAGGGTAAGGAGATTTGTGTCGATGCATAGAGAACGCGAAGCAGATTATATCTTTTTCAAAGTTGTTTTGGAAAGAAAATGGAAATCGTTAGCGATGCAACCTGGCACTTGGCCTAAGAATTTGAAGTTTAGAGAGTTTGTAAATCGTTACGATGTTTGGAAACCGAATCATTGTTAGGGGAAAAGCGGGTAACCCCGTCAGGGTGGGTAAGTCCGTCACCCCAATGATTCTACCAGAAAATAGTTATTTATCAGCTTTTTGGCCACACACTTTATTTGTTTGTACCATTTTTACTCTTTTGAGGCACATGATACCAATATTGCCCTGTCAAACGCGAAGAAAATAAACAAAACAAACGCATACGTTGTTTCACCAACGGTGGATGTAATTTTTCGTCGGTAGAATTTAGCCTCTGGATTACAAAACAAGTATAGAAATTTATTTTAATCAATCATGTATTCTCATCTGTACTATTCTTTAGTGCCAAGATTTATCGAACGGTCAGTTTCAACAATTTTTCGGAAATTACATTGCAATTTAGGAAAAGTTGGCTTTTTGGGTAAGCCCGTCACCCATCGGCGAGGATCATTTCAGGAACTCTTTTTGGGATTTTTTCGGGTATTCCTCTAGAGATTCTTCAAGAAATCACCTGAGGGCTGGCAAAATAGAATCATAACTATTTTTATCTAGTTCAGTTAATCGAGGCGCAATGACGTTTAACGCTTTACGGAGCCGAACGTTATATCAAGCTAAAAGTTACGATATATCGAGGTATGACCGTGTGTGTGATGGGTTCGATTTCCAGACGATCCAGGATTTTTTGGTAAAGGAAATTTCCTTGGCTTTTTTGGGCATATACTATAGAATATCTTCGTGCCTGTCACACGGTATACACAATAAAAATGGTCATTGGCTGAGGCAGCTCTCAGTCAATAACTGTGGAAGTGCTCATAGAACAACCATAACAACAGGCTTTTTTCGGTTGGAACGTAATGCCAAGAAGATAAAGAAGAAAAGAACGAGCGAGGTTTTTTGGTAGTATGTACTTTTACAACGGTGCGAAAGGTTAAATCATAGGCTGTTCTTTCCAGTTACACTGATGTACATGGAGAACAACGGCATGGTCGCTTAAGTAGATTTATCATTATTTGGCATTCGGCCAAACCGAAAAATGACCCTTTTGACCAAATGGTTTTTGACCAATCGGCATTCGTCCAATTGACATTCGGCCAAATGGCACAGAACCAAAATTCTCATTTAAGAAAATTTACCCTATAACGAATGACTTCTGGAAATATTTTATGTGTCGCATATACTATAAAGTTAAAGATTATTGGGAAGCTGTTTGATATAAAAAAACGACTGATTAGAATAATTGGTAAACCATCACAACTCATCAAAAATGTGTTGGATACATTTTCAAATTAATATCTTCAAAAGCATCTTGAAAAAAGGTATGACGGACTTACCCCGTTAGGTGACGGCCTTACCCCATAGGGGTGACGGTCTTACCCGCACTGCATTTACAACATCAATATTTCATATGTTTGTGTTATGTGCATAATTCGGTAGAATAAACATATTTTGAAAATTTTAATACACAAACCTTATAAAATACTAATGAATCAAACATTCTGCGTAGTCAAAATATCAAATTAACTCTTACATTAATTTTGAATAGTCCCAATGCTTAAGGTGACGGGGTTACCCCTTCCTCCCCTAAAGTAATCAATAGTTTCTGCGTAGTTTATTTGTTTTGTACTGATGATTTCGATTGAATGTGTGCCTAAATGTGTTACTCATGTTTGTGTATCTTGTTTGCCAAATTGAATATTATTGTTTAACTGGTCTTATACGTTGTCATTGTTAGCTAGTATTAAGATTACATTTTAATAAGACCTAAAAGGTCAGTTAAAATTACCAAATAATAAATAAATAAATAAAGAGTGACTTGTATGGGCCTAGATAGCTATAGCTATAGCTATAGCTACACGCAAAAAAATCCGTTCCAATATACGTGCACTCCCAGTCACGGCAACGGGAACAAACGGGAACTATGCATAGCAACGATAACAACAATAAAAAATGTACACCGTGAACTAGATATCACGTTTTCCAGAACGCCCATATTGACAGCTGGAACTAGTTCCAGTTCACGGTGTATATTTGCTTGTTCTCATATTTGTGTTTGTTTGTTCACGTTTATCGGAACGGTTTTCTGAGCGTGTATAGTATACAGTGGTAAACGCACAGCTATTTAGCAAGGCCATGCTGAGGGTGAAAAATTCAATTCCCGGTCCTGACTTTTTTCGTAACAGTTTTTTTTACTTTCTTGGGCCCAGAGTATCTTCGTGCTTATTACACGATAAACGTGCAAAACGGTCATGGCAGAGTAAGCTCTCAGGTCAAAACTGTGGATGTGATCATTAAACACAAAACTGTGAAGCAGGTTTATCCCAGTGCACTGCAGTGGGAACGTTACGCCAAGAAGTGGGACAAATACACTCCATGGAAACGGGTTATTCCTATTGAGTATATCCAATATTTAGCAACATCAAATTACAAATTATAATCATGATGTCATGGATGGCCCAGCAGAGATGGCATGCTCCTCAGTGCGAAACGTGAGAAGAGAAAACATACACTCTACACACGACTTTCAACGAGAGCGAGGGTGAACTACGCAACTTTTTTCACACACAAACCAGCCGCTCACTCTCTGGCATCCATCAGCGGCACACTCAAAATGAGTGCTCAAACAAATGATAGAACAAGCATGTTTTTCAGTTTCTGCGTGCACATTTTGTGCGCACAGAAAATGTGCACACAAAAATTCGTTGAGTGCACACTCAGTCGTGCTTCCAGTGCAATACTGTGTGTACCACAGGGAGTATGAAAGTACTATTACGCCGTCTAGTAGCAAATGCATCTGCTTGTCTAAGATATCACATAAATCACAGACAAATAGATATGTGACACTAACGAAATTTCAATCTCATATATCTCATGATCCTGATTACTTAGAGAGTTGGTGTCTTCGGCATAGTTGTTTGGCTGGTCAAGGACTAACCGATAATAAAACTTAAGATTCAAAATTCCACCGCTAGGCGGTGCTAGTGAGTTAACAAATTTTATTTTTCATATATATCAGGAAAATTTGCAAAAAACTGCAACTAGCGCCGCCTAGTTGCAGAAACTTGAACCAAACGGTAATTATTCTGAAAGCCCATGATCTACTAAACAATATTGCCGAAGACACCATCTTTCTACAAAATCAGGATGCTGAGATATGCGAAATTTAAAATTTGTTTGCTCTCTAGCGCCGCCTAGCGGTAGAATTTTGAATCTCAAGCCTTATTATCGGTTAGTCCTTGACCAGCCAAACAACTTTGCCGAAGACACCAACTCTCTAAGTAATCAGGATCATGAGATATATGAGATTGAAATTTCGTTAGTGTCACATATCCATTTGTCTGTGATTTATGTCATATCTTAGACAAGCAGATGCAACACTGACAAAATTTCCATCCAATATATCTCAGGATCCTGATTACTTAGAGAGTTGGTTTCTTCGGCAAAGTAGTTCAGCTGGTCATGGGCTTTCACAATATGGGCCGTATGATTCGTGATTTCACCGCTAGGCGGCGCAAGAGAGCGTACAAATTTTACATTTCACATATCTCAGTACTCTGATTCTTTAGAATGATGGTGTCTTCGGCAAAATTGTTTGGTATATCAAGGGGTTTCAGAATAATTACCGTTTGGTTCAAGTTTCTGCAGCTAGGCGGCGCTAGTTGCAATTTTTTGCAAATTTTCCTGATATATATGAAAAACAAAATTTGCTAACTCACTAGCACCGCCTAGCGGTGGAATTTTGAATCTTAAGTTTTATTATCGGCCAGTCCTTGACCAGCCAAACAACTTTGCCGAAGACACCAACTCTCTAAGTAATCAGGATCATGAGATATATGAGATTGAAATTTCGTTGCAATTTTTTTGCAAATTTTCCTGATATATTTGAAAAACAAAATTTGTTAGCTCACTAGCACAGCCTTTTGGTGGAATTTGGAACCAAAATATCCATCAACTGTAAGTTCTTGACCAGCTTAAGACGTATGCTTGTCTCTGATATGACAGGATTTGATACCCCTGGTTTTGGACTCACTTGCATGCTTTCGGTTCACCAAATGCTCAATCAACACTGACCCCTTTGAACACACTGCGTGTGCACTGAGTTCTGTTTTTTCTGCGTGCGCGCAGAAATTGCGCACTGGTATTATGATCTTCTAATCACCCGCACAAAAACTCTGCGTGAGAGAAATTATGTACATTTTATTGTGCGTTTTTTCTCTTTCTCTTATGTAAGAAAAATGAAAGTGAGAAGTTCAGTGAAAGATGAGCGTAAATGGGCACAGTTTCTGCGTGACATGCCATCCCTGTGGCCCAGTATCATGATTTCATGACTTTTCATTCCTAAGTTTGGCAACGATTTTTTTTATCGTATATAATCTTCAATCGTTTAGGATTTCAACGAAGACGTCTGAATTCTCAATCACGTTTCACCTCAGTAAGCAATTTCAGTATACTTATCTGAGGAATTCCACGGAGTCATGTCAGTCGATCCTGAGCGACCATTTCAAAAATATCTGAAACTTTGCACAGTTTTTCAATTTCATATAAATCGCCATTTTTTGATATTAAACCTTCATATTCACTCACGACTAACTTTTCAAAAGGGTGTATGCGAAAATAGTTCTAAAATATTCTAAAAGCTGTACAGCAAAAACGGATAGTTCGATTGTTATAAATTTTTCAGCAAAGTTAGATAACTAAATGATGATTCCTTAGAAAATATACACTGTAAAAATTTCTTTTTCTACTTTGAAAAAATATGATATTTGTCACAAAAACTCAAATATCTCAAAACCCTATCTTTTTACCAACTTCAATTTTTTAGGGGAAATGGCCCATTATATCAGCTATCTACCATAAAATTTTGGTGATGGTAAACTGATAAACAAAAAAGTTATGACATTTCAAACATTTCACAATTTTTACATTTAGTAACAAAAAAAAAATTTTTTCTGTGTAAATTATTTCGAGAATTATATTTTGATGCTGATTTTATTGTAAAGGCTACCGCCTGAATAAAACAAGTTGTTTTCATGATACTTTAGTTTGATTATTCGTAATTACTATAGTATCTATTTGAAACTTAGATGCGATCCAGTGTTGTGATCAAAAATATTGAGATTGTCATACTTTTTATTGTACGTGACTGGTGAAAAAATCCCTTGATAGTGTTGAAAAGCTGTTGATTATAAGAAAAATGGAATTGAATTTATTTTTAAGACAAAAGCTGTATAATAAAAGTTTTTTTATACGCGTATACGTCTAGTTTATCCGCAAAAAAAATCCCTCTTACACACTTATTTCTGAATTGCCTGTTCGGTACTTTTTTGACGAGATTATAACAGCAGTACGATCTCGGTAGTTTCGGTAATCGATTTTACTGAGGCTCAGTAAATCAACTGTCAAAATCGTATGGAAAAGGTAAACAATGCATTTTTGCTGAACGAGTTCGGTGCTCAGCAGTTTTAATCTCGTCAAAAAATTACCGAACTCGGTAATCAAAATTAAGTGTGTAGAGAACAGACTTTATGATCGGAAGAATGCGAGTAACTTCAACAACAACAAATGCATAAGAGGTACATACCACAGACAAACAGACGAAACGCCTAGAACAATTTTAGTGAAAATTCATCGCCCAGTTCACACTATCACCACCTGGTGGAAATGTTTCACGAAACACTGCGTTGTGCAATATCGTCATCAGAAGGCGCTAGTGTGAAACGTCAAACGCAAAGAAAAACGATGGACGCTCTTCTTGTTATGAAAGCCACAACCAAGATTCAAAATGATCGTTGAAGGCGTGGTCAATGAAAATTTCGCCAGTGTTACGTTTGTTTGTCTGTATACATACCTGACAATGCTCACGAAAAAAACAAAAAAATACTACCGCTATGAATATTAAAAATTGTATAGTATTTTTTTTCTTCAGCCACCAACACCAAACAAGTAAGTTAAAATTAATAAGTGATTTTGTTTATTATAATCTAACGAACA
Source organism: Aedes albopictus (assembly GCF_035046485.1). Classification (NCBI taxonomy): domain Eukaryota; kingdom Metazoa; phylum Arthropoda; class Insecta; order Diptera; family Culicidae; genus Aedes; species Aedes albopictus. The sequence goes on from NC_085136.1 coordinate 14,235,172, forward strand.
AGATGAACAGTCGCTTTCTCAAAGGTCTTCAACTCAACGCTCTCTTGTAGACCGTTTGATGAAAAAAAATGTTCAAAAGAGTTACGAAATCTCACCGAAAGCACCATAGATAAACTGAAAGAGACTGGTTATGCCCAAATGTCCACATTGTGTACAAAATTACGCATTTGCACGTCCTGCCGTCTAGAATTTGACAAACGAGCCATCTGTATATCATTGGTAAAGCAGGGCGCAGGAAGTTCGAAAACGACAACAACTGAGAAATTGCCATCAGCGACATCTGTTTAAACAATTTAATTACGCCCCTTTTCAAAACTGCCCTGTAATATTCTTCAACATCTATACCCATTTCAATATTTTTAACGTTGCAAAACACGCTTTCAACATTCATCTTGAAGAAGAGGGAAAACACTTGTCCTCAAATGTAACAGCAAATTAATGAATAAACGACTAATGCGCGGAGGGCGTGATAAAATCGGAACATTACGGTACATAGTATATTATATTATATGTATATATAATATATAATAAAAACAACTTGTTTTACTCACGCAAGGCCATTAACAATAAAATCAGCATCAAACTTCAATTTCCGGCCGAAATAATTTACACTAAAAAAAATTATTACTAAATGTGAAAATTGTGAAATGTTTGAATTGTCATAACTTTTTTGTTTATTTTCATGGTAGATTGCTAATACAATGGACCGTTTTCTCTAAAAAATTACGTTGGTAAAAAGATAGGGTTTTGAGATATTCGAGTTTTTGTGACAAAAATGATATTTTTTAATGTTAAAAAAGATTTTTTTCACAGTGTATATTTTCTTAGGAATCGCCATTTAGTTATCTAACTTTGCTGAACAATAAAATCAGCATCAAATCGCGATTCCCGGCCGAAATAATTTACACAGAAAAATTTTTTTTACTAAATGTAAAAATTGTGAAATTTTTGAAATGTTATAACTTTTTTGTTTATTAGTTTACCATCACCAAATTTTTATGGTAGATTGCTAATACAATGGACCGTTTTCCCTAAAAAATTCAAGTTGGTAAAAAGATAGGGTTTTGAGATATTTGAGTTTTTGTGACAAAAATGATGTTTTTCAATGATAAAATAGATTTTTTTTCACAGTGTATATTTTCTTAGAAATCACCATTTAGCTATCTAACTTTGCTGAAAAATTCATAACAATCGAACAATCCGTTTTTGCTGTGCATATTTTTGAATATTTTTGAACCATTTTCACATACACCCTTTTGAAAAGTTAGTCGTGGCTCTAAATAAAAATTTAATATCGAAAAATGGCGATTTAGATGGAACTGAAAAACTGTGCAAAGTTTCAGTTCAATAGAAAATCATGAATTAAAAATTTTCCTTAATTTTGATGCTGTTACTTGGAATCGCTCATCTGCGTACACGCGTTTCCAATATGCACACAAAATTGTGCTCATCCGAACAATCTTTGCAATTGAAGTTCACTTACCTGAAAAGAGAAGAAAACAAGCACATAAATTAACAATAATGCCAAATACAAATGGATCGTTCATAAAATTTAAACTGTGTCAATTGATCCGATTACTAATTATCCCCGTACATTACATGCATGCATCCGCGCGCGCCCGGACAACCATTCGAAAGACTTCAACGCTCCGCAGCGACGAACTTCCCCCGGTCGGTCGGTCAGCCGCCGATTATTGCACGCAAGTTCCGCACGCCATTTCTAATGGGAGCAGCAGCCACAGCAGCAGTAGCGCAGAGATCGATCCGCGCCAAACCAAACCACAGAAGAGAAAAAAAAGCACCTCGACCCTGAGTCATTGAAATCAATATCACTTAATGCGAAAAAAAGCAGAGCAAATCCGATAAATGAAGGAATGTCTTTTCTTTTCTCCACATCCTCATCGGGGCTTCTCCTCAGTCCACAGTGTGCTTTTTTCATCGTCTGCTCAGCACTCGCATTCGTATCTCACAACCCCCCAGAGCAACGCTGAGAGATCAATGGGCCGAAAAACAGCCACTTGCGGTATATTGGCATATTTTTGCACGCTTCTTCTGCAGCAGCAATGGTGCTGATTTTTTTTTTCGTTCGTTACAATCGGTTTCCATTTTCGGGTGTTTTTCTGTTATCTTTGCCAGCCTGCCAGCCAGCTAGAGAGAAGCCCGGAGGCAACAAAAACAGTGAGGGAGGCCAGCCAGAAATAGAAAACAACAGAAGAAAAAAGTGCGAATCGGTTGAACTTGAGTAGACCTAGACACACTGTTGCGTTGCCGCTGCTGTTTTGAATGAAATCGAAGCCATTCGGGGAAGGGGGTAGGAATGATGGAGGCTGTAAAAGGTTTGGTAGCAAGATGAGATGAGGATTTGATTGTTGTCAACTAGATTTAGAGCAGTTTGAGATATGAGGATTCAGACCAGCAGTACAGATACTATAGATGATTCTCAGAGAATTGTTGGAACTAAGAAATTCATAGAACGTTCAAAATTACACGAGGCCAATCCTTGTAAAGCTAACGATAAAACTGCTACAAAACTTTGTGACCTTCAATACGTCGCCGTGCTAACCATATTCAATAGCAGCGAACATTGTTGTTTTTTTGTTGTTTAATACGAGCAATTATGTCCAAGTAACATTTTGATGACCATTTAGTCTTGTAGTGGTTTTGAAAACCATCATAAAATCTTATTCCTTTTATTGTGGTTTCATGATGGGTTTAAGAACCTCTTCTTGTCTGACGTCGCAGAAAAAATGTTACTTGGGTGTGGCTCGGATAAAATTAGCGTTTCATCATAAGTGTTCTATTAGTTATTATTCAGTTAAGAGCTGAGCGCTTTGTAGGATTATCTTAAAGCTACAGTAAAACCTTTTGAAGTACCAAACCGCTTGAAGAACTGTTTTTTTGAGAACAATTAGGTTATATTGGTTTCAAATATTCCACATTTATATTATGTTGTAATGTAATACATGTTCAGTCTTGCTATTCATAGGCAAGCATTAAAACCGCCATAAAACTTCAATAAAACTAAAATAATATAGCTTAATTTTATGAACTTTCAAAGATTGTTTTCAACGTAGGAAGTGGGACCAAGTGGGTAGGATGTCCTACTTAAGATATTTTATGCTGCAACTCAGTCAATTCTATACCAATTAATCTAAATTTTTGTACATAGTTTGATGCTGCATTCAATGAATACAGTTAAATTGCAGAAACTAAGCAGATAAACAAAAGAAAAATTGAAATGTGTGTGATGCGGCAAGCATTCTAATCGGAGTCACAGAAATTCAACAAACGTCGAATGACAGCAACTGAATCGCAATATCCCAAGTAACATTCGATTACCAATGAGTCTTGTAGAGGATTTGAAAACTATCATAAAACCTAATATCTGCTATTTTGGTTTTATAACAGTTGGATCTTGCCTATTGCCAAAATGGATCAGAAAGTTATTAGCTTAGCTTAGTACATGTCAATGGTTGATCCTCCGTGATTGATCTGAACTGGTATCAATTGCACTGAGATCCAACTGAATAAAAGGCTGGGACACTTCAGTTATTCTCAAAGTGCTGCTCATACATTTTGGATCAATACCGGCACCGGTCAAGTCCTTACAGTCAATTGGAAAGGGAAAGGAATGTTGGAGTGTAATGGTTGTTACCACTGGAGACCGAGAATCAGAAGATCAGAAAGTTATTTGGAACTCAAATGGAGATAACAATAACCTCGTAACTGGCATTTGAATACATCGTGGTAACCCAAATACAGTCGGGACTGTTACAAAACTGTTGGTTCTCGGGGTGCAATAAGAAGCGAAGCTGTAGGAATCTCAGAGCTTTTGGGATTTTACTACGAGGATAGATCACCGCGTGACTCTACTATGAGTAGAGTATGGCTCTTTTTGGAAATCTACTTTTACTTCAAGCAGGAGAGAATAAGGAAAAGAAAACGGTGGATAGAATCAATCTGGGATTCACGAATCAGTCAGTAATTTTGCCTTAAAGTGCTTTGCTTGTGGTGTTGTCAAGTAAAGTTTTCAATTGCTCCATCTCTGCATCCATAGCATATAGAACAGATTCGGCACATTTTTTTTTCTCGGAAAGACAAAAGCAGTCGCGATCCCAAGCAGATAAGACGAATCATCTTCCTCAAAGTTCGTCAGGTGGTAGATACCAATCTGGTGAAGCGCCAAATAGTTTGCAGTTTCAGAGATAGGTGGCATTAATTGGCTATCTTAGTATCCAAAGCAGATATAAACGTGGCGTATTCACTAAAGTTCTTCAAGAAGCAAAAGCAATCTGGCGATGCACCAATCAGTTTTCAATTTCGCGGCCAGATGGTGCTAGTGATCACATAAACTTTTGAGGTGCAACCTGGCTGCCAGATGGCGCTAGTTCAAGACTTATCATGATCACTAGTGCCACCTAGCAGCGAAATTGACAACTAATTGATGCATTTCTAGATTGCTTTTGACTGCCCAAAGAACTTTACTGAAGGTGATACTTGTTTATCTACTTTGGATCCCGAAATAAAGCAGTTCAAAACTATGCTTGACAACTAGCGCCACCTAGTAGTGGAATCATCAACTAATTGCTGAATCACCAAATTGCTTTCGACCTCATGAAAAACTTTGCCGAAGACGAAACTTTTCTATCTGGTAGATAGAGAAGTTCAAGCCTTTACGGGACATCTAGCGCCACTGAGCGAAGATATCAATAATCAGGTTGCGCTATTTCGAAACTTCACTTGCACACTAGTACCACCTCGCAGCGAAATTTCCAACTAATTGGTGCATTGCCAGATTCCTTTTGATTCCCTGAAAAACTTTGCTGCAGGTGATACTTTTCTATCTGATATGGATCCCGAAAAAGAGCAGTTCAAAGCTATACTTGACAACTAGCACCACCTAGCGGGAGAATCACCAACTAACTTCAAAATCATCTAATTGCTTTTGACCTCCTGAAGAAGTTTGACGAAGACGACACTTTTCTACCTGGTAGATAGATAAGTTCAAGTCTTTACCGGACTTCTAGCGCCACCGAGCGAAGAAATCAACCACCAGGTGCCGCTCATCAGTAGGTCGGCTCCAGAGGCACGTTCTCCGCCATTTGGGAAATTTGTGCCAGGTGCCGCTATTCGAAACTTCACTTGCTCACTAGTTCCATCTCGCAGCGAAATTTCCAACTAATTGGTGCATTGCCAGATTGCTTATGACTACCTGAAAAACTTTGCTGAAGGTGATACTTTTCTATCTATGGATCCCGAGAAATAGCAGTTCGAAGCTATACTTGACAACTAGCGCCACCTAGCGAATCACCTAATTGCTTTTGGCCTCCTGCAGAGCTTTGCCGAACACGACACGTTTATATCCGCTAGTTAGAGAAGATTAAATCTTTATCGGACCTCTACGCGCAACCGAGCGATTAAATTAACACAAAAGGAACCCAAAGGATCAGCCTTCAACTGCAGAATCTTTTCATACTGACATGTCTAGAAAAATTGAGAACAACTGTTCGAAGATTACAGAAGAAGGTTATGACTTTTTAAGTGTTTTTTTTTTCAGTTTCCTTGAAGAATTTATCATAAATTTTTATAAATCTAGTTCCTCAGAATATTTGATGATAGGTATCTCGAAGAGTTTATCCAATAATTACTTCGGCAAATTTCCCATAAACGTTATCGTCTACGGATCTTCTTCCAAAAGTTCCTCCGGATTATTTTCATTCAGTAGTTTTTCATGGATTTCTCTTTCCAATCCAATTGCTCCTCCAAGTACTTCTCCACCGGAAGTTGTTCCTCAAGCGATCCACTAGAATCTCTTAAGAAAATCTTCTTCCAAACATTTTCTTTCAGGAGTTTTTCAATATTTCTGGTTTTCTCCTAGTATTATTTAAAATCTCTGAAAAATATCCCTGCCTGATCAGAGTTGATATACAAATCAGTACAACAAAATTCCCGTAGTCATCCATGAGCATAAAATATGGTGAAACTTCGAGGATGTTGAATGAATTGCCGGCTTCATCTTTTTGGATGAATCCGACAAATAACTATCCCCAAGTAATACATTCGGTTCAATGGTGGTTTTAAATTAGTTGGAAAAAATCACAAAACTTACCCACGTAACATTATTCAGTCAAATATACTAGAAAGAGGTCTTAGAACCATTAGAAAACCAAAATAGAAGGCAAAAGGTTTTATGAAAATTGCCAGAACCTCTTTGAGACTAATTAGTCATCAAAATGTAACTTGGGTACGACGTACACAGAACCCCTAAGCATCTAGGCTACTCATTTTGTAGATTCTTTCAGTAGATTTTATGCAGACATCCCATGTGACATTTTTAGCCAAATCGACTAGAAAAGGTTCTTAGAACCATCATAAAACCAAAAAAAAAAGATATGAGGTTTTATGATGGTTCTCAAATCCTCTAAATAAGTATTTGGTCGTCGAAATGCTACTTGGTATAGGCGGTATTTTTCGCAAAATGTTCGCCAGAAATCCTGAAGTGTTTCATGATGTCAGCGATGGAACATTGTAGATGTTCACATGGTTTTCAAAGAACACCCGTATAGCTGATATTTCTGGCAGAATTTCTAAAAAAATATTTTGAAATATTTAATATTCTTTAGATATATATATTTTTTTTTCATTTTATTTCAGTTAAAATTCCCGAACTTTTTTTGAAACATACATAACTATGTTTGAAGTTCTGCTAGAGTGAGTGAGCTGAGCAGTAAAGAGTGAAAAGTTAGAGTGAGCAGAAACTAGTGAAGAGTGGGAGGCAGTACAAAATGATAAGTGAGTAGTGAGCTGTGATTAGTATGGAGGGGACCAGCAAGTATGGGAACACTCACTTCCAAAGAGTTAAACTCACTAAGGAGTGTATCGTAAAGTAGTTGAAAATGTTTAAAATAGCCTCAAAAATAGTTTAATACAACTTTTAAGTAATTTTATTTTTGGAGATACTGTATAAATCCTTGAAAAAATAAATTACTTTTATGATTTTCTAAAAATGTTCTTTTGACTGGGTTTTTAACCTAGATTACTGAACGCATGTTTTTAAATTTTTGCACACCTTCTAAAAAATTGAAATTGCGAAAAAAGTTCGATAACGTTCGAAAATTGTTAACTTTTTTGTGCAAATATAATAAGCTAAAGAATCCTCATGATATAGGCAAATTATTTTTTACAAGAAAAATCTCCACTGCATTTAAGCGCAATTCTTAAAAATGAAAAAAGGCCATTTTGGAGGAACCCCCTTTTTCTATGCTCCTCAAAATCATGTTTACGCAAATAAAAAATACATAAAATGAAATATTCGCATTTTTTTAAATAGAGTATGTTTGTTAATTTATGGACGAGTAAGATAGGGCAAAAAAAAATAATTTCATAACCTTTCAAGATATTAAAAGCAGAACTTCAAAGTTTGACAAAAAATAGACGTTTTTTGGAGTGGACCATTTTGTAGATATAGGAGATTTTTCTATCGAAAATATGAATTTTGAAAGTCGGTGTTGAATGATATGTTATGTGTACATAACTGTTAACAAGCATAAATATTTTCCAGATTTTTTATCGTACAAATTTTACTCGCTACAGATTTTTGAAATGTTGAAAAATCTTAACAAAATTGCATTTTGTGCAGATTTTTATTTTGTGAGGTGTATTCATTTAACCATATTTTCAATAATACTAAACATTTTCCAAATTTTTCCAAGGTATTCTAAACTTAACTATATTGTGAAGATTTCATAGAAGAACCGAAATGAAAAGACCAACCCAGCTTTGAGATAGAGCATTCTGAACATTTTCAACTACTTTCCGATACACTCCTTAGTTGTTTTCCCAGCTGAGAAGCGTGCTACCAAGAAATGGTATATGGATGACTTCTGCTTTGTGGCACGCGCACACTGAGGTCGCAAGAGAGCTGTGAAGGTGACTCTCCACGAGGTGTATGAAAATTGCGCTCACTTCGTGGAGAGTCGCTTTCATAGCTCTATCACGAGTTTGGTATGCGTGAGCGACCGCTACTCTATTTGGCAAACTTATAGGTACAACCACATGGTAAAAGTCATACATCCATACATCATTTCTTGATAGTACGATTCTGAGCTGAGAAAATAACAAGTGAGTGTAACTCTTTGCAAGTGAGTATTCCCATTCTTGGTGACCAGTGAATAGTGAAGAGTAAGGAGTAAGTGTGGAATTAGTTTTAAGTTGAAACACCCGTTAATACTAAAGAGTGAAGAGTGTGAAGCAGTGAGGAGTGATTACTGAGCAGTGAGCTGTGAGCAATGAATAATTAGAAGTGAGAAGCGAGTAGTGAGCAATGAACAGTGAAAAGTAAGAAGTAAGCAGTGTAGAGTGAGGAATGAATAGTAAGCAGTCAGGAATGAGTACGGAGTGAGTGAGAAGGAAGGCAGAGTAGTGAACTATGAAGAGTGAGGGGTGACGGGTGAGTAAGAAATAAGCAGGAGTGAATATTTAAGTATGAAGTGTGAATCAGTGAGGTTTTTTTTATCTGCATTACTGAGATTTTCAACCCAAGGCTAGTTTATCTCGGGACCCACGCTTTACTTCTCTTCCGAAAAAAGAATTCACATTTTTTTGCGAGTTTGTCGGAAATGGGATTCGATTCTAGTGAGGAAAGAGTGAGCAGTAAAAAATGAAGGGTCATAAGTGGGTAATAAGCAGTGAAGAATGAGAAATGAAAAATGAACAGCAAATGGTGTGAAGCACTGAGAAGTGAAAAGTGAAAAGTGAGCAATCAGTTACTCTGTTACTGTTCATACGTGTAGATACCCGAGCGCAATTTGTTTCGAAGAATTCCCCCAAATCATTCTGGACTTACTTTTATTACATTCTTTTTGCAATTTCCTCAATAAGCTTTTGAAACTATTCAAATATATTCCCAAAATCTACGTTTATTCTTTCAGGGAGCTCTCCATGAGCCTCGCCAGAAATTCTTACAGTAGTTCCATGTGTTATTCTATTTAAAAGTGTTTTAAGGTTGTTACCGCAATTCCGTAAAAAACGAAATTCGACAAGATACTATTCCAGGGATTATTTTAGCAATATTCCCAGAAAGTTTTACACAAAGATGATGATGGAAACTTGCTGATGCTCTTGATTGAAATGCCAAAAATGGCCTAAGTGCAGTCTATCAGTATTCTAATAAGAAGGAAATTCGGAATACTGACTGATTTTTTTATGAGTTCGGTTTGAAACCAACCTGCAATTCATATGGAAATTCCGCAAAAATTTTCTCTAGGGTTTTCTTTCTATCTTCTGTTTTTTTTTCTGCCGAAAAAAACAACTTTTTCCAAGACTTCTGCAAAAAAATGGCATTGGGCGTACAGTGGATGTCGGCGTCTTATAGGAGAACCGACAGCATATCAAAATCTGTACCGACTTATACAACTCATACACAACTTATATACAACTTATACTAGCATTTATTGTTTAATGAGGGTTTTAAAGGGGGCAGAAAATGACCAAAATTGGAATGAGGAAAAAACACAAATTGTCTGGAGAAATTCTTGACATTAACATAAAACTTCCAATTGTAAATTGAATCGTTTATCACTGAGTGAACAGTTAGCTTGAATGGTATAACCTCCGGAAGTCCTCTAAAATTTTTTTGACGACCAAATACTCTTTCCAAACATTTTCAAGTCTTCTTCTTCTTCTTCTTGGCGTAACGTCCTCACTGGGACAAAGCCTGCTTCTCAGCTCGCAGTGTTCTATGAGCACTTCCACAGTTATTAACTGAGAGCTTCCTCTGCCAATGACCATTTTGCATGTGTATATCGTGTGGCAGGCACGAAGATACTCTATGCCCAAGGAAGTCAAGGAAATTTCCTTTACGAAAAGATCCTGGACCGACCGGGAATCGAACCCATCACCCTCAGCATGGTCATGCTGAATACCCGTGCGTTTACCGTCTCGGCTATATGGGCCATTTTCAAGTCAAACAACTTAAAGAGGTACTTAAAACCATAATAAAACCAAAACTAAACCATTTAGGTTTTATAACGGTTGTCAAAACTTCCTCAGAACTATATACTAGGCCATTGAAATGTTGCAAGCAACTTTTTTTTACTAGCGTTCTCTTGGATTGTATTTAAAATACAGAAGGAAATCCATAACAAAACCTATTCGAACGGTATCTACCTCCATAAAACATCAACAAAACCAATTAGACCACAATTCGCCCAAAAATAGCTCGGCAAACAAGATTTGCTCCATAAAATAGCCAATTTCAACCGCCTAAAACCGGACAACAATCAACTATCCCAAAACTACACATGGCTATATCTTCCCCTTGTCCATCGCTCACGTCCCGGGCCGATTTATGTTATGTTAATGCATGCACATATCAAATGGAAAAACCGCGAGCGATATTTCGGAGATTCCCGATGTTCACAGCCTGCAGCCCATATGTTGACAACGATTAGGACAAGAGCTGCAGCAGCGCGCGCGCGTTCATGACACGCATTCAAAGCCATGGTTGGTCACGTGAGATAAGCCGGCTATGCCGGAATGCCACTAGCGTCCGCCTTCCCTTCTCAAAATCAAACACGCAGGATTTGGAGCGTTCCTGATTGGATTTTGCACAAAGCGTGACGGCGGCGCGGCGGCCAGTCCGAAATTTCTTCCATTCGGTTCCATCGCATCCGGTAGCCCAGTTATAATCGTTGTCGCACATATCTGCTTCTTCTTCTGGCAGTATCTCTCTGACAAATCGCCACCATCCGTCCGTCCGTCCATTCAGTGGAATTGATTGGGACGTAGAGCGGAAGCGCTCTCTCCCAGAAGCTTCCCTGGTTACCGCAAAAGTTGAAGCCCGAGTGGGTGGGAATAACGAAAAAATGGGCAAATTTCGAAAACGTATCCGGATTTAGCAATTTACCAAGGAACAACTTTAAATTAATGCTTGAAGATGTTCTTACAATCTTCGAAAACATGATGAAATATTTAAGGGTTCGAACCTTATTAAAACTAAGTAGAACTACGTCCTACTGAGTCAAGATTAAGTCCCAAGTAAGTCCAAAATAAGTCATAAGTGATTCCAGAGCAAGCTCAGAAGAGAGAGTCCCGAGTGCGTTCAGAGTGTGTACGGCGTTAGTTAGAAGTCAGGAGTGAGTCTAGATCCTGTCTTAGGTAAGTCAAGAGTAAGCCATGAGTGAGTTCAATGTGAATCCAGAGTGAGTTCAGATAAAGTCCAGATTGAGTTTATAATGATTCCAGAGTGAGTCCTGAGTGACTTCATAGTGAGTCCAGAGTGTGTCTAAGGTAAGTCTAAAGTGAGTCCAGAGCGAGTTCAGAGTGAGTTCTGATGAAGTCCAACGTGATTTCAGATTCTGTTCGGAATAAGTCAGGAAGGAGTGCACATCGTGTCCAAACTAAGTCCAGAGTGAATCCAGAATGAACTCAGAGCGAGTCGAGAGTGAATCAAGATCGTGTTCAGAGCGAGTCCTGGGTAAGTTCATAATGAGTCCAGAGTGAGTCTAGAGTGAATTCAGTGTGAGTCCAACATGAGAGAGAGAGTGTGCCCAGATCGTGTCTAAAGTAAGTGTAGAGTAAGTCTAGAGCGAGTATTGAGTGAGTTCAAAGAGAATCCAGAGTGAGTTCTAATCGAGTCCAAAGTAATTACAGACTGAGTCCTGAGCGAGTTCAGAGTTTATCCAGCGTGAGCACAACGTGACATCATAGTGAGTCCAGAGTGAGTTCAAAATGAGTCCATATCGTTTCCAAAGTAAGTGCAGAGTAAGTCCAGAGCTAGTTCAAAGTGAATTCAGAATGAATTCAGAGTGAGCATAGAGTGAGTCCAACGTGACCTTAGAGTGTGTTCTGAGTGAGTCTGGAGTGAGCCCAGATCGTGTCAAAGTAATTCTAAAGTGAGTCCTGAGCGAGTTCAGAGTGAATCCAGAATGAGTCCGAAGCGAGTCCAGAATGAGTTCAAAGCGAGTCCAGAGTGAGTTCAGATCGATTCCTAAGTTAGTTCATGGGTCTCCAGTTAGCCTAGTGGTTAAGGCTATGGATCGTCAGTCCGGAGACGGCGGGTTCGATTCCCGTTCCGGTAGGGAAAATTTTCTCGACTTCCTGGGCATAGTGTATCATTGTACTTGCCTCACAATATACAAATTCATGCAATGGCAGGCAAAGGAAGCCCTTCAATTAATAACTGTGGAAGTGCGCAAAGAACACTAAGTTGAAGCGAGGCAGGCCAAGTCCCAGTGCGGACGTAGAGCCAGAAAGAAGAAGAAGAAGAAGAAGTTCATGGTGATTCCAGAGTGAGTATAAAGATGTTTAGAGCGATTCTTGAGTGAGTTCAGAGTGAGTTCAACGTTAGTTCATAGTGTGTACGGTGTGAGTCATGAGTGAGTCCAGATCGTGTCCAAAGTAATTCCAGAGTGGGTCCTGAGCAAGTTCAAAGTGAATCCAGAGTAACCATGAGCGAGTTCAAAGTGAGGTAAGAGTGAGTCAAGAGAGAATCCAAAATAAGTCCAGATCGAGTCCAAAGTGAGTTCAGAATGGGTTCGGAGTGAGTCAGAAGTATGTGCAGATCGTGTCGAAAGTAAATATAAAGTGAGTCCATAGCGAGTTCAAAGTGAGTCCAAAGTGAGTCCTGAGTAAGCTTATTGCTAGTCCAGAATGAGTATAATGTAAGTCTAGAATGAGTCATAGGCAATCAGACAAATCAGGACGACACAAACGTGTTCAGAGGAAAATTACTGAAAACACACTTTTTTTGTAAATTTCAGGCAACAAATTGTCTGATTTAGTAATTCCATTAAACTTTTTTGAATCAGCATGTTTGATTTTTAATTAATCACATATTTCTACAAAGCCGGCTGAACAACGTCAATTCTTAAAATTGGATCATCTTCTGCAACATCTTCCCACTCGGCATCCACTTTCGGAGATCAGCCCAAAATAAAGACGCAGAAAAATCGGCACATCCACCGCACAAGAGTTCGAACAGAGAGACAGATAGAGAGACAAACTAGCTCTTAACAGACCCCCTAATCCGTGCTTCTTTCTCATCGCGGCAGCCAGCGGTCCGGAAGTGCATAATTGATTCCAACTAAACGGTGAAAAGTGAGAGTTTCCCATTGTTTTGGGACCCCGCGCGACGACGTCGGACAGACGATGGCAAGAAGTTTGAAACACGCTAATGCCAATGGGACGTTTTTTTTTTCCTGGATTGGCTGGCCGCTTGGCTTGATGGCTGATGGACTCCCCGTGTTAGCATTCGCGTTAACGGTTGTTGTTTTCACGGCGGGTTATGGTACTTTCGATCTGGGCGAAATTGGAGCTGATCGGAAATCGGCGCGAAGGCCGTCTCGAATGTTTGCAACGACAAATGAGATTAGGGTAGAGGGTAACATTGAAGCGTTTTAGTGGGTTATGCATGTAACGTATAGTTTCTATCATACTTCTATGTCTGTTCTATGTTTTGTTCTATGTTCTGCCATCAATTTCTATGTCTTCAATGTTGGTTTCTCTTTTTTTTTTCATAATCTTCTATTTCCTATTTGATATATTATATCACTAACTAGTATCACTTATTTTCTAACATTTCTCCCTTTTCTAGAATGCAGAGATTATCCTGGTATAAACCTTAAACTTTCTCGTGATTTCTTCGGGAGTTATTTTCTAGATTTCTTTCGGAGTTTTCCTGAAATGTCTCCTTTAGTCTCTTTTGGAATTTCTCGTGGAAGTTGTCTCATTATTTTTATTTTTTTTCTAAAATTTCAACTGGGATTCCAACCAGAGTTCCTCCCGGATTTCGGTATACTTCCCAGATAAATTCTACATTTTGTTTCGATTTCTCTAAGAGGATCTGCTGGAATTCCTTCCAAATCGGAATTTTGCGGAAATCTACTCGAAGCCCCTTCCAAACTTTTCTTAAATATGCCGGATTTTATACCAAAGTATTCATTAGGGGATATTTTGAGAGAAACTAATTACTATACACGAGAAATTCCGAAGGTAATTTCAAGAGTTATTCCGAAACAAAAGTTAGGAAAAATCCCAAGAAGATTTCCGAGACAAATCTCGGAAAAAAACTTCTTGGGGAGCCTCAAAAAGAACATCTGACAAAATTGTCGGTAGGTAAAATTTGAGAAATTCTTGGAAAACTCCCAAAACCAGAAGAAACTCTGGGAATGATCTCACAATCAATTGCAAAAAGAACTCCGATGAAACATTTGAAAAAATCCTGGAGGACCTGTCTAGAAGAATTCCTGCAGCAATCTGAGGAGAAAATCCATGAGAAATCCTGGCGTGAACTATAGGAAAATTCCGGGAAAACTCAAGAAACTGAAGAATCTCGAGAACATCGCTTGTAGAAATCCTGCAAGAAACTCTGAGAGAAATCCTAGGAATAATCCTTAAAAGTTAATAAAAATCATTGTGAAATGAAAATGTTAGAAAAAAAGGGTAGAAATCAAAAATAATCTGCGATAGGAATGCAAGGAAAAGTTCTAAGAGAAACTTCTGAAAAAAATCCAGTAAAAACATGGATACTTAAGATGTCCAATTTTAAGATAGGTAACAACAATAACAATAAAAATAGTTTAACTATAAAAATTTAGTCAGAAACGCTTTCGAGAATTTTCTCCAGCAACTTGTTACAATGTTTCTTCATGAATATTTCAGTAAAAATTGGAGGCATTTCGGAAGAAATCCATTTATTTTTGCAGATAATTTTGAGAAAACTCAAAAAAATGGAAACTTGTTCACAAGAATATCTATAATAGTATCAGAAGAGATTTTTACATGAACTCTCCGGGAAAGCACCCTTAAGAAGACCTTAGTTGATTTTCTAGATTTTCAAAAATTTAAAGGCTTTAGGAGTTATATTCCCAGCACTAGATTTTCTTAAATAATAAAATGGTTTAACTTCTTTGTTCAAATTCAGGATTCACATCTTACTTCAGTCGTCGATGTTATCCATCAATCGTTGGTAAATGAAAATCTGACACTCCTGCACGAAAAAAAAATATAAAAACATTCTTTTTTCCGAAAATTGCAAAAACTTCGTAGCTGTAACAACTATGCAAGTCATAAAAAAATGAAGAATTTTCTAAGAAATTTCTAGAATTTTGAGAAAAATCAGAAAATAATAATATATGTTTGAAGGTTGAACGGTTGTGAAAACTTATTTCAGAATGTATTGTGGAAGGGGAGGGATACATGGAAAAGTGTCTTGCAGAATCTCTAAAATTTCAGGCAGAATTCTGAAGGCACCTTCTGAAAAAAAAAACTCTTTTCAAGTGAATCTGTAAAAAAAAAACTTTCAGAAGAATCTCTACGAGATTCTCATTCTCATAAAGAGCTTCGGACGAAATGTCCGGGGATATGTTTGAAGAATTACATAGCAGTTTTATCTCAATTTTATGGAAGAATTATTGGAACATATTCCCGAATCATTTGCTATAAAAATACTAAAATTCTAAAAAAAAAAACTTTTAGAAGAATTTCAAAAAAAGTTACGGAATCTATGTTTTAATAGCTGGGTTCCCAAAAAAATATTCGAGAATGCCGATAGTAACAATTACTTTAATGAAATATTCTAAATTCAATTCTAAATTCCCTATTCTAAAAAAAAACAATTCTAAACTAACTGTTCTTGAAGAATTACGAAAATATCTTCAATATGATTTCGTTTCAAGCCATTTTGAAACCTCTATTTGTTCTCTAACCAGGGTTCCATCTCTTGGCGAAAAATTCGTAAAGATTTTCGCCGCAGGATTGACTACTTTAACAGATAACCGGCCTTAATTTGACAAAACGTATATATGTACATATACACTAGAAAACCTTTCGGGAGTGTTAACAAACTTTTATTTTTAAATATAGGTACCCAAATGCATGTCAATTGTTGAGCAGCTAATACAATAGTTTTTGTTTTCAGTTAACTTTCCGAGAAATTAGGCAAATTTAACTGTTTGGGATCTCCAGTTAGCCTAGTGGTTAAGGCTATGTATCGCCAATCCGGAGACGGCGGTTTCGATTCCCGTTCCGGTGAAGAAAATTTTCTCGGCTCCCTGGGCATAGTCTATCATTGTGCTTGCCTCACAATATACAAATTCATGCAATGGCAGGCAAGGAAGGCCCTTCAATTATCAACTGTGGAAGTGCTCACAGAAAACTAAGTTGAAGCGAGGCAGGCCAAGCCCCAGTGGGGACGTCGAGCCATAAAGAAGAAGAAAGAAGAAGAAGAAGAAGAAGTTAAAACATTCACTGAACATCTTGATCCTGCAATTTCGACTAGCTCAACCTAATGGTGAGCAGTTATATCCCGGCATTCGAAATTTTCAATTATCTGTTGCAAGTTCGTCTTCCTCATTGCAATGGTTAGGTGAGATATGAGATCTTCCATGGGTTTGGAAAGGGTACAAAAGATTCCAGAGGAATTTCCAAAAGCATAGACCTGTGATGTTCAGGGAGTTCAAAAAGATTTCATAGGTTCTGGTTCCAGGAGAATATCAGAGGTTTTCATGGTGTTTCAGAATCATTGCAGTGAGTTTCAGGAGAGGTTTTATGTTTCATGTCTCATGTTAGTTCAGGATGAATCAAGAGGCTTCAAAGGGACTTTAGGAGGATTCTAGGGCGTTCCAGCAGGATTGAAGGGTTTCAGGAGCGTTTTAAGGTATTTTAAGAAGAAACAGGGTGATTTTAGATGGTTTAACGGAGATTCAGAGGGATTCAGGGAGTTCCAAGGGGTTTCAGGCGGCAACACTGGCTTTTCAGGGGTTTATCAGGGTTGTTTCAGGGTTGTTTCAAGGAAGTTCGAGCGGATTCAAAGATATTTCATACGGGGTTTGAAGTGGAAATGGGGGGGGGGGGGGGGGTTTCCATGAAACTTTTCACAACCCCCAACACCCTGAAGCTTCTTATAATCTCATGGAACCCCCCTGAACGCTGGAAGCTCCCTTGGAACCTCCTAAAAGCTTTATGAAACCTCCCTGGAATCTCTGAAAGTCCCCGACCCTCTTAATAATTTCTACGAAACGCTCTCGAACCCCTTCTGTAAACTTCCTGAAACCTCTTTTAAAGTTCCTTGAAACGCCTTAAATTCTTCAGAAATTCTTGGAACGCTTCTCTCTGAAACTCCCATGTAACCCTATGAAATCACCTGGTACCTCTCGGAAACGCCTTCCCCGAAAGAGGTGAAGTACTGATAACGATCAAAGCGTGATATTGATCTGAAATCCGAAAATAAGACCTTAAATTTGAGCTTCGTGCTGAACACGTTTGAAAAACAGGTTCAAATTTTGTTTTTAAATAAGAATTTTTGAACAATATAATTTGATGAAAGTTCCTCGGTAACTCCATCACAGGGTTTAAAACCAATAATTTATTGGACATTCTACATCTTCATCCTCAAGGAATTCCATCTTAATTTTGTTGAAGATATAATTCGTTTTAACTCAATGGAGAAATCCTTCCGTCCAATGAACTGTCCAATTTTATGAACACGTATGCCCAACCGGACCGGAACCTGCTGATGTCCCACGATCAAATCGTCATAATCGTCATCTGTCGTACGTTTTTACGATTTCGGACAGCAGTTAGAGCGCGCAGGCTGTTTATAAAACCATCAAGCAGCTAGCCAAGTGTGGTAAATCTCCGGGCACCGAGAATATGGATGAAAGTGAACCCGGGACCGGAGTGGCCTGGCCATGCAATTCGGTACTTTTCCGCCTTCGCCGTCGTCGTGGTCAATGACAGCGAAAATTTTGTCATGTTTTTACGACTCCAGGCGCCTCCGCCACCGCTGTCGCTGCTGACCGTTGTCACGGACTCTGGCTGCCCCGGGGGGAACAGGTTTACAATGCTCTTGACCGTCGCGTTGCCTGGTGTGAATGGTTGTACGGTGTAACGCGCGCGCATTAGTGAAAGTTAAATTTTTTTTTATTTACAATTTTCCTCTGCTTTCGGCAATGTCACTGCCACCACGACTCTATTCTCTTCTCGGAATGACGACAGCGATAGCTTCCAAATTGACCATTGTCACGTCGCTTCTGGCAGCCGGCGCGGTCCGTCCATCCGTGGCTAAATGTTTGAATTTTGTCGCTTTTTAATTTCGTTTTATCGCCGGCATCACTTTCGATCTCGTAGCGAGCGCTGCGCTCTGTGTTACGACGATTGCCAGACTTCTTCCGAGACACTTGCGGAGGAGCAGCGGCAGGGGGAAGTGACCAAATGTCACACGCAAAATCATCTTCCGGTGCGAGCACACGTTTGGGTTTGATTTTCGAATTTTACTTTCGTTTGCGCGCTTAGGACGGCGACAAAATTTCTCTCGGCTGGTTCGTGACCCGATGATGGGAAGAGATGTGCGATTTCCGATCTCGACATCATCATCATCTTCATGATCTGGTGGTCGGAGATCACATCACGTTCATGGCAAATTGATCGGACGAGCTAATGCGAGCTCAAGGCCTCCGGCGACGCAAGCAGCCCAACGGTTCGAGTCAACGGAGTTCAAATCATGTCGCAATGTTTGCCGTTTTGAGCTGTTGTTAGCTTGAAACTAATGAAAGCGACAAGGGTAAAGAAAGTGATTTTGAAACATGTGTCAGACAGATTTATAAAATTAAGTAATAAAAGAGCGTTGAATGATGTGTCTGAATACTCTCTAAAGAATCGATTCCATATCAGTACAGGATTTTAATTGAATTCTTATTTCTCAGAATTGCTCAAAGGATCCTTCTAGGAATGTCTCTTCGTATTCTTACTGGAAACTCTCTTCCGATTCCTTCGAGAATTTCTGTTGAAATTGATCCAGGGATATTGCTGAGATTTCTCCAAGCATCCCGACTAGAAGATTCTAACAAAAATATAACATAATTATAGCAAACTATGATATTTTAAACTCATTGTGAAATAATCATGTTCAACATCTCTGTTGTTTAGAAAATATTATAACTCGATTATATCATATTATGTTATAAATGTTGTTTAATAACTCATTGTGAAATAATTTACTTTTCATTCTAAATGCCAGAAAATAATTCTTTACAATTGTATCAAAATATGATAGAAACTAGTTTTCTTGAAGCGAAAATTTATATCAAATTTGTTATAAATTTGATCTTATCATAACAAAATAGGTTATTATTTTGATTGAACCAATGTACTTTTTGTTACAATTTTAGTTATTTTAACATCATCCTGCATCTAGTTTATAACATAATAAGTTTAGAACAAAATCATAACATCATTACACAATGTGTTATAAACTTGATATATTTCCCTAGTCGGGATACGTGGTGGGAATCCTCCAAAAAGTCCAGCCGGGATTCTTCAAGCAATTCATGCTGCGAATTCTCTAGGAATTCCTGAAGGGCAATCAAAAGCAATATCTGTAGAAATACCATCTGGAGATGATTGAGAAATCTTGGAGAAATCCTGAATATCGGCAAGAATTGCGGAAGGTATTCCGAGAACAATCCTTGGAGGAATTGCTAAAGGAATCACTGGAGCTATATCTGGAGGAATCCCAGCAGGGATTTCTAGCAGAAACCTATCAGACATTTCTGGAAGAATTTCGAAAGGATGTCTCAAAAGATTTTTACAGCAATACCTGCTGTGGTTCCTCCTTCTAGAATTCCTCCTGGGATTTCTCAAGGGAGTCCTCTTGAAATTCTGCTATGAATCTTTAAGACATTTCTCTAGGAATCCTCTAGGAATTGCTCTTTGTATTCCAGTAATTACTGCTGGGATTCCTTCAGGAAAAGCACAAATATATCCAATTACAAGGAGGCTCAAGGTCCACAAGGTATTCTTGAATGATTACCTGCAGGTATTGCGTGGAATATCCAGAAAACAATCCTGGGGGATTCCTGCCACAAATGTCTAGAGGGATCCTAGTTGATGTCCGGAAACAGCCCCAGCAGTAGTTCCTAAAATAATATTTAAGGCATTCTCAGCAGGAATACTACATTTCTTTGGAAATCCATGAACAAATTACAGCACGAATTGATGGTGGAATTCCTGGAGACAATTTTTAGTTGTAATGCCGGGAGAACTCTTGGATGGATCCTTGCAGAAATTTTTGGAGGAATTCTTGGAAAAATCTCTACAGGAACCACATGAGGAATTTTTGGAGGATTTTCGAGAGCTGTATCAGACAGTATCCTTGAAGAAATCACTGGAGGTAGTCCTGCGAGAATTCTTGGGAAAATCCTTGGATGATTTCATGAAGATATTCTTGAAGACATCCCTGGACAAATCACAGGAGGAAATCCTGGAGGAACTTCAAGTGGACGCCCTGGGGAAATCCCAGGAGAAATTTCTTGGGTTATCCTTAAAAACATTTCTTTAGTGAAAAATCCAATCAGGCATTTCTGGAAGCAATCGTAAAGAAATCTTTGGAGAAAACTCCTTGAAAAAATCCAGCTAGAGCTCCGGAATCAACTATTAATGAATTTCCAAAAGGGACATCCAGAATCTCGGGACATTTTCTGGTAGGGATTCCAGGAAGAGCTATGGGAATAATTACGTGAAAATCAGTAAAAATAATAATCTGAATGAACTACAAAGAAAAGTCTGGGAAAAAACTCTTAAAGAAATCATGGGCAGAACTCCATGAGAAGCACCAGCAATAGCTCCTGCAGAGATCCCAAAAGAAATTCGGGAAAAAAATCTGAGAGACATCCCAGGACCAACACCGGAAAGAATCTTCTGAGAGAAATCTCAGGAGAAAAATCTCGAATGAAACGCGAGAACCTTTAGGAAATATTCCAGCTCAAACTTCTGTAGAAACCAAGAGAAACTCTAAAAGAAAGCTATCGGAAATTTCTTGAAGAAATTACAGGAGAAACCTTAGAAGATGTCCCGGAAAGAATTCCTGCAGAAAATTTGTGAAAAACTGCGTTTTACCCGTGGAGGAGTTCTAATAGAAATGTTTACATTTTAATGACGGGAAAAAAGTGATTTATTTAATTATTTGAACAGCTTTTTTTTGCATTCTACAGCAGTGAAATTCAAATTTGAAGTGCTACAGAGCTTTTGTGCAGTGACGTAGCCACGGGGGGGTTTCAGGGTTAACCCCCCCCCCCCCCCCAGAGAAATTTTTGGAACAAATTTTCAGTATAAAACACTTTCTGACGGAAAAAATTTTCGGCTGTGCCGCTAATTGGTTACCATGAGTCACATTCAATGTATTTGACCTCATTTTTCATTGTTGTTTTTGTTTGTAAAACGTGAGTGTCAAATAAAAAAAAATATCATCAAAAACCCCTCCCAGAGTCGATTTCTGGCTACGTCACTGCTTTTGTGTATTGGAGATTGGTTTAACAAATGAATCTGGAGAAGTGAAAATTGACCGGCGATAAAGAACAGCTGATGTTGTCTTCGGCGTACACAAAACGAGAAAACAATTCACTTCGTAAGTGGAGTAAAATTGAAACCTGAATTTCCGCGTGAATATTCGATTTCCAGTACTATTTCCAGGCTGGTTATTGATAGTTTTCATCAATTTGCTTTCAACTGATGAGCTATTGGAAAATGTAAGTTAGAATATCTGTAATTAATGGCTTTTTCCCGTCTGATATGACGGGAATTAACGCATATGACGAAGTAGATTTCTACCCTATGTGAAGAGAAGAGTTAATAGAAAGAAACTTCAAGTAGGACGATAGGGAAGGCTCAGGAGCTTCTGTTAACGAATCAGAGACGGTAGCAACTAGACTAGCAAGCTCGTCTCGTAACGATTCAATGGTTTGTTATTCACATGAAAAAAAAACGCTCCAAAGATCGGCAAAACTATTTGAACCTAAGATTGGATATATCTTACAAATAACTCAAAGCTTAATTCGTTGAGGAACTCATTAGGCACCAAAACACAAGGTACTCGTCCGGGTGACCTAGCAAAGGTCAGGCGGATGCCCAAACAATTTCCTCCTCAAGGACGACGTATCGGTAAAGTACGGTTCCCCCCTCGGACCGAGATCTTCTGACTAGGCACTAATGCAGCTAATTGAGCTGTTTTAGTCAAAAATTAGCAAACTAATTACCGCGCTAGGGAGAAGCGACTAAAACCAACCGAAAAGCATACCTCATCGCAAACCGAAACCTCATTATGCGATGACGAGGTGGCTAGGAAATGCATGTTTTGATACATAGTTTAATCGCTCGCACTCGTCTCGTACAGCCTCAATTCCTCAATTTAGAGGCCCGGAGTTCCGTTCAGGCGGCCATCCGCGTCCAGTAGACAAATGGGGGAAACCGTTTTTCTTACTGAATGGTCGACATCGTTCCGCATCGCACTCGCACTCTGGGGTAGTTAATTAATCGCGACTATTTTCGAGTGCCAACGCGCGTTAAAACGCCAGCAGCATGGTTTTAAACACAAGATAGGAACACACTAACTAAACGTTTCGACCTCTTTGGGTCAATCGTAGTGGTCGTCGTCTTTGGTCGGCGGAGCGCACAGGAAGAAATCCAAAGTTTTAGCAACGGTCGAAGCGGATCGAACTAGCCGCCGCAGCTAGCTGCTAGCAACACAATACGCATTAAATTAGATGCAATTAAGCTAGTTATCTTCACGCGCGTTTCTCGCGTTTTTGAGGAATCTGCAATCTGCCAACTAACAGCGATTATAGGGCGACTAGCGTCATCATTCGTCGCCGCCGTTTGACAAGTGCTGGATGCTTCTTGGTTTTAATTAGTAAACGATGAATCCATTGCATTGACGAAACGCGACATGACATTCCGTACGATGATTTCCCAGTCTACCTAAGTGGACAACTCTTTGTTTCCATTCAGCATGCCAATTGGACACCATTACAACGGAATTTGCGAATTTGTCAACAACTTTTCGCAACATGTTTTCGACAAATACGTAGCCGTTGGGTCATGCTGTCCAGGGTATTAGGCATTCTTTTTCTTCTTCTTCTTCTTCTTCTTTATGGCTCTACGTCCGCACTGGGACTTGGCCTGCCTCGCTTCAACTTACTGTTCTTTGAGCACTTCCACAGTTATTAATTGAAGGGTTTTCTTTACCTGCCATCGCATGAATGTGTATATTGTGAGGCAAGTACAATGATACACTATGCCCAGGAAGTCGAGAAAATTTTCCCGACCAGAACGGGAATCGAACCCGCCGTCTCCGAATTGACGATCCATAGTCTTAAGGCAAAACTGGAAGCATTTTCTTTTTTTTTTGGTTTCTGATTTTTCATTAAATAACGAAGCAATATTTTCAAAATCGGTTTTCGTGCACATGTAGAGTATGGATCAAAGTATCTTCTGAATTTTTTTGAGGTGGAAAATGTTTTCCATTTTTGCAGAAACCATTTTTTTGTGAAATTTTGTTCAAAAATGGTTTCTGCAAAAACGAAAAACATTTTCCACTACAAAAAAATTTAGAAGATACCTTGATCCATACTCTACATGTGCACGAAACCGATTTTGAAAATATTGCTTCGTTATTTAATAAAAAATCAAAAACCAAAAAGTGAGGAAATGCTTCCAGTTTCGCCTTAAGGTGAAACATGAAGAAATCCCAAGGCAATTTTGCATACAAACTTGCATACAAGCCTTAAACCAAACCGCACTTGTTTATCCTGGCTTTGCTCACTTGCAAAAAAAGCAGCTTTTCCAAACCGAGCACATTTGTTTACGAATTTTTAAGATTGGTGTTCTTGAAAACGTTAGTAGGGGTCCAAGTCGGCCATTGTGGCAGCCATATTTATATCCTCCGATGTTTTTCCTCAACCACTAGGCTAATGGGAGACCCTCGCTGGAGGGTATCAGGCCATTAGGTTGAAATACGTAAGGCAGAAGTTCATTAGGCCGAATGTGCGACAAACCACTCACATGGAGCTAGTATTTATCAAACTATGATTATGGCGGCCATACTATTAGCTCTCCTGTAACAGATTTTACCTTTTCTAAATAAGCTGTTCTGTCGAGGTACATACATATATCATAATCAAAACAAAGCAAGGTTGCCTGTTGAAGGGCTTTAAATTCACTCGGCCTAACGTACTTCGGTCTAATGACCCAGCACCTCTTTGCACCTGCCATACACATGCAAAATGGTCATTGTTAAAAAAACAATCTTTTAGCTTACTCTTATGAGCCCGCCGTTCTATGTATAGGGCGGCTTACAAATAGCGAGTTCTATATTACTTTTATAAAGGAAAGCCATTCTATCACTTTTCGACGTTTTGTCCTTTCAACGTTTTGGTATTCGACGTTTTATCTTTCCACGTTTAAGCCCTAAGATATAAGAGCTATGTATCGAACAAAATTCTAGTGAACAAGGCAGCATCCATTTATTACATAACGCTAAAATCGACGTTTTTAGAACCCCCCCCCCCCTCCGTAACACTTTTGTAAAAAAATCCTAAAAAACACCTGACTGGCCAAAACTGATGCTTCTACCCTATATAAGCGATTCTAAACCATTCTTCTTCTTCTTCTTCTTCTTCTTCTTCTTCTTCTTCTTCTTCTTCTTTGTGGCTCTACTTCGTGGATACTAAACCATTCTAGTCACCTAATAAACCTCGTAGTCCGGATTGGTCAATTGGTCCTACTAGGTCATGGAGATGTACCCCAGGATTTCTCCTGAAATTGCTCCCGGTACTTTACTCAGGATTGTTTTTAGGAT
Source organism: Aedes albopictus (assembly GCF_035046485.1). NCBI lineage: Eukaryota > Metazoa > Arthropoda > Insecta > Diptera > Culicidae > Aedes > Aedes albopictus. Next base: position 14,259,803 of record NC_085136.1, read on the forward strand.
TTTTTTTATTAGGATCTGTCAGTATTTTTCTTTAGGATTTTTGTTTTCGAAATTTTCCGGGGTTCCATTCAAGCGGGGGTACGCTTATAGGGATTTCTCTAGGAACTCCTCAGGAGATTCTGTACGGGGTACTTCCCGGTGTTTTCAAAGTAATTCCTTCCACGATTCTTTCAGGGATTCAACCAGGGAATTCTTCGTTGATGTCTCCCGGGATTACATTGGGGTTTCCCGGGATTTCTATAAAAATGTCTTCTGGGTTTCCAACAAGGATACCACTAGGAATTCTTTCATTCATTTCTCCCGGGATTCTTCCAGGGATTTCTTCCGGCACCTTTTCGGGAACTCCTTCAGCGAATTCCCCGGTATTGTTTTCAAAATTCCTCCACTGGACCATTTCGGGATTGTTTAAGAAAATTCTTCTGGAATTCGCTCAGGGTTTCCTACAGTCTGTCAAAGATTCATTTATGATGTCGATCTCGAATTCCGCTAGAAGTTCCTTTCAGGATTCGCTCATGGGAAGTCTCCTGTGATTCTTTCATGGACATTTTACGGTATTCCATCAGGGATTTCTTCCAGGATTTTTATCAGGTTCCTTCACGGATTATTCCCGAAATTCCTTCAGGTATTCCTTTCGTGATTCTTCGAGGAGCTCCATTGATTTTCCCAGGGTTTCCTTCAGGGATTTCTCTCAGGATTCATTCACAGATTCTTTCAATAATTCGTCCTCGGAATTCCTTCCGATATTCCTTCATTGATTTATCCCGAAGATTTCTCCTGCAATGGGGATTCTTTCAGAGATTTCTTCATTGATTTTTCACGAGTTCTTTTTTACATTTTTCCCGGATTTTTTTTAGAAACTCTGCTAAGAATTAAAGTAGGGATTTCTCCCTGGATTCATTCAGAGATTTCTCCCGAGATGATATTGATTTTTTTCCAAGAATATCATGGATTTCTGGATTTTTTTTCTTTGAATTCCTTGAGCGATTTCACCCGAGATTTCTTTCGAAACTCTAGGCGGGATTTTTTCATTGATCCATCCCGAGAATCCTCCATTGTTTTCCGACATTCTTTCAGATATTTCTTCCAAGACTCATTTAGAGTTTTCTTAGGAGATTCTTCGTAGATCTGTTCAGGGATTCCTTCAAAATTTGAGTCATTCAGGGATCCTTTCAGGGATTCCTCGCAGGATTCCTTCTGGTGTTTTTTTCAAGTACTGTAGTGTTTCGCTTTGATTATCCTCTTCTTACGTTAAATCTTAATTTTTCAATACTTTCTTGTTACATTTGAGGGTAATTCTTCCCTTTTTCGTCAAGACGGATGTTGAAGGCACGCTTTGTAGCGTTAAAATACTGACAGCACGTTGAGAATGTGTGTACACAGTTCATAACAAATAACAAGTTTTGAAAAGGTGGTAATAAAATTGGAACGTTGAATATCAAAACATCGAAAGGACAAAACGCCGAAAGAACCAAACGTCGATGACACCGATGCAATTTAGAACGCAGATATCTTGGTCAATATACAAGGCCTCCCATAGAGATTCGTCAAGAAGTTTCCTTTTGGATATCCTTTTTCGAGAATTCCTCCAGCAGTTTCTGCTCGAAATTCTTCAAAAGATTCTTCTGGACGGGTTTGGTGGTCTAGTGGCTTCTGATTCATATGCAGAAGGTCATGGGTTCAATCCCTGGCCCGTCCCTTTCATCCTACTTTCTATGTATCTTTCTATCCACTTTCTCTCTCTTTCTTCTCTACGTATACAACTCATGTATATTCATATGTTCATAGCCATCGGTAGAACCAGAAACGAATTGAAAAAGTCGTTTCCCTCCCTTCCAACTTCCACTCACAGCACAGTGTATAATAACGCCTACAAGTTATGCAACCAAAGGGGATGCAGAGGTGATCTCGGTCTTTAGTAGCAACAACCAGCACACTCTATCATTCCTTTCCCTTCCCAACTGACTATAAGGACGTGGCCGGCGCCGTTATTGATCAAAAATGTATGAGCTGCTTAAATTGCACTTTGAGAATAAGTGGAGTGTCCCAGCCCTTATTCATTTGGATCTCAGTGCAATTGGAACCAGCTCAGATCAATCACGTAGTAGCAACCATTGACATGTATAGTCAGATTTGATCGTTGATCGATCGTTGATCGAAATTCTTCAAAAGATTCTTCTGTGGTTTTTTAAGGAGTTCTTTCTGAGATTCATCAAGGATTTTCTTGGAGTCTTTCTCGAATTCCTACAGAAGCTCGTTTGAGGATTCTTCCAGGAGTTCTATTATTGATATCTCCTGGAGATCCTTCTAGAATATTCCAAGATGTTCCTTCCAGAAGTTATTACCGGAATTCACTTCTACATTTCAGGATTTCTTCAAGAGTCTGCTGGGTTTTTTCAAGTAGTCTCTTCTGAGATTCCTCCTTTTGAAAATTCCGGGATTTCTCCAGGAGTTTTTCTGGAATTCTTCTAAATTTGTGCACAAAATCAACCATGCTGATGGCGGCCCGTCGAAGCTGTCAGTTGGATGGATTTCGTCGTGTAGGTGAGTGTGTTCGTCGTAAGTGTATTTTGCGCAGTGGTAAGACTTGCTCGCAGAGTCAGCCATGCTGATAGCGACCCGTCGAAGCTGTCATCAGTTGCCGGATGGATTTCGTCGTGAAGGTGAGTGTGTTCGTGCGTCGGGAGTGTGTTTTGCGCGATGGTGTCCAAAAGTTCTTTCTGGAATTACATAAAAAGTTCTAAGCAGGCATTCCTTAAAAAATTCCGGGGTTTTTTTTTGGTTTCATCTAGTAAAACTTCTTGGAGATTCCTCCTAGGATTTCTTCCTAGGTATTCTTTCAGGAACTCCTTCCGGGATTACTTAGGAATCGCCTTCCGGCGTTCCTCCTCCATTCCGCAGCAGTTTTGCATAAATTCCTCCAGATGTTCGTTCCAGTGGCGATTCCCTAACCTCAAATCTACCTGTTCAACGAATTTCCTCAACAAACTGGCTTGTAATTTGTAGAAAATGACGAGAATAGCCGTTCCGTCCATTTGCAATTTGATTCAGATCAACAGGTAAAAAGTGAGGTTACGAGACGCCACTGGTTCGTTCTGAGTTTCCTTCAAAAATTCATTGTGGGAATTCCGGAAAAAGTAGTTCTTAAGACATTCCAAAAGAATCCCTATTCTTCTTCAGAAGGAATTCCTGAAGGAATCACAAAAATAATTCCTGGAGGATCACTGATACTCTTGTATGCATTCCAGATGGAACTTCTTTAGGAATCTCAGAAAAAAAAACTTCTGGAAGAATCATTTAGGAAACTTGTGAAGGAATCCAGGATAGACCCCTGGAAAATATCAATTAAATAACCTATATAAAATAACATTGGAGTTTGCCAGAGTCACTTCGGAATTTCTCCGGAATCTCAGGAAAAAAAACTTCTCGAAGAAGGCTCTTGAAGAGATCGTAAAAGGACGCAATATATTGTGGAAGAAACTACTGGAGGAATACCGGAAGAAATCACTGTTGAAATTCGCAGAAGGAGGAATCTTTGAAGGAACTCCTGATCAATATCATGGAAAATCTTGGAGAAATCCCAGAAGAAACTCCAGGATGTATCCGTAAAGAAACTCCTGAGGGAATCCTCGAAGGAGCATCTGCAGCCACGAAGGACTCTACGAAACTCCTTGAGGAATCTCAGAAGGACCTCCTTGGAAGGAGAAGAAGTTTTGAAGAATTTCCAGAGAATACTTCTGGATGAATGCTCAAAAAAGAAAATCTTTAAAAGAAATTCTTGACGAATCCAAGAAGAACCTTCTTGAGGATACTCACAATTAATTCGTGGATGCATACCAGCAAAAACTGTTGGAGTAATTTCAGTAGGAACTCCTGGAGGCTCCTAGAACCCAAGTAACACACTTGTCACCGAAGAGTCACGGCGGCGCAGGTTTTTGTTGCGCAGAAGTCACTGTGACTTACTTCTAGCAAGTAAGTGTTTATTTGTTAGAAGTAAGTCACAGTGACTTCTGCGCAACAAAAACCTGCGCCGCCGTGACTCTTCGGTGACAAGTGTGTTACTTGGGAAGGAACCTCTGATTAAATCTTAGAAAGAACTCTTAGATCAATCTATTAAGGCACTTCCCTAGGATAATCAGAAGGAATTTATGAGGAAATTCTGAAGAAATTCATAAAAGGTCCAAGACTGCTGGAGAGAACAGTACTTGCCTGTATGGTTGTTTACCAGGAGGAACCAGGAGGTACGAGAATGAATCAACCACTCGTTGATGGAAGACATTACGTTGTTAGAAATTGTAATTAAAAAAACATGTAATATTCCCATTCATCTGCCAGGCACGTAATTAAACAAGCTTTTACACGAATGTTTGAAGAAATAGGTATTGTGTTCTAATTTGTTTACCTGTTAATATAATACATAACCACTGTCTCAGATAAGGTAAGATTATAAAAAACATTGACATATTTTGAATTTGTGTTGTACTCTACGATCGCCCAAATTTCCAGACTATTCGTTACCGTGCACGAACAGGATTCATCGATAGACGAAAGAGATATTTTGCATAGACTCTCTTCCTGCTACCCCGCGCATTACTTCTCCGTTAGGTCCTCATTGTCACGGAACGAAAGCCCATCATCGTTAGTTATTGCCTGCGCGCCGAGGCCCAGCATGTAGATATGCGCGCGCATAGAAGAGATATAGGTACCTTCATCTCATAGAAGGAAGGCAGCAGCCTCCTCCTCCTCCGACACGCGAGAAGGGAAGAAAGATTGCTCTTTGTCAGAGAAAGTTAATTTAGATGATCATGAAAAATGGAAAAGAGCTTCACTTCGTTTGTTGATCAAACCTTGCGGGAGTGCGACTTATGGCCAATCGACGACGACGAGGAGTTCTTTCTTCTTCTATTCACGCGCCATCTCGCCAACAACAACGCCAGAGAAGAGGGACCTACATAACTGCCCACATGTCGTCGTCGTCGTAGTCGTCAGCGTTGTTGGTTGTTGGACAAAAGCAAACCTTTTCTGGCTATTTGCAACCCTACCGGCAATCAGTCGGAGGAGGAGGAGGATAATTTCACGGCTTTCTATAAGCCGATGGGGGTCGATTTGAGATGGGTCTCCTCTCCCGGTGGTGGCCTATTTTCGGGAGGGCTAAATAACTACACGCGGACGCGGTTCCGTCGATCGGTCCGTCGGTGATTTACGGTAGTAATCTGCGCGACCACACAACCTCGAACAATCGGAACATGATTTTGGAATTCTTTTGTCTCCTGCGTTGGACGCGAGATGAGATAACTGCGGAGGATCAGTCCCCAGCACGGTCAGTTATTGCATAACGGGCTCGCTACGCTCGGACAATATCGTTGCTGATCAGCTACACATGAGTTCGATTCGCCAATCAAAATTCCCGCCACGTTCTGTGGGAAGCAATTATCATTCCACTTGACTTTTAGGAGCAGCCGATCGATCCTCCACCCGGTGGAAGACAACTAATTTATCTTGTGCTTTCTAAGTCCCCGATTCGGTCAAGTAAGTGTTTGTCGATTGCGCGAGATGGCCATTAATCTGCCGCGTGAAGAAGCCAAAGGAAGGAAAAAACCGCGACAATTCGCCTAGATAAGCATCCCATCAGTCGTCGTCGTCGTCGTCGCTGTAGTCGCCGTATGTCGGGATTCATTAGCCATCAGGCGAAGCGGCGTCAACGTCCTCCACCCCGAACCGTCGCGTCGTCCCTTTGGTGTGTAGATCTACGCCGCCTATGAGCAGACGAGAGCGCATTAGGTAGTACAAGAAGCAAGTTCAAACACCGATTCCCGACAATTTTATTTGCCAAATAAAATCAACAATATTTCGCGTGGATTTCTCTCCCCGGTTTGATGTTAGAGAAGCTCGTCGCCTTCGTCGTCTTCGGCAGGATAGGCGCCGCTACGCTTGATTAGAGCCACTATCGTTTCGGACGGCGGCGGCCTCAGCTCTGCCCCCGGGGCGTAATTGGGTAAAACTGGAGACTGGAAACGTGCGCACACCACCACTGACTGACTGGGGTCGAGATAAGATGCTCCCGCATGAGATATCTATCAAAGTGCTGTTTCTGGGATGAGAGTTGCGGTCGGTGGTCTAATGAACCGGAGCCAGCGCCAGCGTACGAGACGAGGATGATCGGTCTACGGCGATGCTGGTAGAGGAGATGATATCGCTAAATCGCCGGGCCAGGCCACTTCGCGCGGCCCAAGTCAAGTGGCTATTTTGGGAGGGTGCTCTTGGCAAATTCCGCACTTAATGTGAGATGTGTGACCTAATTATGCCTGCTTCGCCAAAGATGGCAAATATTTGAGCGTTCGGGTGCTTGTCAGGTCATCCAGGTACACACGTTTTTACCTTTTTCGTACAGCCAGAAATAGCACGACGGTAACCTCATTATTAAGCCTTCCTATTGCATCACGTTGGGAACAGCTCGCTGGCGGAGGGTTAGTAAGTTTCGGTGAAAGGTTCATAGGGTGTCCATTAAAATTCAGTGTTCTGAATACAAGGTTTTTTCTTAAAATGTACTAACTTACTCAAAGTATTTTTAAACTCTTAGTTGACGGGTTTGACTGCTGTTTCTTATTCGTAGATCGAAGTTCCTGGATGCAATTTCTGACACGTCCCTTTCCTCCTATTGTGTATCTTTCTCTAGCTTCTCCTTCTTCTCAACGTACACAACTCATGTACATACATTCATATGTTCATAACGAACGCTAGACCCACTAACGGATTGAAAAGGTCTTCCCATCCTTGCAACTGCACAGCACAGCACAGTGTCAATCACGCCTACAAGTTATGCAACGAGCCAGCGAACTGTGCCGTATCATCTTCTGAAGTTATCGACACACTCTGTAATCGTACGTTTGGCATCGACGCATCAACGTGGCATTCACGACACACGTTGTTGTCAGCCGTCAGTAAGGATCCGAGGTAGACGAATTCCTCCACCACCTCGAAGGTATCCTCGTCTATTGTAACATCACTACCCAGACGGTTCCGGTTGTGTTCGATTCCGCCTACCAGCATGTACTTTGTTCTGGAGGCATTCACCACCAGTCCGACCTTTGCTGCTTCGCGATTCAGGTGGGTGTACAGCTCTGCCACCGTTCCAAATGTTCTGGCAATAATGTCCACGTCGTCCGCAAAGCACACAAATTGACCGGATTTTGTGAAAATCATTCCCCGGCTGTTGAGCCCGGCTCGTCGCATCACACCTTCCAGAGTCCATCACCTTGTCGCAGTCCCCGGCGATATTCGAACGAACTGGGTAGTTCACCCGAAACTCTTACGCTGTTCTGCACACCGTCCATCGTTGCTTTAATCAGTCTGATCAGCTTCCCAGGAAAGCCGTTTTCGTCCATGATTTCCTATGGCTCTGTGCGGTTGATTACTGTCCTATGCCGCCTTGAAGTCGATGAACAGGTAGTGCGTTGGGACCTGGCATTCACGGCATTTCTGGAGGATTTGCCGTGCGGTAAAGATCTGGTCCGTGGTTGACCGGATAACTTCCCACGAACTCATTCGTTTTAGGTGACAGACGACGGAAGATGATCTGGGATACCACTTTGTAGGCAGCATTCAAAATAGTGATCGCCCTGAAGTTCTCACATTCCAAATGGTCGCCTTTCTTGTGAATGGGGCAGATTACCCATTCCTTCCAGTCCTCCGGTGTTCGGTTTCCCAGATCCTGACTATCAGCCGATGCAGACAGGTTGCCAACTTTTCTGGGCCCATCTTGATGAGTTCTGCTACGATACCATCTTTACCAGTAGTTTTGAACTGATGAATGGTATCCTTAACTTCCCCCAGCGTGGGAGTTGGTTCATTTCCGTCTTCCACTGTACTGGCGTCGTCGTTTCCTCTGTTGCCGTGGTCTCCCGTGCCTACGTTCTCCACGCCATTCAGGTGCGGATCGAAGTTCTGCTTCCGCCTTTCGATCACCTCACGTCCGTCCGCCAAGAGGCCTTCGTCTTTATCCCTGCACATTTCGGCTCGTGGCACGAAGCCGTTGCGGGATGCGTTGAGCTTCTGATAGAGCTTCCGTGTTTCTTGGGAACGGCACAGCAGTTCCATTTCTTCGCACTCCGCCTCTTCCAGGCGGCGCTTTTTCTCCCGAAAGAGGCGGGGCTGCTGTTTCCGCTTCTGTTTGTAACGTCCCATGTTCTGTCGGATCCCTTGCTGCAGCATTACTGCCCGCGCTGCGTTCTTCTCCTCCAAAACCGTTCTGCACTCTTCGTCGAATCATTCGTTCCGTCGATTCCGTTCCACGTACCCGATGGTGCTGCTCTCGGCTGCATCGTTGATGGCAGCTTTCACTGTACTCCACCCAAGTAACACACTTGTCACAGAAGAGTCACGGCGGCGCAGGTTTTTGTTGCGCAAAAGTCACTGTGACTTACTTCTAACAAATAAATACTAACTTGATAGAAGTAAGTCACAATGACATGTGTACAACAAAAACCTGCGCTGCCGTGACTCTTATGTGACAAGTGTGTTACTATGGCAGCAGTCCTCTAGAGGGGCCTAATCGAGCTCGTCCTCGTCTGGCAACGCGATCTCGAGATTCTACGGGTATGTTCCGGCAACATCCGATTGTTTTACTCGCTCTAGGTTGTACCGTGGCGGTCGTCGGTACCGTACATTGTTCATGACAGAATGTTTTGAGCGCAGTTTGACCATCACCAGATAGTGATCGGAGTCGATGTTGGCGCCACGATAGGTCCTATCGTCGATAATGCCGGAGAAGTGCCGTCCGTCAATCAGAACGTAGTCAATTTGAGATTCCGTCTGCTGTGGTGATCTCCAGGTTTAACGATAAGGAAGGCTGTGTTGGAAATATGTGTTACGTATGGTCATGTTTTTGGAGGCGGCGAAATCAATGAGTCGTAGACCGTTCTCGTTTGTCTACTGGTTGGCGCTGAACTTTACGATCGTCCGTCTGAATTCCTCCTCCTGGCATACCTGAGCGTTTCAATCTCCTATGATGATCTTGACGTCGTGGCTTGGGCAGCGGTCGTACTCGCGTTCGAGCTGCGCGTAAAATGCGTCCTTGTCATCATCAGTGCTTCCGGAGTGTGGGCAGTGCACGTTTATTATGCTAAAGTTGAAGAATCGGCCCTTGATCCTCAACCTGCACATTCTTTCGTCGATCGGCCACCAAGCGATCACGCGCCTTTGCATATCACCCATCACGATGAAAGCTGTTTCCAGCTCGCGTGTGTTGCCGCAGCTCTGGTAGATGGTATTATTACCTCTCGTTCTGGTGGGATTCGAACCCACTACTTCATATTCGCTGGACCGGCGCTGTAACCAACTAAGCTGCAGAAAAGGTACTGAATCTGCGGAATAGAAAACCAAACTGACTGTGGAGCCCACACCAAGAATACTTCCTTTTCTCAAAATCCACCACAATTTTCTGAATTGAACTATTCTAATACACTGAAGTTTTTTTTTACGCGGTTTTTTTTTACGCGGTTTTTTTTTACGCGGTTTTTTTTACGCGGTCCGTCCTAAAAAAAAACCGCGTTATTTCAAGACCCGTCGTAAAAAAAAACCGCGTTATTTCAAAAACCGTCGTAAAAAAAATCCGCGTTTTTTCAAAAACACGCGTAAAATAGTCAGCACCACATCTAACGTGACTTGACTTTTTTTACGACGTTTTTTTAAATAACGCGGTTTTTTTTTACGACGGGTCTTGAAATAACGCGGTTTTTTTTTACGACGGGTCTTGAAATAACGCGGTTTTTTTTTACGCGGTTTTTTTTTACGCGGGACCATTACCGTCGTAAAAAAAAACTGCAGTGTATGTTTTATGAATTTCATTACAACACTTAGTTTTTATTCAATTAATGCCTCTATAGACTGGTACTTAGTTTTTTTTCGGAAAGCTCTCCTCACCAAAGTCTTCGTGTTAATCGACAATTTTAGCACTTATTCCAGGAAGTGGCTTCACAGATTTCTTAAGAATTTCTACTAGAATTCTACTGTTTTAGGATTTCAGCCAAAAGTCTTTCAAAAAGTCTTCCAAAAAACTGAAAATTCCGTAAAAAACTGTTCATTTTTGTTTAACAAACTTCTAAAACTATAAAAAAAATCCCCAGAGTTTAAACATATGTGAAAAATGAACACAAACAAGCTTATCTTTGATTCCTTCCACCTTTGATTCCTTCAGCAACTCCAACTGAGAATTTCTCCAGGAATTCATTCTGGATATCCTTCCGGAAACTCTATCTGTGGAATAATTCCTATATGGAACCAGGAATGTCGTTTACGTAATTTGAACAAGAGATTCTCTCAGAAACTCCTGAACGATTTCCGTAAGGAACTCCTGGAGGATTCCAAAATAAACTCATGGGAGATGCTCAGAAAGCACTTTGAGAGCAATCCTAGAAAAAACTCTTGAAAGGAGTCCCATAAGGAACTCCCGAAAGAATTCCAAAAATAAGTCGTGGAGGATTTCCACAGGCACCTTCTGGAGAATTTTAAGAAGGAACCGAGTTTCTTAGAATACGAGGTTCTTAGAATGCGGAATTCACAGAAAAAATAAAACTTCTGAACGATTCCCAAAAGGGAGAATATTCAGAAGTAAGTTCTAGAGGACGCACTGAAGGAACTTTTGCAGTAAGAAATCCTGGAGAAATTCGAATCACGGTTCTGGATTGCCACTAGATTCTTGCAAAAGCAGCTCTTCAAGGATTTTAGAACCAATGATCCAGAAGGAACTCCTGCAGGAACACCATAAAGAAATTTCATTGAATTCGAAATGAGCTCTTTACCGATTGATGATGAAATGTCTGAAGAAATCCCTGTATAAACCCCAAAATGTCATTTATTGAGTTTTAGAGAATGTTTTGAAAAAAATTCGAAAGCTCTTGTTAGAATTATTTTCACTTTTCAAAATACACAGTAGAGAAATGAGTCTCTTGATGAACTATTGATTAATGTGATTCTCTGTGGTCTCCATTTGATGTTTTTTGGAGTAGCCTCTCTAAACGGTATACAGGGTAGACTCTATTTATTTCTTAGGATTTCTCCAGAAATTAAGTTTAAGAATTTCTCTCCGGTAACTCGTTGAGCATTTACTGACCAAACTCCAGGAAAATTTCTAGAAGAAACACATGGAAGGTAAAAGCACCTAGAAGATGTCCAAAATTAAAAAAAAAAAACTTCTGTACGACTCCGAGACTCCTGGAGGATTCTTCGATGTTTCTTCCGGAAAAATCTCAGATTAAACTTCTGAAGGATTCCCACAAGAAACTTAAGTTAAGTAAGTACTTAAGAAAGTAAGTACCTGGCGGTGCCGGCGAATTTCCGGAAGGAACTTGTAGTGCATGCCCAAAACTAACTCTTGAAGCATTATGAAAAAAAAACTCGAGGAAATTTCCAAAAGGAACTTCTTGACGATTGCCACAAGCAACACCTGAATGACCCGCAGAAGGTACACCTCTATGATTCCCAGAAAGAACTCCTGTAGGATTTTCAGAATGAACTTTTAAAAGATCCATCCCTGGAGAACTTATGGAAGAAACACAGTAAAAAATCCAGCAAAAGCCCGATGGATGAATTCCAAAAGGAACTTCTGCAGGAATCACTAAACGAGCTTCTGCTAGAATCCCAGAAGAACTTTCGCATGAATACCAGAAGGAACTCTCGGAGACGTTTCTGGAAGAATCACGGAAGGTTTTCAGGAAGATTGCAGGAAGGAACTAAAGAATCGCAGAAAGATTTTTGATGGGATCCCAGAAAAATCCTTGGGAAACTTCCGAAACAATATTGGAGGATTTCCCGTAGGAGCTTCTGTAGAAAACTCCAGAAGAATTTCTAAAAGAATTTTAGTAGAAACAAGTAGGTGCATTGAGGAAGGAAATACTGGAGAAATTTCAAGAAAATCTCTTGGGTAAACCCCAAAATAAATTCCTTAAAGAATTGGTGAAACTCCTGTAGAAATCCTCGAATAAACTTTCAGAAGAAATGTCAAAAGAAAATCCTGGAGACATAGCATGGGACATAGCAGGAACCTTTTTGTATACAACTTTCCATCCAATTTCAAGATATAACCAAGCGGATTCCCCGAAATAAACCACGACGACGATGAGTGCCTCTTCTATCCAAGCAAAGTCAATCGACGCTCAAGTTCAAGGAATTGCATCCCGCCTTCGTCTTCAGCAAACTTCCTTGCACCTTTTCCACACGCATTCCAATTGATTCCAAAACCTCGCAAACCAACCTCGGCGATTGGATTCAGACTACACATTGCGGTGAAAGAACCATACATTCACCCCCGAGGGACAACGCAAGAATGTCGATGAGTTGAGATGAACAATCCTCCGAAAAGCCCCCCGAGCAAGGAATCTCCGGCCATCGTCGCCGCATCACCCAACAGCCCCACAATTATCATCAGCAACAGCATCAGCAGTAGCAAAGAATCACGATCATCTGCGGTCGTCGTTCTTTTTCTTATCCGGCGAGAACGGCGCGGGGGCATATCAAACTCCATGAGGTTGAAGCAAAAAAAAAGCATAACAACAAACCCACGGGAGATGAGCTGCGTCGCCATCCGCCGCCGTTCGACCGCGCGAACACAAGTGCAATGTTCTTTTCTAACCGTCCTTGAGCCGCAGCCTTGCAATTTTATAAACAACAACGGATCGAGCGGATGAGCTAAGCCACCACAACAGCCACCGGCGCTGGAGTGTGCGGACCGGAGTAGGCAATAATAATGAAACTTTGCACACCGGACGCTAGCTGGCTGGAGGAATGAACTGACTAACGACGATGATTGGAGCTCTCTAGGAGTCTAGAACTCTAGAACAAATGATTTGGTGGGATGATGGACGACGGAATGTGTGGAGGCTTGGACTATATGAGAATCCCAATTCTCGGGTCGAGGCGGTGCGGAAATTGATTGGTGAATCAGTGCGATTAAACTGGAATAACAATCGTATAATATAGCAAGAACTAGGTAGTTCCGTTCTTTAGAACTCATGTCATCGTTTCGTTTTTAATTTATCATTTTTTGCAAATCATAATGAACACCCCACACAACTAGAAGTCGCATAAGGATGTACGCAGTACATCGTATAAAGTATTATTTTAACTTACTATCGCATATATGTACGGCGGAGGAACAATTTTCATGTCATAGAGTAAAGTCGTTTACAAATCATGTTTTATTAGGTATGACTACATCGTACTAAACGAAATTCTGATGTTTTTATGCGATGAACTTAACTTATTCGCATGAGCGTGCGAACGAACTCGCAAAGTGTCAAACAAATTCGCACAATTGAGTACCGCATTGATGTCTTAACTTGACATTTTTCTTACTATGCCAGATTAAATCGCATTGATGTACGAATGAAATCGTTCTTCTTCTTCTTTGTGGCTCTACGTTCCCACTGGAACTTGGCCTGCCTTGTCTTCAACTTAGTATTCTTGGAGCACAGTTATTAATTGATGGGCTTTCTTTAGCTATCATTGCATGAATTTGTGTATTGTGAGGCAAGGACAATGATACAATATGCCCAAGGAAGTCGAGAAATGATCCCGACCCGAACGGGAAACGAACCCGTTGTCTCCGGATTAGCGATCCGAAACCTTATCCACAAGGCTAACTGTAGACCTCTAACTGTAGACGAATGAAATCGTATAAATGTAATAATAAACTCGTTAAAGTATTCAGACAAACTCGCATAAGCTGTAGTCGTTTATGGTGACATAATGCGACTTGATATGTGATAGCAATGAAAGAGGTGGTATTCTCTGTTAGATCTTTGAAGAAATGTTACTGGGTGTTATGTGAGATCTTTTGCAAATACAGTAATGACCCGATTTTGTCAGCCCCATTTTGCGACAAACTTTTTGCTCTCATTATCTTACAGTCAAATTTTAATTAATTTATTGTTTTTTATCAATCTACAACTGAGATGCAGAACATACAGGGATAAAAAGTTTGAAAAACTGTTTAAGTTTTTGCAGAGCGCAAAACATGTGTTCCGGAAAGGGGCTGACAAAATCGGGTCACTTATGTAATGTACTTTTGATGTATCTGTAGTACTAAATGGTGGTTATTGGTTGTTAGGTACTGCTGTGATCCTCAACCATTGCCTGGAAAGATTTTTTACAAAATCTTCTTAGATTCATAGAAGTCTTTTAGGGTTCAAGCAATGTTCAACCGTGGGAATGCTATTTTCCCAGAGCCGATCATAAATTCGTTCCGATTGCCCAATAAAACTGTCCTCCAGACTAATGTGCGTGTCCACTAGTGCACAAGAATGAAGGCTAACGGTAATTTACAACCCTGCCCTACCATACAAATTCCACCGTTGTTGTTTGTTCCGTTCATTTCTTCAATCCTCGCGCACCCACTTTGGGAGACTTAAGGGTGGGTGACAGCTGGGAAATCTCCCACACCACCGCACACCCATTCGACTTCCGCACGCACTACTATCCGATCGCTCCTTTATGGTTAGTCACAATCGCGCGCAGCATCCAACACTCCAGTCATCCATCTTCCTCCGACCGCGACCCGACCAGCAAAGTGCAGTCCTGTGTCCCTGCGAGTATGCGCGGTCTTCCCCAGTAGTCAATCTTCTCCGCGAGAAAGGGGAAAGAAACCCTTTGTGTCGCATCGGTCGCCGGCAGCTCGAAGACAAAATAGGACACATGCTGATGTTGATTCAGTGATGTTCATTAATTGAATGTCTTCAGCAGAACTTCAAGCTTGGTGGCGTGGCGATCCCTTGCATCGGCAATTGGTGAACCGTTAGGCGAAGTAACTTTGATCGTCGATTCGAACTTGATACTTTCTTTTTTTTCTGAGCATTCAGTCAGAATAAAACTTTCACGAAATCCGGTCAATTTGTTTGCTTCGCAAGTTACAACATCTATTCATTTATCAAACGTGTATACAACTGAATTTCATACATTTTTTGTGAAATACTTGAATTAGCCCCGATGAACGGTACCCATTTTCTCCACCTTGTCCACCTGATGGATGCTATTTGTTTTTTAACAACAGTTAGGACAGCCACAGCCACATCGGCATTGCAAGTTCTAAATTGCCCTCACACCGGCCTAAGTAGATACACTACGATAATGCGAATTGACACACAAAAGACTTGAGCATCATTGCATCGCCGCGCTGGTGGGAACCTCGCTGTCGACGACAACAAGTGACGAACCCGCCATCCCTTGAGTAAGTAAGTGAGTGTAGATTTCATTCGATTTGCGTGGCATTTTCCACTGCGCACTACAAGAAGAAACCGAAAAGCGAGCTGAATTCTACTCCATGCGTTATTACAGAGGAAGCCCCCTCGAAGTGGCCTCAAACTGAGCAGGGGCAGTAATTTATGAGAATTTGCCCCGGAGATGATGGGTCAGTTTTGGGCCAAACCGAACTTTCCCAAACCAAATCTGACCCTCGCTGGATGGTAGTTTTTCAGTTTGTCCGCTTTACACTGTGGAACAGAGTTCGAAATGTTTGTGAACAAAAATTGATCAAAAATTAAGCCATCACTGAGTGTAGAATTGATCGAATAAGGCACTGTCCATAAACTACGTAGCCTCATTTTTACCACCTTAGAGACTCACCCTTCAACCTCGCAGAGTTTTGTCAAAACAAAATTATCGTAATTTGTATGGAGCGTAGAATTAGGTTTAGAATTGTGACCTCAGATGACAACAGAAAATATGGAACTTCGGCAAAGTTGAAACAGCTGCGAAGGCCAATGAGGTGTTTTTAGAAGAAACTTGTTCCAACTCGCAACACGGGTTCATGACAAAACTATTTATATGTTTCGCTTTCACAGACTTGTTTCATATTTCGCTTTCACAATTAGACAGGAATTTTGAATGTTTCACAAACATGAATACGTGATCTAGGTCTCCACAAAGGTTAAAAGTTATTTATTTTACAAACTGGCAACACTACTGGAATACAATAAAGAAACGTGTTAAATTTGTTGTCAGGATTCATTGCAATATGAATACGAGTGAATTGAGCAATGTTTAAGTAAGCACAAAGTGTCATTCAATATTTTATTTAGTGACTCATGCGTTTTGACAACTGGCAACACTGCTCAAATGATATAGAACAAGCCTTGCTGTAATTTTTCCAACTAATAAGCAATTTCGAATATTTTGAAAATATGACATTCAAATCTTGGACCGAAGTATCCACGAATGATTAAATGATTCTTTACTAGCTGGCAACACTGCAAGAAAAATATAATCACTTACTAACAAGATATTTTCCCGCTGACATGAACAATTGATCAAGGTTCCTAAAGAGATTCTATTTAAGATGAAATATTCCCTTCGTAGCTGGCAGGAGTCCGTATATTCGTCTAAAATGAGTCATATTCACTTTTCTTTGCTAAAGCAAGTCAAAAAGATGCTGCAAACAAGTTGTCTTGAACGAACTACACATCCCCATCACCAGTGATATGCAGTGAAGAGAATTGTCAGGCAAAAGAGGCACAAAACAAGCAACAAAGAAAGTGCGACGATTACTCTTTAACCCTACTGGTAACAGATAATGACATGATCTCGAAATTTTTTGTAGCAGACAAAACGAAAGCTGAATTTGTTGCGTATTTTTCAACTCGTGAATAATCAATTATTGCTAACCCAAAGTCGAAATTGTTTGATGACAGAGCTCACCAGAGTTGCAGTGTTTACCGACTCGAAGTTACCGTTCGAAAATCGCAATGCAAGACTTAAAAATCTCTAAACTCGTGGTGTACGATGTTAACCTTCATCCAGCCAACGTACATTTTCCATCTTCGGAAAAGCACAAAAATGGTCATAACTTTTTTGTTTTTCGATGGATTTTGATGAAATTTTCACAACTTCCCGAAAAACTCCTCTAGTTTATTATGCCGGGGACATGGGAGCCTGGTCCACATGGTTCCGGAGTTATTCCGGATTGTCTTGGGGTACCAAAATTGGCCACATACTTTGCGCAACGTATATCTTAAGATCCCGATGAGGTAGAAGTATAGTGTCTTCGATGAATTTGTTCAGCAGGCTAAGAACTAACTGGCAACGGCGACTTTGGTTCGCGATTCGGCCGCTAGGCGGCGCCAGTGTCAAAAATGTTTAAACCCTCATATCTCAGAAACCTGATAAGATAGAATTATGCTGTCTTCGGCAAAATTCTTCAGCAAGCTCAGAACTATCTGATAGTAAAGTCTTTGGTTTGGGATTTGTCCGCTAGGTGGCGCATTGTGTCTGAAAAATTCAAACACGTTTATCTCGATACCCTAATGAAGTACAAGCATGCCGTTTTCAGCAAAGTTGTTCAGCAGGTTAAGAACTAACTGACAACGGCGACTTTGGTACGCGATTCGGCCGCTAGGCGGCGCCAGTGTAAAAAAAAATTTCAAACCCTCATATCTCAGAAACCTGATAAGATATAATTCAAAATTCTTCAGCAAGCTCAGAACTATCTGATAGTAAAGTCTTTGGTTTGGGATTTATCCGCTAGGTGGCAGCTTGTGTATAATCTTTAAACACGTGTATCTCGTTACTGTAATAAGCTAAAAGCATGGCGTTTTCTGTAAAATTGTTCGGCAGGTTGAGATCTATCCGGCAATGGCGACGCTAGGTGACACCAGCAATCAAAACATTCAAACAATTTTATTTCAAAAATCGGAAAACGTCCAGCAATTTTTTCCGAAAGATAAAAGGAAGTTGGACGTATCTGGTGTCTTTGGTTCTGATATTATTTTATAGGTTCCGTCTAGTATCTAGAAAATGTTTGTATGAAAACCCTAATGAACAAGAAGCTAGACAAGAAGTATTCCATTTTCAGCATAGTTGTGCAGCAAGCTAAGAGCCATTTGGCAGGATAGTAGACGGTCGAGTACGGTGGTACAAGAGGCAATACTTTAACACCGTCTTTGACCCCCTGCGGACAAATTTTATCGCGCTACAATATTGCTTATTTTACTCCGTTTTTTCTTTCGGGTATGTCTGAGGGAATTTCTACAGGAACTCTTCCGGGAATTTTTCCAGGAATTTTTCCCGGAATTCTACCGGGAATTTATCCAAGCATTCCACTGGGAATTCATCAAGAACTTCCTTCAGGACATCCTCCAGAAGTTCCTCCGGGAAATCCTCAAGGAAATCCTTCAAGAATTCCTCCGGGTATTCCTCCGGAAATTTCACCAGGATTTCATCTAGGACTCCCATCAGGAACTCCTTCAGGAATTCCATCGGCAATTTCTACGGAAATTCTCCTGGGAATTTTTCCAGAAATTCCTCCGGACTTTTTTTCCAAGATTTTCTCCTTGAATTTCACTGACAATTCCCCCAGGAATTCGTCCATGAGTGCCTCCGGGAATGCCTCCATGAACTCCTCCGGGAATTTCTTCAAGAATTCTACCGGGATGTTCTGGGGGGATCTACCGGGATTCTGGAAGAATCTCTGGAGGAATCCCCTGAGGGAATTCCTGGAGGAATCCCCGAAGAATTCCTGGAGAAATACCCGATAGAATTCCTGGAAATAGGGTATGTGTACCATTCCTTGGCCTAATTTGCAAGCCGCCTTGACAATTTTGCCCATAACTCATGAATTAATAGCACTTGAAATAATATGTTGACCCTATTACACACTCTAGGCAATGCATGTTTCACCAATTGGAAGTAAACTTACGTAAATATTCAAGAATTTACTTAATTAAGCTGAAAAGATTCGATGCCATGGTATGCAACGTTGGTCTATGGTACAAAAATTGGCCTATTAGTGGATACAACGTTGGCCTATTGCTTTCCATGCACTAGAACCACTTATTATCTCATTTTTTCAATATTTCTGCTGAAGTATTATCTCTGTTTATTCACCAATCTTACTTTCAAATTACATATTCGGAGCCAAATTTTCAAAAAAACTATAAATAAATCACTTTAACTAAAATTCATTCTTAATCTAGTAACGAAAACAACGCAACCCTATTATTGTGTTATATTTTTACAGTCACCGTACACAAAATCTTTCTTCCTGTTCGTTCTTTCTGGTTCTTACGCAAGAAATGTTGTTGACGTCTTTTTATCGTTGTTTTTGACGTCATTTTACTGATGGGCCAAGATTTGGGTGCATAGTGAAAAAAATGTCCTCAATATTCGGCCCACATTCAATTTGCAAAATAGTTATTATTCGTTGAAAACAAATACACAAGTTCAAAATAGCGTCTTTAATCGTCGCATCAAATGTTCAGTTATTGAAAAGTCAATTCGAAATGTTCCAGAATCATGCCATTTATGATCATGTGTATAGACTACCCACTAAGCCGAAGAATCATGGCGTCTACAAAAGTTAAATAAAGTGACATTTTCATTCAATTTTAATGTTCCAAAGTGCTAAAATTGAAACGAAATGTTACAGTTGTTTGGCGCATAGCTTTTCCGATATTTAGTTATGCGTGTTTGTTTGAGTTTTTGGTTTACATTGAGATAGGCCGAACGAGGGGGCTATGCCAACGAAGCATCCCGATACCCTATACCGGAAAAAGTCCTGGAGAAATTACTGAAGGAATCATCGGAGGAGTTGCTGATGGGAGTCTTAGAGGAATTCCCTTAGAAATTCCTGGAGGGAATCGTAAAAAAATCCTAGTGGAATTCCAGGAAAAAAAATTGGAAGGATTTCCTGAAGGAATTCTTAGTGGAATTTCTGAAGAAATTCCAGGGAGAATTTTCAGAGACATTCCCGGAGGTATTCCCGGAGAAATTTTTGGCGGAATTCCTGGAGAAAACAAATTCTCAGAGGGTTTTCTGAAAACAAAAGTCACGGAAGACTTCATGGAGAAATCCCCAGGGGATTTTTTTTTTGAAAAAAAAAAACAGAAATTTTCCTGAAGAAATTCCCGAAGGAATACCTGGAGAAATTTCTGGAGGATTTCCCGGACAATTTCTTGAAGAAATTTCTATAGCAATTCCTGGCGGATTTCCTGAAGAAATTCCCGTGGGAATTCCCGGAGACATTTCCGGAGTTATTCCTGGAGGAACTCCTAGAAAAATTCTCGGAGAAATTCAGCCTGGAGAAATTTTTGAAAGAATTGTTCTGGGGATATCCGTCTAAGTATTGTGGGAGAATGCCGAGGATATACTTCTCTCCGGATTCTAAGGCAATCCATCACAGGATTCTGAGACAATCCATCACATGATTCAGGGAGAATCCATCTAGAAAATCTGAGGACATCCCTCAGCATTCTGAAAGAATTCCTTTAAAGATTCTGAGCATTCAGAAAACTGGAGTTATCTCTACAAGGATTCTAGGGAAATTTTTAACAGAATGCAGGGAGTAGTCCATTGGGAGAGTTTTTCTCTCTTTACTGGGATAAGGTCTGTCAGGATGATCGTTTTCAGCATTTTGAAGGAATCTCTCAAAGAATTTTAGAGGAATCCTTAGCATTATGGAAGAGTCACTTTAAAAATTCAAGAGGAATTTTTCTCACCAGTATTATATGGGAACACTTTCAGAATTCTAGGGAATCTCTGGATTCAAAGGGAATTCATTTAACGATATTGGGGTATTTCCTACCAGAGTTCCCTACCAAGGGTGAAATCCATTTTAGGATTCTAAGAAATTTCTGGATGATCTGGGTTGATTCCTCCAAGGATTTTGGAAGATTCTCACATAGGATCCCACTCGGAATTCTGAGGAAAACTTTCACAGCATTCTTAGGAACTTCTCTCAGACTTCTTGGAGAATCATACTAAACATTCTCAGAATTGTGGCGAAATTCCTCTCAGAATTTTTGGGGGATCCTATTCAGGATTCTGCGTAAGACCCTTTTAAGATTCTGAGGGAATATCACTATGTATTCTACGGATACACTTCCCAAGATTCTCTGAAAATTCGGTTTTCTGGGGTGATCCCCGTCAGGATTTTAGGAAAATTTCTCTCAAGATTCTGGGGAATTTGTCTCATGATTCAGGAGAAATTCTTGGGATTCTAGGGCTGTATTTTTCAAGATTCAAGGTACTCTATTTCAGAATTATTGATTATTGTGCAGAATTCTCTAGATAAACTTGGGTTTTGGAGAATTCTTCGCATAGATTTTGTGATTCCTCTTAGGGTTCAGAAGAAATCCTTCTCAGCATTCTGTTTTTTTTTTGTATTCTGGAGCAGTTTCTCCCAGAAATCCCTTTCAAGATTCTGGAACAATCCCTCTTAGTAATCAGGGAAAATCCTTGACATGATTGTGGGAAGATTCTCTTGAGACTCTGGTGTATAATTTAAAGTATTCTAGAGGAATCACTCTCAGAGTTCTAGGACAATCCCTTTCAGGAGTTAAGGGGAGTCCTTCCAAAGATTCTGGGGGAGTGTCTTTCAGGAATATGAAGTATTTTTTCTGTTTTATTTGGGAACAGCTCTCAGAATTCCAGAGAAACCTTTTAGGGATGCTGGGCAAGCCCATTCTAGAAATTTTCGTAATCCCTTCCAGGGAGAATCCTCATCAGATTTTCTGAGAAATACCTCTTAGGTTTCTAGATATATTTCTTTCAAGAATCTGGAAGAATCCCTTTTATGATGCCTCTCAAGATTTTGGGGGAATCACTCGTAGAGTTCTGGGGAATACCTTTTGGGATTCTGGCAGAGTTATTGTTAGCATTCTAGAGAAATCCACACAGGATTTCAGGAAAATTATGGGAGAATACTTAAAAGGATTCTGAAGGATTTCTTCTCAGGATTCGGGGGGAATCCTATCTCCCAGAATTCACAGATTTGTTCGGCAATCCTGCCCAGTATTTTGAGGGAACCTTTCTCCGGGTTCTGGAGTATTCCTTCTAAGGATTCTAAGCTACCCTTTCAGGATTCTGGGTAATTGCTTTTAAGTTTCTTGGGGCATTCAACTTAGAATTTCGAAAATCTTTTTTTTTTTTTGTGAGAATCTCTCTCAGTATTCTAGATGAATTAATTTCAAGAATGTGGAAGATTCACCCTTGGATTTCCGCTCAGGGTTCTGGGATACTCCCTCTTAGGATTCTGGAACATTTTGAGTAAGCTTTTCTCAGAATTCTGAGACAATCTATCACAGGATAATTGGGAGAAGGCCTCTCGGGGCTCTGAGACGATTCGCCTCATGGATATAGAGTTATCACTCTCAGGAAAATCAGAGAGAATTCCTACCAAGATACCAGAAGAGTCTTGCTTTTTTCGCTCAGGATTCTAGTATTATCATTTTCAGCATTCTGAAGAAATCTCTCTCATACTTTTAGAATTCAGAATTCTGAAGGAGTATCTTTTAAGATCCTGGGGGAGTTTCTCTCAGCATTCTGCGGGAATTTATCTCAGTACTATATTGGTATACTTCTCAGAATTCTGGGGAATATCAGGATCTCAAGATTTGTCTTTGGCAAAATTGCTTGGAAGACTGAATGCTTTCACATAGAAAACAATTTAGTTCGAGATTCACTCACTACGTGGTGCTAGTGTCACTATGAGCTACCAGTTGATCTCAACGTCGTATATATCTCGCGTTCTGGATCACTTCGAAGGATACAGACTTTTTGAAACTGTCTCAACTATAGTGCCGAAAATTGAATTCGTTTGACAATCCTTTTGAAATTTTATTCGGCGAATTTTTCTGTGAGTTGTTTTGTGAAAATCTTTTGAATTACCTTTGGCGGAATTTCTTCAGCAAATCCTTTTAGAAATTTTTGTTGGGTTTGATCCAAAAAAATCCTATAGGATAACTTTTTAGGGTATTCTTATACATTTTTTTTCAATTATTTCGGCAGTTTCTCTAAAATTCAGTATTTTTTTTTGAAATTTTCTCGGCAATTACTTGGAAATTCATCAGCCAACTCCCACAGGATTTTCTTCATCGATTTCTTTGGCAGTTTCACTGGTAATCCCTTTTCTAATATACGTGACCGTTACTTTTGTAATTCTTTCGATAGTTTCTTTCGAAGTTCATTCGACAGGTTTTTTTGAAAAATCCTTAGTCAATTCGTTTGTAAATTTCTAAAGAATTTTTTTTTTTTTAATTTTTTTTTGGTAATTCTTCTGGAAACTTCTTTAGTAATTCCTTACGGATTCCATCTGTTATTACTTCTGGAGTTATATTGGATACACTCCTGTGAATTAAAAAAAACAGAGCTCACTGCGGAACAACCGAAGAAAATCGCAAGGAATTTTTAAAAAAAAATCCAAGAATTTCCAAAACATGAAAGAGATTGCCAGAGAAGTGCCCAAAGAATTTCCCGAAAATTTTCACGAAGCGATTCCTAAAAACGATAGCAAAATAACTGAAGGCACCCTAAAGGAATAACCGGAGAACTTTCCAAAGGAATTGCTACAAAAATTATCTAAGGAAATCCCGAAAAAAAATTCCGAAGGATGCAGATTTGCGGAGAATTTTTAAAAGAGGTCCGTGAAATTTTAGAATAAATTTCCGAAGAAGTTCTCAAAGGAAGAAACGAAAAATCAAATCACCAAATGAAATGCAGAATGTTTTTTCCAAAGAAAGTTCTGAATCAATTGCCAAAAGAAATACCGAAGCAGTTTTCGAAGGAATTGTTGAAAATATTAAAAAAAAAACTCCTAAAAGTCTCCAAACAAATTGTCTGGGAAATTTCCATGGGTCGCAGTGTGAAATGATGTGCTGCAAGTGACGTGCACTATTACATTGCGTAACATTTGAATTGCCCATCACACACCGGATCTGAGATGATGAGCTTTAATGATGCATGACCAGTGCTGCCAGCTACTACAAGTATTCCGTGTCATAAAATGACACCAAAGACACCACTGGACGTTTACATAACTTTGACTGAAAATTCGAATTCGAAACCGTATTAATCAATGTTTGACAATAATGTGCAGTGTTCCCAGTTGC
Source organism: Aedes albopictus (assembly GCF_035046485.1). Lineage (NCBI taxonomy): Eukaryota > Metazoa > Arthropoda > Insecta > Diptera > Culicidae > Aedes > Aedes albopictus. The sequence continues at coordinate 14,283,670 of NC_085136.1, forward strand.
AGAGATAACTTGAAAGGTGTCAGGCCATTCGGCCGAAGGTCATTAGGCCGAAGGCCATTCGGCCGAAGGTCATTAGGCCGAATGGTCATTAGGCCGAATGGTCATCAGGCCGAATGGTTCTTGCCGTTACGACCCCACTGAGACAAAGCCTGCTTCTCAGCTTAGTGTTCTATGAACACTTCCACAGTTATTAACTGAGAGCTTGCTCTGCAAATGACCATTTTTTTTTATCTGTATTAACGAGATTTTTAGCCCTAGGCTAGTTCATCTCGGGACCCACGCTTTACTTCCCTTCCGAAGGAAGAACTCACATTTTGTGAGTTTGTCGGGAGTGGGATTCGATCCCAGGTCCTCGGCGTGATAGTCAAGTGTTCTAACCATCACACCAGGTCTGCTCCACAAATGACCATTTTGCATGTGTGTATCGTGTGACAGGCACGAAGATACTTTATTGATGCTGAATCTACTGATATTTTACCCATGATTTTTTCCTTCTTTTAAATATAGGCTGTTCTTTCTAGTATCATTGCTAAAATAGTTTTTGGCGCTGAAACTGCTGATATTCAATTCATAAATTTTTCCTTCTTTAAAACATAGGCTATTCTTTCTAGTTTCATTGTTAAACTAGTTTTTCTCAAAAATTGTTGGAAAAGGTAAAAACAACGGCTAACTTTCAATACGTCCTGATGACCATTCGGCCTAATGACCATTCGGCCTAATGACCATTCGGCCTAATGACCTTCGGCCTAATGGCCTTCGGCCTAATGACCCAGCATCAACTTGAAAAAACCGAAGCTATTAAAATCTATTAGTATTTTTTGACGAAGTCAGTCACGGGTTCTTTGCAGAATTTTAGACTTTTGTCGCAAAACTCTCACTTCTCAGTCCACAGTGGAACCGACAGTGCCAAGCGCTCCTCCCGGTCTGGTCTGGTTAAAGTATCCGCGCACGAGTCTCTTTAATCAAATATGCTTAATCAGTGCCGTGCAAAAATCTGCCTTCAAAGAGCTCCAATTTCGGGGGTCAGACCCCTGCCATAATACAGTTGAGTCGAATTGAGTCGAGTCCGAGTGAGGTGGTGGGTTGTTGTTTAGTGCGTTCCTTTCTTTGCTGTGCATTGTTCTTCGATGGCCAAGTTCGTGGCCAAAGCCCAAATGACTCACATTCGTTGCTGGTCAGCAAAAGGTTTTTGCGCAATTTAGAGGTCAAAGTGCATCATAACAAGTAAGAAAGGTTCCATGTTACTTACGTATCCAGTTAGTCTAGTGGTTAAGACTATGGATCACCGATCCGGAGACGGCGAGTTCGATTCTCGTTCCAGTCGGGAAAATTTTCTCGACTCCCTGGGCATAGTTTAACATTGTGCTTGCCTCACAATAAACAAATTTATGCAATGACAGGCAAAGAAAGCCCTTCAATTAATAACTGTGGAAGTGCTCAAAGAACACTAAGTTGAAGCGAGGCAGGCCAAGTCCCAGTGGGGACGTAGAGCCATGAAGAAGAAGAGGTTACTTACGTAATTCAGTATTCCTAAAAACTTTAAACAAAGAATCGCAGGATTCAGTTTTGTGAAAATGTATCTGTAAACAATAACATAAAACGAGCTCACCACCTCAGCTCATTTTTCTACATTTTGACTCTTTTATGGACCCACTCAGCTCTCTACCTCTCAAAGCTGACTAAAAGCCAAAGGGTAGGAATGCGTGTGCAATTTTTCATCGTGCCTCACTCCACCCCCGCCTGCTCGGAAGCAGCGACTTTCAGACAACTTGGTTCGGATTTCCCACAGCCGCCGTAGCAACAGCATCGTGTGGCAAGTTACTCATTATCGGCTCTACATCTCTATAATGCCCAGCCTCGTTGTTCGGACTGAGTGATGGTTACCTACTGGATGATGGTCGGCCCAAAGACACAGCCGTCCGCGAGAGGTTCAAAAGGCATGTGTGCATATCGCGTACCCTATATCAATGCGCTTTGAGCGAGGCGGGCACTCGGTCAGTCAGTCACTCAGTCAGTCAGTTTGAACTTGCACAAAAGATTTGAATACCAATGCGCGCCGCACCACGCCGCGGCGGCAGCGCATACAGTGAGTAAAGGTAAAGATCTTGATGGAGGAAGAAACGGAGTGTCGGAGGAGAGTATGAAAAATGACGAACCCTGAAATTGGAGTACAGTTTGCACTGATTTTTAATAATAAGACATGCAGCAGAAAATGCTTTTACCGGAACACCGTTACGGACAAGTTTGGGCCCGGCGTGGCGTGGTAGGCAGTCAGTCGAAGCTAGGAGCTGGGACTGGGATCGACTGGCCGCGTGCCCCGTGAGAGAGTGTAGTGTTGATCATTATCGGAATATGCATAGCATCGGCTGTTGGACGACGTACTTTTGCGCATTTACAACAGCTAACCAGCCAGCGACTCAGCTTAGAGAGAGTCACCTTGCATGCCAGAAAGCGAGCTGTGTCATTAAAGCTCTGGGCAAGATATGGTCAAATCAAATAGTAGCTATTCTACATAATTATGGGCATTAGGCAGGTTGCATTAAATCAACTTTTACAATACATGGTCATATTTTCCCCGGCAGAACTAGTACTCATTAGGCAAGCATAAAGAAATAAGGACACTCAAGGGGACTTTCACTAGGAACTTTGTGATAGCTTTTCTTATAGCATTTCCATACTATAAGCATTACCAATATGATTTGATTACTTTGAAAACCACAACTTTTTGAAAAAAAATAATATAAAACTAATTCACAATAGAGTATGAAACAGAATTATATGCGGAGGTTTTACGAAACTGTTGATGGCTTGAGGAGAAAACCGCAGTGCTCCCGTCATGTTAGATGATCGCGTTGGAAACTTGCTGTCATGAACTACGAATTGTTCCAAGCATACAAAGAGATGGATATTGTGAAGCAAATGAAATACGGCAGGCTGCGGTGGGCTGGACACGTAGCTCGTATGCCGGAGGAACGACGAGCAAAAACCAAATTCAGCAGGGAACTAGGAAGAAGTTGTTGACTTCGTGGTAGGCTGCGCACACGTTGGCTTTTTGTAGTTGAGGAGTCCTCAGGACTTAAGGACTCTACACGTCCAGGGCGACTGGAAGCGATCCCTGGATCGAGATTAGTGGAGATGAATGTCTTTTGTCCGGGTTAGATATCCGACTCCGACAACCTTGTCTAAAAATGTTACTAAATCTCGTCTAGAAATTTGACAAAATCTCTTCGAGAGATTTGGCAGAATCTTGTATAAAGATTTGATAGAATCTCTTCTAATGCATCCGAATTACTACAGTAAGGACCCGATTTTGTCAGCCCCTGGTAGCATTTTGGGCTGACAAAATCGGGACATTTTTTAAAATCATTTTTTTATTCATGAAAAATTGTTCTGAGCACGTCAGAGACGGAGATCGGTGTGGCGGGTCTGATTTGGGTCCGTTTAAAAATTACGTAACGTCAATGAGGGGCGGGGGAGTCCAGCGCTGTTTTACGCTTCATACAAAATTTTTAAATTTCTCTTTCAAAAATAGTTACGCGGTGGAGGAATTGCGGATAGGGTCTAAAATTGTAAAATTTTGCGTTACGTAATATTTGAACGAACCTTTTGTGGTAAAAAAAAATCGAAAGGGTGTTAAGGGCACAGAAAAAAATGGTACTTGGCAAAGTTAACTTTCAGTGCTTTTTGACTGTTGCGGCGAAAAGGGATGTTCTTCGGAGGATCATCGCCAAATTCTTACGAGCTGATCACAACGTCGTACTGCGAGTGCAAAACAGCTTTAAGCTGGAATTTTATTCTCATATGAGTATTAATCTTATAATTTCACTTATGTTACTTACATAATTTGGTCTTAGACATAGTATAGAACCATGATAAATTTCTTCCGCAACATTTCTGTTTGATCTCCTGTGATAGTAGTTTTAAGATTTTTCAATAACTTTTAATAACTTACTGTGATAACTTCTGTGTTACTTAGGATAATTCAATTTTAACGTGCTTGCAAACTATTTTCCATTAGCTAGAAGTAGATTAGATTATTATTATAAATTAATTCAATTATTTAGCCACAAATTAGAAATTACAAGTAACACTTGCATACTTTGACTCGTCACTGATTGAGACTCTCGATAACAAAATCTTATCTTCTGTCATTCTGCATGACCTATTGTGTTTTTTCGTATGGTGATTCGGTTGCGTGGCATCACGGGCAGTGTTGGCAGCAACATTGACAGCAGAACTATTAAATCTTTTATTTCTTTTTCTTCTTGTCATAACATCCCTACTGGAACACAGCCTTCTCCTAGCTTATAGCAATTGTGGTCTACAGAAGACAGTTGACACTGGTTAGCGCCGTTTAAATCATAACATCTAACTTTAGCTGTCAACAAATGAAAATGAACCAACATCTGATTAACAAGTATAGACACTCATAATGTCAGAATTGGCTACGTTTCCACTGCCTTTCCACTTTAATTTCCAGAGCCTAATCTCTAAAGAATCTCTGGAGAAATCTTTAAAGAAATGTTCGGTGAAATTTTTAGAGAAACTACCCGAGGATATACGGAACGTAACCCTCAAGACATTCCCGAAGGGATCCCGTAAGTAGTTTCTGCAAAACCCTGTACAGGAGTTCCGAATAAATCCCTCAAGTAATTTCTGAAAGAATCCTTACTGCAATCTCCGTAGAAATCTCTATAAAATTTCTTGGAGGAACTTCAGTAGAAGTTCCTGGACTATCTAAACATATTTGTATGGAGTAATGTCAGCAGGATGTCTTGGAAGAATCGCTAGGAAAATTCCTGGATCAATCCACGTAGCAATTGTAGGAGGAATTATTGGAGAAATCCTTGGAGAAACCCCTGGATACATAGCTGTAGGAGTTCATGTAGAAAATTTTTGAAAAAAAAATGCTGTAAGAAATCAGCAAAACTTTTGGAGGAATCCTAGCAGGAGTTCCAGAACAAGTCTCGAGAAAAGCTTCTGGACAAATCACAGGAGGAATGCCAGAAAAAATCTTAAAGAGACACACCTTAATGAAACGTTATAAAACTCCCGGAAGAATTCCTTTAAAAGCTTCCGGCGGAATTCTTGGAAAATACCAGCAAAAATTCTTACAAGAAACCACGCAAAAGTTCTTGAAGAAATTGCAGCAAGAAGTTTTGGGGGAATCCCATCTCGAATCCCTAAGGGTTTCCAATGAATACAATTCTGACAGCAATTTTTGAAGCAAACATAGCAGGAAATCTACAATACAGATCTCATAATAAATCTAGACCAACATGTAAAAAAGAGCGGAACAACCATTGCATGTCTCAACTTCTACCACCCTATCTAGGCGTATTTCAATTTATTTATGCAAACTTATCCCGTTATCAGATAGAGGGAAGTCTGCTCTATCTGTTACTGGTCAGAGATTACATCAAAAGGAAGGGAGAAGCAAAAATTCGAAATGATTGTTGCACCCTTTTCAAATGTTAGTCTATCTGCATCAACCCAAACAAGTAAATCTAGAGGAATCCCAGAGATGCCGGAAAGAAGTAAATGGATTGACTTGTGATCACAACAACAGGCAGCGTTTATTGTTTGTTCTGTTCCAGAGGAAATTCAGAAGAATAGTCTTTAGGCCCATATAGCCGATGTGATAAGCGCATGTGCAATCAGCAAAACCATGCTGAGGGTGACGAGTTTGATTTCCGGTTAGCTCAGAATCCATTTCATAATCCACATTTCCTTAACTACTCTGTGTATAAAATATCTTCACGACTACCACACGATATATGTACAAATGCAAAATAAACATTGGCTGTGGCTCAGTTAAAAATTGTAAAAGTTCTCATGAAATACTAAGCTGAGGAGCAGGCTGTGTCCCAGTTGGAACGTTACGCCAAGAAGAGAGAGATCTGGAATCTTAGCAATTTAAAACAATATTAGTTTAAAACATTGGCGAGAGTTGTGTGCTAAAATTGCCTTAATGTGTAATGTTTGCAAAACAAGTTTGGCCGTTTTCAAAAGTTACGCGAGTTTTGTTCATTGCGTAATTTTTCTATGACGCCTAAAGACATCAACTGCATTAATAATGATTATAAAATTGAAATTCTGAATGAAATAAAAATTTATTTTTTTACTTTTAAAAAGGCTGACAAAATCGGGTCAAAAAGCTGACAAAATCGGGGGTAGACAAAATCGGGGGCTGACAAAATCGGGTCCCCACTGTATAATGATTTGAATCAGTTTCTCCTAGAGATTCCACAGAATCTCTACTTGAAATTCGAAAGAAAATGTACAGCTACACTTGACAGAATAACGTCAGGATACTTATTCTCGTCCAGCGATTTGAAGGAATCGATGAAATCTCGTCCAAAGATACGACAGAACCTCGACTAAAGATTCGTCAAAATTTTGTCTGGAGTCTGGTGAAGAGATTCAACAGAATCTACTAAAAATTGAGATAATGTGTTATTCCGGGAAATGTCACTCCGGGAAATGGCATTCCGGGAAATGTGTCATTCCGGGAAATGTCACTCCGGGAAATGGCATTCCGGGAGATGGCATTCCGGGAAATGTGATCACGGTGCTTCATTTACCGTTATTATAAAAAAAAATAGACCATCAAAACCTGAAACGCCATTCTCTTTCTTCATCATTCCTACACCTCTGGGCAAATTTTTAAAAAAATCGTTAGACGAAATTTTGAGTTACGCCCTTTTAAAGGGCCTAACCCCTAAAAAATCAGAGTTTCTATAGAAAAACATCATATTTCGTAACAGAAGCATGTTTCTGCCATCAAAATTTGAAAAGCCAATCTCTTTCTTTATCATTTCTACACCTCTGGACAAATTTTTAAAATAATCGTTAGGCGAACTTTTGAGTTACGCCCTTTTAAAGGGCCTAACCCCTAAAAAATGAGGGTTTCTATGGAAAAACATCATATTTCATAACAAAAGCATGCCTTGAAGTCCCAAATAATAAAACGTATCATTAATAATGCTACAATTTGATACTATGCGCTAATATTGGCTATTTGTATTGATGTTTGTATACAAATTGGCCATTACGCTAATATAAGGGAAGTATTTTCAAACATGTAGGAAGCAATCATGTTTGTATCAACTGCCATTCATAGCGTGGGACGTAAGTTTTTTGTATTGCTTTTTTAAAGACAAAACAAGCGATGGCATGTGCCTATCCCATTCGTTAGATTTATTGGTGAATGCTGTTTTCAACTAATAAACATACAAAACTAAGGATTGAGATGATCAATTTTAATGATAGTTCTATATTTAACTTCTAAACTACGTTACCGAAGAATAAACGTGATCAAATGAAACTAAGTTTTATAATAATTCTACTATAAGTACTTATGACCTTCAAATGGGCGTAACTGGAGAATTTGACCAACATTATTTTTGAAATTCAGTTTATGGGTGTACATTAACTATATAAATGAAAAAGTAAATGAACTGTCGTTTATGTTTTTCATTGTATGTTGTTCTGGCTATAATAGTAAATGAAGCCAACAACGTCCGTATCCTAGAGGTTAAAGAATACTTCACTTATACTGGCGTTATGGCTAATTTTTATACACAATGCATTCAATATTAGTGCATAGTATCAAATTGTAGCATTATTAATGATACTGTTCATTATTTTGGACTTTGAAGCATACTTCTGTTATGAAATATGATGGTATTCTATAGAAACCCCAATTTTTTTAGGAGTAAGGCCCTTTAAAAGGGCGTAACTCAAAATTTCGGCTAACGATTATTTCAAAAATTTATCCAGAGGTGAAGGAATGATAAAGAAAGAGATTGGCGTTTCAAATTTTGTTGGCAGAAACATGCTTCTGTTATGAAATATGATGTTTTTCTATAGAAACTCAGATTTTTTAGGGGTTAGGCCCTTTAAAAAGTCAGGCCCTTTAAAAGGGCGTAACTCAAAATTTCGTCTAACGATTATTTTAAAGATTTGTCCAGAGGTGTAGAAATAATAAAGAAAGAGACTGGCGTTTCAAATTTTGTTGGCAGAAACATGCTTCTGTTATGAAATATGATGTTTTTCTATAGAAACCCTCATTTTTTAGGGGTTAGGCCCTTTAAAAGGACGTAACTCAAAAATTCGCCTAACGATTATTTTAAAAATTTGTCCAGAGGTGTAGAAATGATAAAGAAAGAGATTGGCGTTTCAAATTTTGATGGCAGAAACATGCTTCTGTTACGAAATATGATGTTTTTCTATAGAAACTCTGATTTTTTAGGGGTTAGGCCCTTTAAAAGGGCGTAACTCAAAATTTCGTCTAACGATTTTTTTAAAAATTTGCCCAGAGGTGTAGGAATGATGAAGAAAGAGAATGGCGTTTCAGGTTTTGATGGTCTATTTTTTTTTTGATAATAACGGTAAATGAAGCACCGTGGTGATACCACCGTTCAGTAGAATTCCGTGAGGAGTTCCGATAAAGTCCTGCTTAACAGTCCAACGAAGTCTTGTCTAGAGATTCGACCAAATTTCGTCTAAAAGTTCAACAATATGTCGTCCCAAGATTCGAGTAAATCTAGTCCAGAAATTCGACAGTATTGCGTCTACAAATTCGGTAAACATTTTTGGAGAAATTAGTCAGCCGTCTCGCCTAGAAAACCAATTAAATTAAGTATAAAAATTGGGCAAAATCTAGTCTAAAGATTCGATAAAGAATCTCATCGAGATTCATCAGAGCCATGCCAAGACATTCAACGAAATCTCAATTATAATTGGTAAGAAGTATCGTCTAGAGTTTCGACAGAATATCGTCTAAAAAGATATAGCCAGAGTCTGAACTAGAGAATTGTTAGGGACCATTCATGGGGAGGGGGGATGATGGGAAGTTGGTTCTGGCCAAAGTCTATGCTCCATACAAATTTCAAAATTTTGTATGGGGGGTCTGTGATGGGCAAAATTTGGTCTACGTAGGTAGTTTATGAACAGCCCCTTAGAGGTCCATCCAGAGTTTGTAGCAGAAGTTCGACAAAATTTCGAAAGGAAATTCAAAAGCCCAATCAATCATATGTTCAAAAATTTGCTTTCAAGCGATTTAGAGAACCGTAATAAAACCAAGATAGTTTTATTTCAGCGTTATGATGGTATTTATAACCTCGTCGAATCTAATCAACTCTCAAATGTCGATGCGAAGGGATTTGTTCTGAAGATACGACAGATACTGACAGATTTTTGATCAGAGATTCAACAGATTCTCGTGAACAACTTCAACAAAGAAATGCGACAGAGTTCTATTCGAAGATGCGACAACATTTCATCTAGGAATTCTACAGAGTGTCGTCTAGAGTTTCCACTGAATTTCATCAGAAGATTTGGAAGAATCTCGTCTAAACATTCAAAAGCATTCCGTCCAGTGATTCAGCAATGTCACGTTAAAAGTTTTGTTTTATCCAGAGATTCGACAAAAAAATTTCAAGAGATCCAAATGAACCATGTAAGGAGATTCAGCTGAATCTAGTAAAAAATTGAAAGAAAAAACACCTTGGTGCACGAGAAAGGCAAAAACGTGTCTGAAGATTCAAAATAATAAAGTCTAACGATTCGATACAATCTCGTCAAGAGATTCAAGCGAGCTTTGTCTAGATACGTCTAAGCTTTGACTAAATAGAGATTTGAACATGCATTGTTGAGAGATTCAAAGAGTTTCGGCTAATGATTTGAAAGAATTTCGGGTACATCAATATTTTCAAGAAGAGTCTCGTGCAGAGATTCGACAAAGTCGCGTTACAAAAATTTGAAAGAAACTCGTCTAAGAATACTAGGTAACCTCGTCTGGAGATTATAGGAAATCTCGTCTGGAGATACAAGAGAACCTCGTAAGAAGATTCGACAGACTGTTAAACCCCAATTTTAGAAGACCCAACACTCTGGAGATTCGACAAAATCTCGTCTAAAATGGCAATAGAATCTCGTCCAAAGATTAGACTAAACATTATCTAGAGATTCAACAGAGTTTTGGCTACAATTTCGACAGCGTCTTAGACAATTAGAGAGCATTGGATAGTATTGTTTAGAGTTTCGACAGAAACTCGTCTAACAAATGACAGACTCTCGTCTAAAGATTCAAAAGAATTTCGTCTAGAAGAGTTTCATGTAGGGATTTCACAGAGTCTTGTCAGGAAATCCAATAGAATCTTGAGAAGATTCAGCAGAATCTCAATCAATTTTTTTAAATAATTTCGAATAGAGATTCGGCTAAATGGAGTCTAAAAATTCCACAGAAGCCTGATGAAATTCGGTCAAGAAACTCTACGGAAGTTTTCAAAGAAATTTGACAATCTTGTTCATACATCCGACAAAGTATCGTCTTGAGAGCCGAAATTCGACAGAATCTCGTATAAAAAGTGTACAAAGTCTTGTCTAAAGATTCTACGATAATGTAACAGGATGTCGGTAGAGATAAATAGTTTTTCGGTCATATATTCAACAGAATTACGTGAACACAGACATATTCTCGTTTAAAAATGTTGCAGAGTTTTGACTGCGGTTCGTTGAGAGATTCAGCAGAATTTCATCTACAGTCGTGGCAGAATGTCGCTTAAAGGTTCGTCAGCGTCTCGTCCAGGGATCCGATAGATTTTAGTCTGGAAATTCGACATTATTGTATACGAGATGCGGCAGCATCTCGTCTAGAGATTCAAAGGCATTTAATCTAGAGCTCTGACAGAGTCTAGGCTATAGATACGACAACATGCAGATTTGGCATAACTCCATTGATAGCTTTGCCAGAATCTTGACAGTAGATGTCATAAATTTCCGTAGATTCTATAAATTCTTAGTCTAGAGATTGGAGTAAATTACGTCTCGACATTTCCATGAGTGGTCTATTTTTCGCAGTGTTGCAAAAAATCATCTCATTTATTTGAATACTAACCAACACATCTTTCCAGTCATTTTTTCTTCTAGTCATGTTCAGAACGATTTCATTCAATCAGAGCACCTATCAAATGAGAAGCGAATCCTTGTCAATTGAATAAATTGCCACTCGAATGAGTAGCTGGGCACGAAACATGAAAACCCTGCAAAATTCCGCCAGACTGAAAAAATGTCGAATTCCGGGTCATTTTTTATCAAATCACTGTTGGGCCAACATCGAACAATTTTAGGGTCTATGTTGGGTTTGGTAGCCAAAATGAAAATAGATTAATGATAGGTTGATTTCGGGATTGACGTCATCAATGATGGTAAAAGCTTTAAATCTACAACACCATAAATGAATGCTCCAGCTAGGCTCAACTGAATGATATATGCTTTGACTGAGGCTGGAGCTGATGTCAATTGAATGATCAGAGGCTAGTCAATTGATATTCCGATGGTAAATGGAAAAATGAGTGGTTACCTTTATCAATTTCAGCTATAAATTTCGGTTGATGTACTTTTGGTTGGTGAGCCCATTCCATATTCTATTATTTTAATACAGAAACTGTACATCACAAAATTTTTTTTTACAGCGGTTGAACGTGAGGATGCAGAGTTCTCTTTGATCTCTAGTAGTAACAAACTAATATTATTTCCCTTCCCAACAGACTATTAGTGCTGGACAGGGCCGGATTTAAGGGGGGGGCAGGGGGGCTATGGCCCCGAGCCCCCACATTTCAGGGGCCCCCACAAAATGTTACTTCAAATGGGAACCGATAAAAGTAGTGCTAGAAACATCTTGATTTAATTTTTATCACAAGTACTTCTACTCTCAAGATGTGTGTGAAATATTGAGCTTCAAATTAGAAAGAAGCAGATATCTGCCTTTTATTAAAATTTCAAACTTTTCCAGAAAGTTGTTAAGATTTTTAAGGTTTGAATTGATCACTCTTGTGAATTGCACAAGTTATTTTACCGAAAATACATGAGAAAATCTTCACCTGAGTTCTGGATGAAATCTTAAACGCTATGGAATTGAGAGTCGAAAAGTTTCTGCTGAAAGTTCGTGCTTATTTTTGTCGAAAATTATTGGTGTTATTTTTAAAAATGTCCTACTTAGTTCTTTGAAGATATGCAAGTGTATCAGTCAGAATAAAGAAATGTTTTTAGAATTGTAGATTTTGATTTTGCTCACCAAATTTATTAATTATTCAAATCGAACCCCAGAATTGTTGAAATATTTCTTTGAAGGAACTAGAAAGAATCCGATCTAAAGATTTAGGCGGAGACCTGATCCAATTTTTATCAATATGATTGAATCCATGACGAATTTTTCTTCCTGGCTTGAATATGTTATTTAAGGCGAACTCTTAACAAATCCATAGGTTCTTTATGAAAATTGCAGTAGATATTTGTGGAGAAATGCTTGAAAGATCCTGAAATATTGAAAGTTTTCCAAACATTTTTTGTTTAATTTGCATGGCTAAAAATTCGTCCGCCAAAGATTATTATGAAATTTAACTTATAATTCTATTCAAAGTAAAACAGAAATTCCATCAGGAACTCATTACGGATTTCCGATGAAATTTCTTCAGCAGCTTTTAGTAGAATTTCCGCTAAAAATACCTTTATGGATTTTTGCCTCTTGAAGTTTCACAAGGAGTTCTTAACAATTATTCTGCGCATTCACCAGAAACTCCTCTCGAACTCGCGTAAGGAATGTTTATGCTTAAGTTCCACAAAAAAAGAATCCTGGTGGTAATCGGTCAGCAACTCTATAGATTTCATCAATGATTCCACAAGAAATTCTATTTGGAGGTTTCGCAATAACAGCCCCAAAGATAGGGCTATAAATTTTATCTGAAATTTATCGAGAATGTCTCCTATAAAATCTATGTTTAAATTTCTTAAAGAACTTTCTCATGAATTTCGACTTGATCAATAGAATCTAATATTATGAACACTTTCGGATAAAGCGTTATTTACCCAAGTAACCATGACGCTTTATATAGAGCATTATTTTCGCTTTATAGTGTATTATATGGCATGCGATATAAAGTTGTTTTGTCATATAGGCACCATTAAAGTAGGTTTAAAGTCGAAAGTGGCGCTACTATTGTTGATTTACAGCAAGCTTTACTGTGGTGATTGCTAAAGCATATAAAATGCTTGTACCTTATAGCTAATGCAATCAAATCGCATGGAATGCACACTTAATGCATCATGTCAAAAAAGAAAAAAAAAGTATGTTTATCATTGTACGGGATGGCAGTGGACTGTACTGCGCTGGCTACGTTGTGGTGCTCGCGTTCCGCTCAGGAACCGAGCCGGGTGGGAGCAGGAACCCTCACGTTCCTTCCCGGGATGATGGCCGGACGTTGGCCTGGCTTCGCCTCATGAAGCCTCGGTGGTTGAGCTGGACTAGCCCTGCTAGCAGCAACCTGATAACTCTTTGAGCCTTGATAAAGGCTGTTGGGTGTGGAGGAAAACAATTTCCGAACAACTCCGTTGCTCCGAATAACTCTAGGAAAATTATTTCTGAACAACTCTTTTGGTGGAATCGGGGATGTTTCAGAAGCGCGATGACTAGATACAAACACAGGAGATTTTACTTAAACTGCTATATTCATCTTCTCTTCACTTAGCTTTGATGTACACTCTTCGGTGGTTCGCAGAAAACTGATGCTGCTGCCACGATGCGTACTATATTTATAGCCCGCACGAGGTGATGGGGCCACGCGCCGATCACGCTATTGGCGCACCGTCGCGTCGGTCGGCTCTGCTTGCTGTCTCGTCTCATGCGGTCTGCACGTGCTACGGCTCTCTTCAGGTCTGCTTCGCGCTGCTGTGTTGTTGCTTCGACGAACGATGAAAAATTACTGACTCTGATCGCTGTTCGGCAGTTGGTTTTATTGTCGTCGCTTTGCCGTTCAGCACTCGCTTCGTCGTCGTCGTTCGTTCGTCGCTGGTTGGATGGGCGGAGCTCTCGTGGTGCAGATGTGTGGCTGCCACTGCTAGATGCTTCTTCAGTTTGACTGCTGTCGAACGGAACAATCATTTTTCTATCTATTTTTATCTTCCGATACTCTCACTTTGATGTTTTTTATTGTATTTCGGGAATTGAACCTAGACTGCTGAAACTGACCACGATGAAACTCGGACGCGCTAATGCTGTGTGCTACGATACCATGTATTTTGCACCTGGAAAAATGTGCAACATAAAGTAAAGTATACTTAGCTAGTGCCTTATTGAGTTGTGTTTTCAGCAAGTCCAAAAAATGTGCCGGGGTCTAAATGCCATCAGTTATGTTACTCTCGAATATCAATTCGTCTGTGTTGATTCTGTTTTTTTTTTGTTTTCATATGTGCTCACTTCTACCTTAATAAGAAACAATACAAACAGCGCTTCAATTCGTCCTTTTATGAATTCGGGTTTAACAAGGAAACCGATACCCCACATAATTTTTGTTCCCTCAGCATCTGATTATTTTCATGTCCCAACCAGAAACCTAAAAAACCATACATAATATAAATTTTCACACAGCAACATCAGAGCATGATAATCTAAGTGCTCCGCAGCAATCCATGAAAATTTTGGTTTGTTTTGAATGGTTCTGTTTCTAAAAGTGTTTTTTGCAATTCCTCATCGTAATAGGCTGTTTTACCTCACGCAAATCTGACAGGAAAAGGCCTACTTTCCCACACCAAATTAACAGTGTTGTAATGGTTCATTACAGCACTGATTTGCGTTGCGTAATGAACCATTACAGCACTGTTTTCAGTTTAGATCAACTTCTTGATGCTTTCTGGATGCAGTTTTGAAAAATTATGACAACTGCATGATCAGATTTTCTTAAACATGGCTATGAGCATCAGTATGCAGTTTGATGAAAAATTTTGTTCAAGCGGTAATTTATGAACTTGCAAAAAACGTTGTACGCAACTCGGTGCAGAACTCGATTTTTACAGCACTCGTCGTAATTATCCAACTCGGCAAGCCTCGTTGGATAAATGTACGACTCGTGCTGTAAAAATCGTCATTCTGCACCTTGTTGCGTAAACTACTATTACAGTTTTTTTTTTTTTTGAACTGAGCGATATTTTTCTGTTTACAACGATGGAAGCTTTAGTAAAGGCACATATAAAGTAATAAATACTTGCATTATTGATTGCTATAATGCTTTTAACATGGTAATGCAATGAAGCATTTAACAACGGATCTATAGAACTATACAGAACTGTCAAAATCTCGTAATGCTTCAATGCTTTCATAATGTAGATTAAACGCTTCATTACTTGACAGATGTAAAATAAAAGTTATGTTGCATTAGCTAAACTATAATACGATGGAATTAATGTTATGATATAATGCTTGTGGTTACTTGGGTACTTGATAAATTTTCTTTTACAATTGTCTTCAGACTAGATTTTCATATATGGATCTCTGTTATGCTTAATTTATAGTGGATGCCTTTTGTCTAGTTACGCTTATTAAGCTAGATTAAGACGGATACAAATTTCATTTTGACTTTTTGTCCCCCCCCCATTCGAAAATTGTTGGCAGTATATTGCCTTTTAAGGGGGTAGTTAGAAAAATATTTATCCTGCCAATTTTTTTTAACAAATCCGTTGAGTTTTATTATTTTTATCGCCCCCTCTCGACCAGGCAAACAGTGCCAGTGGTGGGACAAAAAGAAAAATAAATATTTGTATCGGCCTAATTTCTTCAATAACAACCCTAGTTTTTGGAAGAATTTTTCATATTTTCTGGATTTTTCTACAATGAAAAAAATTCTCTAAAAAGGGGGCCCCCACAACACTGTGGCCCCGGGCCCCCACATTTGTAAATCCGGCCCTGGTGCTGGACCAAATATTACAAAGAATAATCAAGTATTCGAGTATGTGTTATCCCTATAATAATGGATCAACATTCGAAAGACCGTATCCATGCATCCTTTCTGAGCACATTGACTTCAGATAAATCCACCTGCCCATTTCAAAACCCTGCTACACGAAAACAATGTGTTGGCGGTTAACTAATAATTGGGATTACCCCTGTTTAACCGCTCTGGAGGTTAGCTAGCCTCTCACCTCATTATAGTCTAAGCTAGTCCTACCAATTTCCAGTCTTCTAGCTAACCTGTTATCCCTCAAGAGTTCACGAGGGTTCAATTGGAGTCTGATTCATGGATGACTGTGCAGAAAAGTACGCACGTTCGAATTTGTATCCACTCTTCAGAAATATCTCTGATCTACAAATAATAATCCGCACGGAAACGCCCAGATCCCGGGATTCCAAAAGTGAATCATCTCTTCATCATATCACCACAGCATGGATCGGAGACCAGTAGGTACGTGCGGAATTTACCGGAAATTTCTCCGCAATTTATCAGTCATCAATGCACGCGGCATGGTAATCGTACCTCGCCACGAACCTTGTCAGTTCGACGGCATCGTATCGTCCAGCCTGTCCGATGTGTACTATAGTAGTGTCGATCAACACGACGAAAAAAAATCGTAAAAAATTAATAAGAAAAAAAAAAGTAACATCAGTGATCTTGACACTGATGATGCGAAACGTGTTTTCCGCGTGGCGTGATACCACCATCACACCTGGATCGGTGGACTTGACTTGCGGCGGCACTGCGGTCAATCAACAACAGTCAAGTCAGTTGAGTCAGTCAGTCAGTGATAGTGCGTTGTTGGTACGACTATGAACATACCTACGTCATTGCGTGCTTTAATGCGAGAGAAGCAATGGGGAAGCCGTAAGCGTATGAGCAATCCAGCAACAAGTTTGAGGCAATTAAAATATTAATTATTGTAGAAATTTCTGCCATTCGACACGAGACTCGGTGACGGTGCATAGTGGTTTCGTTTAGTGGGAGAGGCGGTCATAAATCTTTCCGCCACGTCTGAGCTATCGAAAGTGTTTTTAACTAATAAAAGCACTCGAATATCTGCTGACGTCTATTTCGACTCCGTATTTTGAATTAAGATCAATTCACAAAGATCAGACATTTTCACTCGATTTGACCTATGAATCGTATCACTGTGCGTTGTGTCGACGGAGCGAAACAAGGTAATTCTCCAGAAAAGCAAACAAAAAAATCGCACTTACCCAAATCAACGAGCGACCGCCTTTCCATCCGATAAGCGCAATGTAATAAAATATGCGTTCGTCGTTAAGCGAAAGAGAGCGAGATAACCCGCAAAACATTAAATAATTAATAATCCCTATTCTTCCATTTCCATGGCTGTTTCCGTTACAAAAAAGCCACTTACCCGGCACTCGGGGCAGTGATACGATCCCAAGCGGGCACACAGTGCAAAAAGTTCACAATGAAGCACTCTCCTCTGAACTGCGGAGTGCGGAGAGCTCGCAATCGCATATGGAGAAATCTGCGGCCAGAAAAATGACCCTCGCAAATTATACGTTACACATATGCACCGCGACGCGCCGATTGAACCGAAGACCCGCTTTCGGATGTAATGTAGATGTAGCTACCTTTCCGCTTTGGATTTCTAATCGATGATCGGCCCGAAAAAGCGTCATCAAGTTCGAAGCTATAGGAACCGAGCAAGTGTTGCACCATTCAATACATGTAAGTATGTGCTAGTTCACATGGGTCTCTTCCGTTTCTCCTTATGAACTGTGTCGCACCCACGTCACTGACGAAAACGCTTACTTCCGAACTGCATTTATCCGCCCTTGGGTTACGAGGCCAAAAAGCTAACGAAAAAAAAACGCGCTGCAAATGGGAAAGATAGCCCTTCGCGGCTGGGAAATGCACGTGGCGAAGGTGGTTCGCGTGGATGAATTTGACCCGAGCTTCTTATTCGACTCTTGGCCAGGTTCTGTTTTCGAAACTACGGTTCACAACCTCAACCAAATAAACTTGGCCAGGCCATGCATTGCCAAAATTGCAACAAACAAAAAATCAGAAACTCCAAAAGGTGTCTGCAGCAGTATGCATCTGAGCAATTATTGTTAAAAATTTGTATAAAATAATGCTCTCTAAATCTACGCACAAATCGTGTAGATGTATAATTGTGTTGCTTCGTTCAACCATACCAAATTTTAAACAAAAAAAAATAGAGCGATCAAAATCGTCAAAGTGACACTTTTAGAGTTTCCAAAAACGCACGAAACTACGCATTTTCAACTGCTCTATAAGTGATTCTTGGGCTACTTTGATGATATGATATGTATAATGAAACTGAAAAAGAACAGCCAGAAAACTGGTTTTTCTTGAACCACCCCTAGGCTTAGTCAGAAAAAAGGAAGAGAGGAAATTATCAGTGAGATAGCTGATAAAAGCCGTGTACAGATAACGGTATCAGTTTGAAATTATCACACTAGATGGCAATGTCAAAATATTCAACCCAATATGTCTCCACGGAAATATCCAACGTTTCTTACCAGGATTATCAGGTATCAGAAGGCCGACTCCAGAGGCACGTCATCCTCCATTTGGGACATTTGTGCCATCGCCAAAATAATAGCCTATTTCATCATCTACTTGAGGGAAAAGGAAGGAAATAAGGATGAGGATGGGGATAAGGACTGGTAGGGAAATAAGAAAAATACCCTGGAAGAGAGTACTAACGCATAAGCGTACCACAAAGGGTTCAAACAGCGCCCTGAAAAGGGCACTGTAAAAACGCATAAAGCGAAAGAGAGCCTATAACTCTTTACCACAGCGGGTTAAGAACAACAGAATATCCTGAATATTCAGGTCTCTGAAGTCAGGTTCACTTAATAAGTGTTTACCGAATACTCGGAAACGCAATTGCGCAAAAACTGGACAATTACATATCAAATGATACGAAGTTCCATAATCGGATTTACAGCTGTCACAGGCAAATGAATCAGCTTGCTGAATATTCGCCATGTGATAGCTGAGTCGGCAGTGGCCAGTCAATGCTTAGACCAGCATGCTGCAATTCTGCTTTGACAGATTTGTAGGATACTTCGCCACCCTTGGAGATGGCTCAGTACAATACAATTTGGTTCGACGACATGACTCCAAACTATTCCAGTATTGTCTGTGTTGAGTAGCAGCCCAGGTGTGAATCTGAAGCTTTACCCAACACTTCGATATCGGAATAACTGGCTCAGGGCCAATGAAGTCATGTGATGCTCCAGTGCGAGCTAACTCATCAGCCAATTTATTTCCAGCGATGGAACAATGGCCAGGTACCCATACAAGGTGAACAGCGTTTGCTGAATTCAGCTCCTCGATTTGAGTTCAAAAAGCGATAACTTCCTTCGACCTAGAGTTAGCCGAAGCAAGTGCTTTAATAGCAGCCTAGCTATCCGAACAGAAGTATATTACTTTGCCCATTACGTGCTGCTGAAGTGCTGATTGCACTCCACACATAAGAGCAAAGATTGCGGCCTGAAAAACGGTGCAGTGTCTACCAAGTGAATAAAACTGATACAGCCTTAGCTCACGAGAATAAACACCAGCACCTGCTCGACCTTCGAGAAGGGAGCCATCAGTGTAACATACGATGCCGTCTGAAATACTTCTCTCCAGATAACCAGATGTCCACTCTTCCCGGGAAGGGAATTTCGAGGAAAATGTCCTATATGGAAAATTACAAGCATTTGTACGATAACTTGGAGCAAGGACAATTTTGTCCCAATTCACCAAAAGTGGAAATAACGAGGTGTGTGTTGATGTGCGGTTCACAGGAGTTTCCTCTAGTAGACCGAGTACCCGTAACCGGTACGTGCAAGAAAGTGCTTCTTGTTTGAGATGAATGTGTAGTAGAGCAACGTCAAAGAGAACTTCGAGCACTGCCGTGGGAGTTGAAGAGAACGCTCCAGACAGAACGCCATTAAGCACATCCTTTGGAGATGGCCTAACTTTGATTGGACCGTTCTCATTTCGCCCTTTTTCCACCACAAAAGACACCCATAAGCCAATATTGGCCGAACAACAGTTGTGTAGATCCATTTGATATACTTGGGTTTTAGACCCCAAGTTGTACCAAAGGTTCGCCGGCATTGCCCGAAGGCCATACAAGCTTTCTTGATTCTGAACTCAATGGGAGGTATCCAGGAAAGCTTGGAATCAAGAATGACTCCAACGTACTTTACCTGTTCAGTCACATCGATTTCAGAATCAAAGAGACGCAAAGGTTTCGCCTTTCCTTAAAAAGAACAATAGATGTTTTACTCGGATTAACCGAAAGGCCATATTGGCGACACCAACCCTCAACTACCTGAAGGGCGCTTTGCATCAAGTCGAAAAGGGTGGTGATTTGGTGATACACATACCAACTAACAACGCTAGGTAGTCGTCGGCAAAACCATAAGTAGGAAAACCGCTATTATTGAGTTGCCTCAATAGCGTATCAGCTACAAGATTCCACAAAAGCGGTGACAAGACTCCCCCTTGGGGGTATCCACAAACACTCAATTTCCTAATCCCTGTTAGACGCAATGTCGAGAAGAGATGTTGGTTTTTGAGCATTTGATGCATCCAATTGGAAATCATTGGAGATATACCATGACCCCGTGCGACTTCCAATATGGCATCGAAAGGCACCCTCGATATCTAAGAAAACACCCAAGCAGGATTCCTTTTGAGCGAATGCTTTCTCGATATCGTAAACAACCTTGTGTAAAAGAGTCACACTGGACTTACCAGATTGGTAGGCATGTTGGTTCACATGAAGAGGCACGTTGGCCAGATGAACATCACGGATGTGATGATCCACAATGCGTTCTAAGCATTTCAGATGAAAAAAGCACAAACTGATTGGTCTGAAACTTAGTGCTTCTTCATACGACGCACGACCCAGTTTCGGAATGAACTTCACAGTAATATCCCGCCACGATTTGGGAATATACCCTGTTGCAAAACTGCAACTGCATTTGGCAAACGAAGTTCGTTCACTCGGAAATCCTTAGATTTCGCAAGCAAATCAGTAACCCCAACCGAATCAGTATAAAGATCCCAGTTTGTTGACCGAGGATTCCTGAAACGCAATGTTTGCGAAGTAACATTTAAATGTTCAAAAAAGATATAGCGATGGTCAGATAAAGATTCTTCATCTGACACATGCCAATTGGTCAGCTCGTGACTAATTCTGCTAGAGCAAAGCGTTATATCTAACACTTCCTCTCTAGCAGATACCATGAAAGTTGGGCGGTTGCCTATGTTAAGTAATGCAAGATCTGTACTACTTAAGTACTCCATCAAACTGGAGCCTCTCAAGTTAATGACTGAGCTGCCCCAGATGATATGGTGAGCATTACCATCACTGCCAACAATTAGCGGAAGGCCTTTTGAAGTGCAGTATGCGATGACTTGTTTGAAAGCATCCGTAGGGGATGGTTCATCATGCGGTTAATACACAGAACAATAGACGTATTTCCTGTTGAGGTTTCCAACAGATACATCAATTGTGATAGCACATACATCTCTGGTGGTTAGTTCAGAGATGAGTGTAGCAACTATTGCGTTGTTGACAAGCACACAGGCTCGAGGCATGACACGCGAGTTTGCCATTTCATGTTTACTGAAAGTGGCAAACAACTCGGTGTTTCCTAGATAGAAATTTCCCTTACGAAAGTAAGGTTCTTGTACCAAGGCCACTTGGGCTGTACCATTTTGCATAAGTCTGCAAAGATTGATCGTTGCTGTTCTTTTATGCTGAAGATTGATCTGAGCTATCCAACCGTAGCCACTACCCAAACTAGGTAAGATTAAACTCTTCGCAACAACAGCACAACAAAGAACAGCAACAATAAAACCAAATCGGTATCGATTGGAAAACGCCAAAGGCGAGGATACACAGAATACACTGTGTAAATCGCAGAATGCGAAACCATATAAGTGAAAATTTGAACTACTTAACCACATCTTCATAATCCCGCCCTTATTTAGCCTCAAGTGAGACTAAAGAAGGGCAGCTGATTGTCTCGGAGAAACACAAGGTCCACTGCACCATTGCTCCGGTTAGCGCAGTAAGGGCAACATACTGTGGAGGGCGCCCTGGTACTCCACAGGCTCCGTTAGCGGTTAGGTTTTTATTAGACCCCCCTTGCCATTCATTCCTAGGCACGGTAAGGATAAAGCCGCATCACACCATGAATTAGGGGTCACCTGTTCAGTAGACTCTTACCACTGGAGCAGGCGGTCCGTAGTGTTATTCTTAGCCAATTGAGACAACCGCGCTACCAACACTAGACAGCTATCTAGGCTGATCGAGAAAAGAAGTTAATATTGATGATCAACTTCATACGGGCTCGAACAGCCGACTTTGATGAGATACTGGAACTGAAAAAGATACAGCCAGAAAACCGGGTTTTCTTGAACCACCCCTAGGCTAAGTCAGAAAAGAGGAAGAGATGAATTATCAGTGAGATAGCTGATGAGAGCCATGTACAGATAACGGATCAGTTTGAAATTATCACAGTAGATGGCAATGTCAAAATATTCAACGATTCCTCCCAATATGTCGCCACGGAAATATCCAAGGATTTTTACCAGGATTAATCTCGTAATTTATCCCGAGAATTCTTCAGGAATTCGTCCCAAGCTTTCTCCTGAAATTTCCTCCGGTATTCAACATTTGGAGTTTTCTGGAATTCCATCAAATATTTTTCTAGGAATTTCTCCCGGAATTTATACAGGGATTTCTGCAAGTATTTACAGAGAAACTCTTCTTGAGATTCTGTCAGGGTTTCCTCCAGAGATTTCTTCACAATTCTTTCAGAAATTTCTCCTGGGATTCCTCCCTAGATCCTGTTATTGATTTTTCCCAGGGTTTATAAAAGAATTTCTCCATGTATATTTTCAGAAATGTTTCCATTGGGCATTCCTCCAGGGATTCCATTATGGATTTCTTCAGATATGACTCCCAGGTCCTTATTTAATTCCTTCCGAGATTATTTTGGGGGTTGCTTCCAGGATTTTTCCAGGGGTGACTTCAATGAATTTCCCTAGATGTATTCAAAGATTCCTCTGGCAGCATTCATTTACTACGCTAAAATCATCTCTTCAGGGACTTTTTCTTGGATTCCTTACGGCTTACGGAATTCTTTAGATTCCTTCCAGAATTCATTCATTGACTCCTGCCCGAATTTCGTCCGCAATAACTTCAGAAATGCCTTCAGGAAAGTGTAGAATTAGTTCGTAAGTTGAACTACACATTAATGAATACAAACCAAAAACTAGAAAATTCCTTCAGGAATTTTCCTCAGAATTCCTTCAGTGATTCATCTAGGAATCTTTCAGGTCCTTCAAGATCCTTGCAAGGATTCCTCCAGGAATCTTTCGGATATTACTCCTAGCATTCCTTCAGAGATTTCTCCTCAGTTCTTCCAGTATTTCTTCTACAATTCTTTCTCACATTTAAGGGATTCTTCGACGATTATTTCAGCGATTCCTACCAGGATTTCTTCTGTAATTACTTTAGAGATTCTATCAGGGATTTTACTCGGGATACCTTCAGTGATTTCTCTAGAAATCTTCCAGGGATTCTCCAAGATCCTTACAGGGATTCCACCAGGATTTATGAAGAGATTACTTCAGAGATTTCTCCTAAGATCCCTTCATTGGTTTCTACCACGATTTCTTCTAGGACTCTTTCCGTGATTATTTTATTATTCCGAGACTTTTTCTTGGGATTCTTCTACGATTCTTCCAGCGATTTTTCTAGGGATTCCATTATCTTTCAGAATTCCTTTGAGAATTTCACCTGAGGAATCCTCCATTAATTAGGAATCATCTCTCTTGAGATACCTTCAGGGATTCCACTCGAAGTTTTTTCAGAGACTCCGCCCGGCATTCTATCAGGGATATATTTTTCATGGATTCCTTCCGGGATGCTTTTAGAAGTCTTTCCCGATATTTTTAGAGGGGTTTTTCAAGGATTCCACCAGGATCCTTCCAGGGTTCCTCTTCCTCCATTGATTTCTTTTGAGATGCCTTCGGAGTTTCCTTCCAAAAATTCTTTCAGAAATTCCTTCAGGGATGCTTTCAAAGTTTTTCCAAGGGTTCCTTTCGGAATGCTTTTGCGGATTGCTAAATCGATTCCTTACGGGGTTTCTTAGGGATTTCTCCCAGGATTCTAATATTGCTGAACCAACCTGATAGGGTCACAGTGTCATTAGTAATCATACGATCGTAAATTCAACATATTCGAAATGAAAGCGTAATGAAATTACGACATGTCGCGACACCGATTAACTCCGTTGTTTTTGTTTCAATACGTAGTCACTTCCAACAAAAAAAAAAACGAAGCAAACAGCACCTTAACCCTTAGTTTTAAATAGGTTTAAACTAGGATCACTATGTCTAATCCGGAAAATGTTATTTTCATTTGTTTGCAAGTTGGAGACATTTTCTACTTATCCGGATTCATTTTATACTGCGCCACAATTACGAAATGAAGTGCAGCGTACCAAGAACTTGAGAACCCTTGCATGCACACACATGACTGCAAGCAGGCAGGCAGCGCCGGCGATGATAACGACCAAGAACAGAAAACAATCACCTGCGGGGTGTGCAATTAAACACCCGTGCCAATTAGAAGAAAGGAATCGTGACTGGTGGCGTCGTCTTCGTCGTCGTCCAGTTCCTCCTAATTGAATATCGCCTAGCCTGGGTCTTCCTTCGTCGCCGCCCAGCAACCCCTAGCTCCTATTCTCTGTATATCCAACACTCCATCCCCCTATCAATGATGATGAATTGTTCCCTCCGGTTGGATTGTCGTCGTTCGCTCTAGCACTGGCTCTGAGTTGCATTCTGATCCCACGTTGCCTTCCTAGTAGATAGATCGATAACCGTCCTCGTCGTAACAAAAAGAAGTCCCCCGGCCGCCCGCGGCCGGTCAACGAGATGCGCTCGAAAGATGTCGCTGAATGAACCAAGAGGCTGCGCATCTTGGTGACAGTGTGAAAAATGTTGTTTGTCCGTCCTCCTAACATTACCTAACTGGTCGATCCGAAGGGAAGGCTAAAATTAGAAATTCCTCATTCCCATGTGTCAACTGGACCTCTCAGCTCACCGGTGACTGACGGGTGGTTGATCTTCTGTCCGCCGCGCGGACTAATCGATGACAGCACACAGGTCGAGTCGCGCGAATCCGGTCGGCTGGCTGGGGTCCATCCGTCCGGAGATGATCGATAGTTGCGCGGCAGCGGAGTGAGATGATGATGAATCACCTGAGAAGCGCTACCTCGAAGAACGTCGCCATCGTCGGTTGTCGTGATGCGCGCGGGTCAATCCGCTGAGATGCATCAGCAGCAGCAGCGTGCTGCATAATGGATGTGCGAAGTTTAAATGGGGGTTAAACGGGGTGCCAATCACCATGTGGCGGGCGGTGGTGGCGACACAGAGGGAAGATAGTTTGTTTAGTTTAGCTGACCACCTGCCAGCCTGCCTACCTGCCCTCCTGGTGAATCATTACGGGTTTATTAATGAGTTCAGAGTCATCACACATCACGTACTACTGGTTTTGCAGCAAGCAGTGCAGCGATTCGAGAGGAGGGTTTTGAGAAATTGATGCCCCTTCAAGTGGGCAATATTTTACGCCATTGATTTGCTATTATAGTGGAAAATGTTGCGTTTTCGTTCAATGGGCATTGTGTGTGCTTGGGAAGAATTTATCATGATTTCTTTATTGAATTGATGACTCTATCGGTGATGGCGTCAAGGTTTCTGTTGTAATTCAATTGACTGGAAGATATTCTTTCGATGATCTGTTCGATGTTATTCCAGATATCTATAAAACTTTAACGTTTTTATAATTATCGCTAAAACTACCTAAATTCTGTTGACAAAAACTATTCCCACCGTCTTCATCCGAAAGCTGCTTCCACAGCTATTCTTCATTACACGAACGAAACTGGTGAATTCCTAGGAGGAATTCTGGTGAATTCCTGGAAGGAATTCCGGCGAATTCCTGGGAGGAATTTCGGCGAATCCCTGGAAGGAATTCCTGCGATTTCCTGGAAGGAATTCCGACGAATTCCTGGAAGGAATTCCGGCGGATTCCTGTAAGGAATTCCGGCGAATTCCTGGAAGGAATTCCGGCGAATTCCTGGAAGGAATTCCGGCGGATTCCTGGAAAGAATTCTGGCGAATTTCGGCGAATTCCTGGAATGAATTCCGGCGAATTCCTGGATGGAATTCCGGCGAATTCCTGGAATGAATTTCGGCGAATTCCAGGAAGGAATTCCGGCGAATTCCTGGAAGGAATTCCGGCGAATTCCAGGGAGGAATTCCGGCGAATTCCAGGGAGGAATTCCGGCGAATTCCAGGGAGGAATTCCGGCGAATTCCAGGGAGGAATTCCGGCGAATTCCAGGGAGGAATTCCGGCGAATTCCTGGAAGGAATTCTGGCGAATTCCTGAAAGAATTCTGGCAAATTCCTGGAAGGAATTCCGGCGAATTCCTGGAAGGAATTCCGGCGAATTCCCGGCAGGAATTCCGGCGAATTCCCGGAAGGAATTCCGGCGAATTCCTGGAAGGAATTCCGGTGAATTCCTGGAAGGAATTCCGGTGAATTCCTGGAAGGAATTCCGGTGAATTCCTGGAAGGAATTCCGGTGAATTCCTGGAAGGAATTCCGGTGAATTCCTGGAAGGAATTCCGGCGAATTCCTGGAAGGAATTCCGGCGAATTCCTGGAAGGAATTCCGGCGAATTCCTGGAAGGAATTCCGGCGAATTCCTGGAAGGAATTCCGGCGAATTCCTGGAAGGAATTCCGGCGAATTCCTGGAAGGAATTGCGGCGAATTCCTGGAAGGAATTCCGGCGAATTCCTGGAAGGAATTCCGGCGAATTCCTGGAAGGAATTCCGGCGAATTCCTGGAAGGAATTCCGACGAATTCCTGGAAGGAATTCCGACGAATTCCTGGAAGGAATTCCGACGAATTCCTGGAAGGAATTCCGGCGAATTCCTGGAAGGAAATCCGACGAATTCCTGGAAGGAATTCCGGCGAATTCCTGGAGGGAATTCTAGTGAATTCCTGGAAGGAATTCCGGCGAATTCCTGGAAGGAATTCCGGCGAATTCCTGGAAGGAATTCCGGCGAATTCCTGGAAGGAATTCCGGCGAATTCCTGGAAGGAATTCCGGAGAATTCCTGGAAGGAATTCCGGCGAATTCCTGGAAGGAATTTCGGCGAATTCCTGGAAGGAATTCCGGCGAATTCCTGGAAGGAATTGCGGCGAATTCCCGAAAGGAATTCCGGCGAATTCCTGGAAGGAATTCCGGCGAATTCCTGGAAGGAATTCCGGCGAATTCCTGGAAGGAATTCCGACGAATTCCTGGAAGGAATTCCGGCGAATTCCTGGAAGGAATTTCGGCGAATTCCTGGAAGGAATTCCGGCGAATTCCTGGAAGGAATTGCGGCGAATTCCTGAAAGGAATTCCGGCGAATTCCTGGAAGGAATTCCGGCGAATTCCTGGAAGGAATTCCGACGAATTCCTGGAAGGAATTCCGGCGAATTCCTGGAAGGAAATCCGACGAATTCCTGGAAGGAATTCCGGCGAATTCCTGGAGGGAATTCCAGTGAATTCCTGGAAGGAATTCCGGCGAATTCCTGGAAGGAATTCTGCTGGATTCCTGGAAGGAATTCTGGTGAATTCCTTGGAGGAATTCTGGTGAATTCCTGGGTGGAATTCTGGTGAGTTCCTGGAAGGAATTCTGTTGAATGCCTGGAAGGAATTCTGTTGAATTCCTGGAAGGAATTCTGTTGAATTAATGGAAGGAATTCTGTTGAATTCCTGGAAGGAATTCTGGTGAATTCCTGGAAGGAATTCTGGTGAATTCCTGGAAGGAATTCTGGTGAATTCCTGGAAGGAATTCTGGTGAATTCCTGGAAGGAATTCTGGTGAATTCCTGGAAGGAATTCTGGTGAATTCCTGGAAGGAATTCTGGTGAATTCCTGGAAGGAATTCTGGTGAATTCCTGGAAGGAATTCTGGTGAATTCCTGGAAGGAATTC
Organism: Aedes albopictus; assembly: GCF_035046485.1. Lineage (NCBI taxonomy): Eukaryota > Metazoa > Arthropoda > Insecta > Diptera > Culicidae > Aedes > Aedes albopictus. The sequence goes on from NC_085136.1 coordinate 14,311,531, forward strand.
TGGTGAATTCCTGGAAGGAATTCTGGTGAATTCCTGGAAGGAATTCTGGTGAATTCCTGGAAGGAATTCTGGTGAATTCCTGGAAGGAATTCTGGTGAATTCCTGGAAGGAATTCTGGTGAATTCCTGGAAGGAATTCTGGTGAATTCCTGGAAGGAATTCTGGTGAATTCCTGGAAGGAATTCTGGTGAATTCCTGGAAGGAATTCTGGTGAATTCCTGGAAGGAATTCTGGTGAATTCCTGGAAGGAATTCTGGTGAATTCCTGGAAGGAATTCTGGTGAATTCCTGGAAGGAATTCTGGTGAATTCCTGGAAGGAATTCTGGTGAATTCCTGGAAGGAATTCTGGTGAATTCCTGGAAGGAATTCTGGTGAATTCCTGGAAGGAATTCTGGTGAATTCCTGGAAGGAATTCTGGTGAATTCCTGGAAGGAATTCTGGTGAATTCCTGGAAGGAATTCTGGTGAATTCCTGGAAGGAATTCTGGTGAATTCCTGGAAGGAATTCTGGTGAATTCCTGGAAGGAATTCTGGTGAATTCCTGGAAGGAATTCTGGTGAATTCCTGGAAGGAATTCTGGTGAATTCCTGGAAGGAATTCTGGTGAATTCCTGGAAGGAATTCTGGTGAATTCCTGGAAGGAATTCTGGTGAATTCCTGGAAGGAATTCTGGTGAATTCCTGGAAGGAATTCTGGTGAATTCCTGGAAGGAATTCTGGTGAATTCCTGGAAGGAATTCTGGTGAATTCCTGGAAGGAATTCTGGTGAATTCCTGGAAGGAATTCTGGTGAATTCCTGGAAGGAATTCTGGTGAATTCCTGGAAGGAATTCTGGTGAATTCCTGGAAGGAATTCTGGTGAATTCCTGGAAGGAATTCTGGTGAATTCCTGGAAGGAATTCTGGTGAATTCCTGGAAGGAATTCTGGTGAATTCCTGGAAGGAATTCTGGTGAATTCCTGGAAGGAATTCTGGTGAATTCCTGGAAGGAATTCTGGTGAATTCCTGGAAGGAATTCTGGTGAATTCCTGGAAGGAATTCTGGTGAATTCCTGGAAGGAATTCTGGTGAATTCCTGGAAGGAATTCTGGTGAATTCCTGGAAGGAATTCTGGTGAATTCCTGGAAGGAATTCTGGTGAATTCCTGGAAGGAATTCTGGTGAATTCCTGGAAGGAATTCTGGTGAATTCCTGGAAGGAATTCTGGTGAATTCCTGGAAGGAATTCTGGTGAATTCCTGGAAGGAATTCTGGTGAATTCCTGGAAGGAATTCTGGTGAATTCCTGGAAGGAATTCTGGTGAATTCCTGGAAGGAATTCTGGTGAATTCCTGGAAGGAATTCTGGTGAATTCCTGGAAGGAATTCTGGTGAATTCCTGGAAGGAATTCTGGTGAATTCCTGGAAGGAATTCTGGTGAATTCCTGGAAGGAATTCTGGTGAATTCCTGGAAGGAATTCCGGTGAATTCCTGGAAGGAATTCTGGTGAATTCCTGGAAGGAATTCTGGTGAATTCCTAGAAGGAATTCTGGTGAATTCCTAGAAGGAATTCTGGTGAATTCCTAGAAGGAATTCTGGTGAATTCCTGGAAGGAATTCTGGTGAATTCCTAGAAGGAATTCTGGTGAATTCCTAGAAGGAATTCTGGTGAATTCCTGGAAGGAATTCTGGTGAATTCCTGGAAGGAATTCTGGTGAATTCCTGGAAGGAATTCTGGTGAATTCCTGGAAGGAATTCTGGTGAATTCCTAGAAGGAATTCTGGTGAATTCCTAGAAGGAATTCTGGTGAATTCCTGGAAGGAATTCTGGTGAATTCCTGGAAGGAATTCTGGTGAATTCCTGGAAGGAATTCTGGTGAATTCCTGGAAGGAATTCTGGTGAATTCCTGGAAGGAATTCTGGTGAATTCCTGGAAGGAATTCTGGTGAAGTCCTGGAAGGAATTCTGGTGAAGTCCTGGAAGGAATTCTGGTGAAGTCCTGGAAGGAATTCTGGTGAAGTCCTGGAAGGAATTCTGGTGAAGTCCTGGAAGGAATTCTGGTGAAGTCCTGGAAGGAATTTTGGTGAATTCCTGGAAGGAATTCTGGTGAATTCCTGGAAGGAATTCTGGTGAATTCCTGGAAGGAATTCTGGTGAATTCCTGGAAGGAATTCTGGTGAATTCCTGGAAGGAATTCTGGTGAATTCCTGGAAGGAATTCTGGTGAATTCCTGGAAGGAATTCTGGTGAATTCCTGGAAGGAATTCTGGTGAATTCCTGGAAGGAATTCTGGTGAATTCCTGGAAGGAATTCTGGTGAATTCCTGGAAGGAATTCTGGTGAATTCCTGGAAGGAATTCTGGTGAATTCCTGGAAGGAATTCTGGTGAATTCCTGGAAGGAATTCTGGTGAATTCCTGGAAGGAATTCTGGTGAATTCCTAGAAGGAATTCTGGTGAATTCCTAGAAGGAATTCTGGTGAATTCCTGGAAGGAATTCTGGTGAATTCCTGGAAGGAATTCTGGTGAATTCCTGGAAGGAATTCTGGTGAATTCCTGGAAGGAATTCTGGTGAATTCCTGGAAGGAATTCTGGTGAATTCCTGGAAGGAATTCTGGTGAATTCCTGGAAGGAATTCTGGTGAATTCCTGGAAGGAATTCTGGTGAATTCCTGGAAGGAATTCTGGTGAATTCCTGGAAGGAATTCTGGTGAATTCCTGGAAGGAATTCTGGTGAAGTCCTGGAAGGAATTCTGGTGAAGTCCTGGAAGGAATTCTGGTGAAGTCCTGGAAGGAATTCTGGTGAAGTCCTGGAAGGAATTCTGGTGAAGTCCTGGAAGGAATTTTGGTGAATTCCTGGAAGGAATTCTGGTGAATTCCTGGAAGGAATTCTGGTGAATTCCTGGAAGGAATTCTGGTGAAGTCCTGGAAGGAATTCTGGTGAAGTCCTGGAAGGAATTCTGGTGAAGTCCTGGAAGGAATTCTGGTGAAGTCCTGGAAGGAATTCTGGTGGATTCCTGGAAGGAATTCTGGTGAATTCCTGGAAGGAATTCTGGTGAATTCCTGGAAGGAATTCTGGTGAATTCCTGGAAGGAATTCTGGTGAATTCCTGGAAGGAATTCTGGTGAATTCCTGGAAGGAATTCTGGTGAATTCCTGGAAGGAATTCTGGTGAATTCCTGGAAGGAATTCTGGTGAATTCCTGGAAGGAATTCTGGTGAATTCCTGGAAGGAATTCTGGTGAATTCCTGGAAGGAATTCTGGTGAATTCCTGGAAGGAATTCTGGTGAATTCCTGGAAGAAATTCTGGTGAATTCCTGGAAGGGATTCTGGTGAATTCCTGGAAGGAATTTTGGTGGAATTCTGTTGAATTCCTGGAAGGAATTCTGTTGAATTCCAGGAAGGAATTCTGGCAAATTCTTGGAAGGAATTCTGGCAAATTCCTGGAAGGAATTCTGGTGAATTCCTGGAAGGAATTCTGGTGAATTCCTGGAAGGAATTCTAGTGAGTTCCTGCCAGGAATTCTGGTTAACTCCAGGAAGAAATTCTAATGAATTTTTGAAAGAAAGATGGTGCATTCCTGGAAGGAATTCTATGGAGGAGAAATTCCAGAAAATATCCGTGCAGGAACCCAGAAGAAATCTTTGGAGCGATTTTCAAGCAATTCATGAAAGAATCCTTAGAGAAATACACAAATAAAGCGCTGGAAGATAGGAAGATAGGAACCTTGGGACAAATTCCAGAATCCCTGTAAAAAAATCCGACGGAATCCCTGGAGGAATTCCTAACGGAATCACTGAAGAATTTCCCGAAGAAATCCTTGGAAAAAATCTCGAAGGAATCAGGAATTCCCAAAGGAATCCCTGGAGAAATTTCTTAGGGAATTGCTGGAGGTTGAATTTGTAATTCTGCAAAGAATCTCTAACGGAATCATTTGGGGAATTCCCAAAAAAAAATCTCGTGAGAATCTTGAAGGAATCCCTGAAGAGATAACAGGAGGAATTTCCGAAGGAATCCTTGGAGCAGTTCCCGAGGAATTTTTAGAGTAAGCAAAAAAATCCGGAAGGAATCTATGAAGAAGCAATTGCCGAAAACACACCTTCTGAAGTAGTTTCTAGAAGAATTCACAGAGCACTTCCTAGAGAAATTCATAGAGCACTCCCTTTGAGGATTCCCGTTGAAAATTTCAGAAGAATCTTCGGAGGAGGAACTTCCAAAGGAATATTTTAAGGAATTTCCGGAGGGATCCCTTAAAGAACTAACGGAGAATTTCCTAAAGATGTTCTATAATGACTTCCTTGAAGAATTTCCGAACGAACCACTGGAGAGATGCGCGAAGAAATCCCAGACAGAGTCCCTAGTAGAATATCAGAAAACAACCCTAATCCAGAAGCATCTCAGGGATGTCCTGAAAAGTTCTTTTAGCAAATTTCCGAAGATCGTGTCAACAAATTGCGTAAGAATTCGTTAATCCTAAAGTTCCGGATGGAATCTATTCTTCTCTTCTAAAAGCTCCTCAACCAGTTTCTGGGGGAATTCATCTAGGTATCCCTTCAGAAAATCTTTCAGCAATTAGGAATTTAGGAATTGCTGTAGCAACTTCTAAAAAAGTTTATTTGTCCAGGAAAGCTCATAGAAAAAATCCTAAGGGAATGCCTAGAGGAAATTTTACGGAAACTTATTAAGAAATCCCTGAACCCACTCCTAGAAGAGTTCTTGGAAATAATTTTCAGCCAGATTTTTGCAGAAATTCTAAGAAGATTTCTAGGCCTTTATGGAGGAATGCCTGAAAGAAGTAGAAGTGTATTATTTTTTAAAGAAATGTCTAGATGAAATTCTAATTTTCAGAAGAAACTGCTTTAGGAATTCCAGCAAAAGCTCCAGCAAGATTTTCTAAACAGAATCTTGCGATAAATCCTGAAAGAGCTCCTGGAAGAATTACTGGAAAAACTTCTAGAGGGTATTCTTAAGGTACTTTCAGAGGAATTCCTGAAATTACCTTTGCAGTTATTTATTCCGGAGATATCATATATGTAAAATCCCAGAGTTGCCTGTTTGTTTCTCTAACACTCGTTGAAATGCTTCATGGAAATAGCAGTAGAATGCCCGAAATTGCCCATTTCTAAATACACAGTCATTAAATTTTGTAGATTTCTAGTCATTCCCAATCGACAATTTAGAAATATCGGATCAATTTGACGAGTCACTAAATCTGATATCCCCAGAAACAGGAAAAAAGAAGCTAAAAATCACTTACCTTTCAGCTTGGTGATCTCGATGGCGAACATGTTCAGCGACATCAGCTGCAGCAACCGGTGCGAGGTGACGGCAATGGGCGAGTGCTGAATTAGCGCCCGAAACTCCCGCAGCATCTGGATGGCACAGGGCGTAAACGACTCCATGCCCGTCTTGGTGATCAACTTCCCCAGCACATGCAGGAAGCTCACGATAAAGCGCTTGTTCAGCTCGATGGAATCCAGCTGGCGCAGTTCCTCTTCCTCTTCCTCGCTGGTATCGCCGGTTCGGCCGGCCATCGGATCCAATGGCGCCGTCCGGTGCACCCGGGAACCACCCTCCGGATGGATCCACGTTTCGCGCCGCAGGTGGCCATCGAAGCGGTGCTCTTTCTCTTTGAGCCGCGCTCGGTTCTTCTCCTCGCGCTTCCGCTGGCTGCTCTCGTACTGTGAAGGAAATCATGCCAAGGGAACAAGAGAAAAACACACAAGTTAGTATAGCGATCAGTATCAGTAGCAAGCGATCAATCGTGTCAATCAAGAAAATGGAAAACACGCATCCGTATTCGGGTAGGACAGGTGTCATCATCTTGTCTAAATTTGTCTCTATACCGGGGAGTCAATTCTATTCAATTCAGGAAGGTGGTCCCGGGCAGATGAGGATAACAAATCGAGAATAAACAAATAAATATGCAATTCAGTAATTTTAATTTTATGAAAGTTATTTCAGTATCATAATGATCAATTTTTCCTCACTACTGGTTTATTATGCAACTGACAAGAGTTTCATTATAAATAGTTGCATAATGATCATAGTTAAAATAATGCAACTCGAATGAGTTTTATAATTAAAAATCATTGCATATTTTTTAAGCAATTTATGATTCGATGACCTGAAATTCGTATGTATCTTTATGCATTGCAAAGCTCACATCAGAAGCGTATTGTTAAAATAAAGCATATATCCTATATCCTATAGGATGAAAATATTTTGACGAATTTTCAATGGAACGCGATCTCCTTCTGTTACCCTTTTCTACCCGGGACCAGCAATAATGCATCATCAATTGCAACGATGGGAAACTCACCAAAAGCTTATGCTAGTGATATTTACGACACAGCGCGGCGCAGCGGCATGTTAGTTGGGAATTACAAAGCAGACAAATAGATATGGGAGAGGGAAAGAGAAACACTCGGTTAGTAAAAAAGGTTACAACTGTGCGCGGTTACTCTTCTTCTGTTGAGTTATGTCAGGGTGATATCTACGACGGGCGGTAGACTAAGGCTACACTAAATTGCTAATGTGTCTCTCGAGATCTAAGGTCTAATATGGAAGCGCGGGCGCACGAGATGAAAAGTGATGGGATTTAGTTCTAGACAGATCATGTTGTGTGTGGTTCAGGATCATGTTCATAGCTATGAGCTGTGGGTCAAATACGAAAGGCTACCTAGAAGGTCAAAGATGCGCTTTATTAGCTTTGGATGACGGAATATTTGATGATTTATTACGCCTTATGAGCGTTAAAACTGACTTGTTAAGCGAAAGAGTGACAGTAATTTCCGAGATTTATTGTGTATTCTACATATGTATATCAAGCTATTTAGGATCACAGCAAGGACAGATGGACATTATACATGTGTCATATTTTGCAGTAATCAAATGTACAGCATTAACAAAACAGTTACAGGTCCGGTTTAAACGACATGTAAGCCTATTATAGAAATCCTGACACTGAGAATGACTCAGGAAGAACTATTTTTGTATGCAAAAACAATGCAGTCTCTATATCTCTACCTATCTCGATGGTTTGATCGGTCTCTTCAATCTGCACACATTTTTAACAAACGGGAAGTTCAAGTTAACAAATTTGTGATCGGAAATTTGTTACGTTGAACTGCCAATCTCTCAATGACATCGGAAGCATCCGCATACTCGTCGATCTACCGGAGGACCGAGGTTTCGGCATCGAAGCGCTGCAATACCAAAACCGGCTACGACTCATTAGTTTCGCTGCCTCAAAAAACATGACCAATTCGTAGAACCTTCTTCCACATACTCCCTTATCGTTACACCTGGAGTTCACCACAGCAGACGAAATATCAAATCGCCACGTTCGGATCGATGGAAGGAACTTCTTCGACTTTATCGACGTCTAGACCTATCATGGCGCTAACATCGACTCTACATGGTGATGATCAAGCTATGTCCACCAACAATGTCAAATGTGTCATATTTTGCAGTCATCAAATGGGAATGGGGAGCATAGTAGTAGTAATAATAGTAATAATTGTTAAGGTGCCTATTTTAGAAATCGTGACACTAAGAATGACACAGGAACTCAACTCAACTCATTTTCAAAATGCTGGCATTTCGTCAATTTTTAACCGATTTTTTTAAGTCACCCTCAATCGATCATAAATTGGTGATAGTTTATCATACACAAGTGCCCATGCAATATCTGGAACCATTCCGGGGATATTCCGGATTGTGCTGGGGACAAGGGGTTGCCAAAATGGCTTAAAATGATTAGGTATTTCGTGTGTTATTGTGTTTGAACCATCGATTTTCAGCGAAAGTTTTGTTGCGAACAGTGAAACACAACTGCAATAATCAGATTTGAAAAAGGTTGACCCATCCGGATCCTCGTGACAGGTTCCGCGGGGTCTCATTGGGGACACTTCCTGTTTTCAACCTAAACATGCCGTGCGACATATCAATCTTCATGATTTCGAAAGACTGCGCCAGAAACCATAGACTGATTCAGAAGTCTGTATCAACTAATATGGCCACCCCGGACCATCTAGCACAGGTTCCACGGGCGTGTCATCGGGGACATTTCTGGTTTGCAAGCAAAACATGCCGTGCGACGTATCTATCTTCATGATTTCGAAAGTATAGGGCAAAAAAAACTGTCTGAATTATGTATCAACAGATGTGGCCGCTCCAGAACACCTGGAACATGATCCGCGGGGGCCTCTCAAACACAATAACACAATAAACAGGTCCTCCTCGAGCATAGTCCATGTCTCGTGTCCGTAGAGGACCACCGGTCTTATTAGCGTTTTGTACATGGTGCATTTGGTGCGTGGGTGAATCTTTTGACCGCAGTTTCTTCTGGAGCCCATAGTAGGCCCGACTTCCGCTGATGATGCGCCTCCAAATTTCACGGCTCACGTTGTTGTCAGCCGTCAGTAAGGATCCGAGGTAGATGAATTCCTCCACCACCTCGAAAGTATCCTCGTCTATCGCAACATTACTACCCAGACGGATCCGGTCGTGTTCGGTTCCGCCTACCAGCATGTACTTTGTTTTTGAGGCATTCACCACCAGTCCGACCTTTGCTGCTTCGCGTTTCAGGCGGGTGTACAGCTCTGCCACCGTTCCAAATGTTCTAGCGTCCATGTCGTCCGCAAAGCACACAAATTGACCGGATTTTGTGGAAATCGTTCCCCGGCTGATGAGTCCGGCTCGTCGCATCACACCTTCCAGACCGATGTTGAAGAGTAGACATGAGAGTCCATCACCTTGTCGCAGTCCCCGGCGAGATTTGATTGAACTGGATAGTTCACCCGAAACCCTTACGCAGTTTTGCACACCGTACATCGTTGCTTTAATCAGTCTAGTCAGCTTCCCAGGAAAGCCGTTTTCGTCCATGATTCTCCATAGCTCTGCGCGGTCGATACTGTCGTATGCCGCTTTGAAGTCGATGAACAGGTGATGCGTTGGGACCTGGTATTCACGGCATTTCTGGAGGATTTGCCGTACGGTAAAGATCTGGTCCGTTGTCGACCGGCCGTCGATGAAGCCGGCTTAATAACTTCTCGAGTCACTCGAGAGACCATTTACAACCTCGGTGTGCCTCAACATTCTGTTGAGGATGATCTTTTCGAGCGCCTTCCCTGCCGTGCCGATCAAGCATATTGGTCTATATGCCGACGAGTCTCCGGGTGGTTTCACTGCCTTAGGCAACAGAACCAGGATCTGCCGCTTCCAAACCTCTGGGAAAATTCCCTCGTCCAAGCATTTCTGCATAGCAGACTTGAACATCTCGGGAGCCTCTGCAATATCTACGTTTAAGGCCAGGTTCGGAACTCCGTCCGGACCTGGGGCTTTGACTATGCTAAAAGACTTAGCTGTCCCGGCCAGTTACACATCGCTAGCCCCAGTTCCTAAGAAAGGAGGCAAAGGACTAGGATTATGACGCGGAAAAAGCCCCTCGATGATCCCCTCCAACATCTCTGGAGACTGCTCTGTAGGAGCCATTACACCTCTCATCTTGGCCATCACGATCTTGTAGCCATCACCCCACGGATTCGCTTTGGCACTCTGACAGAGACCCTCCAAGAGTTTTTTTTTTTGCTTGCCCTTATCTCTGTCTTCAGTGCGGCTTTTGCAGTGGTGATCACCACACGCCGTTCGTTCCGCTTTTCCTCAGATTGCTCTTGCTGCATCCGCCGCCTAGTCCGTAGGTAGGCGCGGCACAGGTTCGCAATCGCTTGAGTCCATCAGTAAGCCGATGGTCTCCCATTTTCTAGGGTGGACTCGCCTAGGCATGGGCACATCGCACGCATGCGAGAGTACCGCTATCAGCTCGTCGCTGTCTAAACCAAGTTTCACTCACGGCAGAGCGCCTCCATAAATACCCCATCGTCGAAGTATGATGTCTTCCACCTGCGAGGACTTTGCCTTGGCTTAGCCACCTTTACCTCTACCGCTGCTTGCTGTTGTTGTAGTTGATACTGTAGTGAACCGCCAGGTGATCGCTGTGAGTGTAGCTATTCCAGTTCCAGTTCGAACTACTTGTCAGTCCAGGACTACACAATATAACGTCAACATTCGACTCCGCACCGTTCCGACAAAAGGTACTCTTGGTACCAACATTGGCCAGGTCAACATTTAGTATGGCCAGTGTTAGTAGCAGAATCTGACCCCGCTGGTTCGTGAAACGGCTTCCCCATTCCACGGCCTAGGCATTGAAGTCACCAGTTATTACCACCGGCCTTCGCACTGTCAGCACGGTCATCATATAGTCCAGCATCTGCGTGAACTGCTCGATCGACCACCGCGGAGATGCATAACAGCTACAGAAGAAGACCCCGTTTACTTTGGCGACCAGGAAGCCCTCATAGGTAGTAGACACCAACTCCTGGAAGGGGTGTTTTCCCGTCGTCTATATCGCCGTCATTTTTCTGGACCCATCCGCGAACCAAATTCCGTTGCCGGCGGGTACTCGGTATGGGTCCGCTATGATGGCGATATCCGTTCCCCACTCAGAAACCGCCTGACAAAGCAGTTGCTGAGCTGCGCCACAGTCAGTGGTTCAAGTTCAGTTACCTTACCTGCACTGTGATTTGTTCATTGCAGCATTCTTGAAGTCCGGCCAACTTGGATTTTTTTTTTAAAGACACGGACACGTTTAGTACTTCAAGTGAGCTATTCGCTCTTTTAAGGAAGCGCGACACTAGACAACGGACTAGCATGCAACGCCCAGTTGCGCAGCCGAAAACTTTTCTCGACAGGTGCGGCGGGAATCGAACCCGCACTCCTTAGCACGATGCGACTAAATGCTTGGTGACACTAGCCGCACGACCACGAAGTCACACAAATTACTCGTTGGGTGTCTGTTATTCACGGATACCCCGGTACATATCAGGCAAATGGTTGGACTCGTGTAGTCTTGTGTCTGCACAGTTTGCTCCTGTCATGGCCTTTGCAGTACTATGACTTGTGTCCTGGTTCCCGACACCTGAAGAAGACCTCCGAGGGCTAATGAAAAGTCAGATGGCATACTGACCAGCCCACCTTGATCTTTCTTCCAGATCTACGAGCTTGGTATCGCTTCGCATCGTCCTCAATGTTGGAGAAAATGCAACGGTCGTCCAACACCCCTATTGACAGTCCTTTTTGTGCACGTTACCAAGCCAATGAAAACAGTTGTACCGTGAGGTGTCCATATTTCGTGCACTTAAGAATTCTCAAAGTTTGATAAACGTCTGAAATTTTACCGTAAAGTATATCAGATTAATTTTTTCAATGATATTCAGTACTGGTACTGTAGCTCCCAAGAAAAATATAAATTGGGCAAATTCACATTATACGAGATAGTTACAGCATTAGTTTTGATTTGTTTGAAAGTGCCAAATTTCGTACACGGGTTTCAAATTTCGTTCAAAATGGGTCCAAATTTCGCTCACTTTAGAAAACGTAGAATTCGCCTAAATGTGTTATTTTTTTCAAAACGTAGCATACTCGTATAATACCCATGAAACCATACCGTGTAGATAAAATCGATGTCTGTGACGAAATATGAGTGAATATTTGCTGTTTTCCATGTTCGTCCCGGATGTTTACATTAAGATTTCCAAAAATCCTTTGTTTTGCTCTTCAATTGACATCTTAATCAAACAATATATTGTTTGCTATTTGAATCAAATGTTCACTAACTATACTGATGGTCAGTAATGTGAATCAATTCGTTTTTGTAGCTAATTGTAGCTTTTTGCCTTTCTATTATGTCACATGATTTATGTGCCATTAATAGGCACATTCCTCGGGAGGTTAGTTCTAGTATATTGCCATCTTCCAAATTTGTGTTCTGACAATAAGGCTTACGGCAATAATTTGCTTGAATGAAACTAGCCGCTGTAAGCTACTACTTCCAATGTTTGGATAAACAAAATCATCCCGAGCTTACTTATTATTCCCACATTTATAAATTTGTTTATTTTTTTTCTACGTAGTTTATGAGCAGTCCCTAGCTAATTTTAAACCAATTAAAATAGTTATTAGAACTATTATTAATAACTGCATCATGCCATGACTACAAGTACACATGAACCTCTAAAACAAAGTTATAAAAAAGAGTGCACGAAATTAGGGACCCATACAAATAGTGGGTTCCTAATTTCGCCAACAACATAAATGTTGAAACAAAATAAGAAAACAACATGTTTAAGTAATTTTATTGCGTATTATAATAAAACATATTGAATTGAAATAATCAAACATAAATTGGAATATTAACTTTTGCTAGAGATCAAAATACTTGTTCACTTTCGTGAGTGTTGATTTTCTCGTATCTCTGAATATGGCATCTGCTATTTGCATACATTTGCAATTTATTTTTCAATCTTTGTCATATATCAAATTTTTCATTTATTTTTTTTTGTGAATTGTATTGAGATCAAATGCAGTTTTGAGGTTATAGCAAATATTGGATGGTTCCGGTGTTAATTAGACAATAATGCTCTCAGATGTCAGAAGTTAACGAAGTTTGGGCCCGCACGAAATTAGGGCACCCCACGGTATACCAAAGATATTGTATGTATGTTTACTGTGGAATAAATGTTTACCGCTTGACGACGGAACACTTGAGTTTTTCTCCCGCGGTATTTTTCCGAGTTTCCCGGTAGTGTTTTCGCGTTTCCACGCATTATCCGCTGCGTACCTGTCCGCATCGTCTAACACTCAAGACGTCCGAGTACTTAGACTTTTCGGCCTTGATGACGAGCGCATCGCCTTTCACGTGCTTGGCACCTGCCCTTCAACGCCTTCTTGGTTTGACGTCCCTGACCTGCTCGACTTGCGGTTTTTACTTCTTCCTTTTCCGCTCGAGTTTTAACCAAAGAGAGGCCCTACTCTGTGGTTGTTGAAGACTTAACAACGGTCGCAACGCCCTGTTGCATTCCATCCGGGACGGGCCAGCCTTGTCAGGACCTCCTCCTCTCCTCTTCTTGGCGTAACGTCCTCACTGGGACAAAGCCTGCTTCTCAGCTTAGTGTTCTATGAGCACTTCCACAGTTATTAACTGAGAGCTTCCTCTGCCAATGACCATTTTGCATGTGTATATCGTGTGGCAGGCACGAAGATACTCTATGCCCAAGGAAGTCAAGGAAATTTCCTTTACGAAAAGATCCTGGACCGACCGGGAATCGAACCCGTCACCCTCAGCATGGTCATGCTGAATACCCGTGCGTTTACCGCCTCGGCTATATGGGCCTTGTCAGGACCACCCTTTCCAGCTTTCCGGGATGCATGACTGGGGTTTGACTTGCCGGCATCACTGCCGACAGCTTTGCTGGCACCGCCAGACAACTCCTCACCTGACGGCTGCCTCACTCGCTTCTGCGACTGCTTATCCAAAGCAGTCGCATCCGCCACACTTTTTGGTCTTCCTGCGAAAGCGTAGAGTAGACATCGTAATCTTAGCTTTCGTTGGATCTACCACTGCAACAGTCTTCACGAGTTTCTTGTGGCCTTGCTAGGCATCGTCCATCGATTTACGAAGTCGCTACAGGGCCGTTTTAAGGTCCAAGGTCGATGATCTAGCCAAGCTGCTGCTTAGCCACCTCTATTGCAGATACCCCAACTCTTTCTTGGTTGATGGCCCTCATCAACCACACTCCGTCAAATATCTCCCCCGGCAGGCAAGCCGGGGAATGAATCAGAGCTGCCACACTGGAGCTGCGTGCGCAGTTTCCTGCTCCTGACTCCTCACTGCTCCTTAACGGAGACCTAGCCAAAACACTTCTTACGAAGGTGTTAGCCTCGCCACTACCACTACCACTTGTACTTGTTTGTTTTTGACTTGTTTTCATGTTTAATCACACGAGTGGAGGGCCACCACGCCAAAGCCCTGCATTAACGCGGTAAGGGACGAATTACTATAAGGGGTGCCCAGGTACAGGCTCCGTTAACGATGAAGCATCTTTTTCACCCTCTCGATCACTCATTCCTCGGCACTGATTGCTTGACACCTTGAATTAGGGTAAGTAGTTATTTCTAGCCAGTAATTACGCGGCTGACTCGCCAGCGGGGGGTTCGGCAGGCCTCGGGACTGTAATCTCTGCTGCTCAGACTTGCCGTATATCACGAGGGTAATGTCGTCTGCTCCAACAGCTTCCCAGCGGTGTCCAGAAGACAAATAGGTCTGTAGTCGCCAGGTGGATTCCTGTGTTTGGGCAGTAGAATGAGTCTTTGTCTTTTTCTCCTCTTCGGAAATTCGCCTCTATCCAGGTACAGCCATTCTGAACAAGCCAGGACAAGCCTCGATGACCGCCATAACGGGAATTATCGGTTCTTCCGTCGACCAGAGTAATCCGACTTGGATACGACCGCACCGACAGGCACACCAATTATTGAAATCTGGCTCCTCCTGCTTGTCGGTTGATCCTCTTACCAGAATTCCTCCATAGAACGATGATGAATCAGTATCGCCACCGCTAGGTCAGGGTCTTCACCATGCTGGTACTCATCGTCGCCGGTCCACGTGTTGATGGAAGTATTTCGTTCCATGTTCAGCAAATAGTCTTCCAGTTATGGTGGCTGCCCCTATTACCTTGCTGTGTTTGAGAATACGGCAGTGTCGAAACGAGTAACAGTTTCTTGAAATGCTTCTTCTTTCTTCACTAAGGTAAAGTTTGATTTTAATTCTGACACGTACAGCACAGCAAGGTGTAGAACAAATCCACAACCGTGCACAAATGAGATGATTCGCCCGAATCAACGATCAGTCACCCATTGGAGAAGTTTGATTTCCGTCTAACCAGAAAGGAATATTCTTCGAGCGACGAGCTGATCGTTCCCTGGGATCGTTACGCCTCATCGGTTGATTTCGATTAGCTGTTCCATGAACGAGCTTGAACTTGATTAGTTTGAACGTTAGCTCGTCATCGTATCTACTCTCCAAAGCAGTGGTAAGAGTATTGTCTGACTCTGGAAGGCTTCCTTCGAAGCACCATTGCAACTTGCAGATTTTCATCCAAATCTTGCCCTGCCAAAGTTAATCGCTCGAAGAGGTCCCATCGCTGTACCGCTTCTCACACATTTGCAACAAGAGAGATATCTTTGATGTCAAGGTTGCTTTTTCGTAGTGACGGCGGAGGCCTTCGCATATGACTCGAGCCGTTGTCGCTCGCGCCTTCTGGTCTCTATTGTCCCCCATTCGAAGGCTTGCACCATCAGCTGCTTCAGGTTCAGCACAGCACCCAGTTCTGATCGGTTCTCGGTCACGAACTGCCACAATTCTTTATGAACCAGCAGAAACTCTGCCTTTTGATTCCAGATACAGTAGTTGCTTCCCTTCAGCTTGGCAATCCCCCAACTATCCATTTTCGCTTACAGTGTGGAAAATTTAGCCCCCTGTAGGTCTTAAGCAATTAAGCAGGATGCCGCCCAGGATTCCTGCAATTTCTGGGCACCACCAGTACACTTCCTCTCTCTCCTCTTCTTGGCGTAACGTCCTCACTGGGACAAAGCCTGCTTCTCAGCTTAGTGTTCTATGAGCACTTCCACAGTTATTAACTGAGAGCTTCCTCTGCCAATGACCATTTTGCATACGTATATCGTGTGGCAGGCACGAAGATACTCTATGCCCAAGGAAGTCGAGGAAATTTCCTTTACGAAAAGATCCTGGACCGACCGGGAATCGAACCCGTCACCCTCAGCATGGTCATGCTGAATACCCGTGCGTTTACCGCCTCGACTATATGGGCACCAGTACACTTATCGGCGCCCATTCCTGAGTAGGAATCGTCTTGGCGTTGCGGCGTAAAACGCACAGCTTAGTATTTCAACTAGATCGTCGATGTTGCCCTCCATAAACCTACGCTCCGTGTTCAACCCTGTAGGTACCGAATCGCCAGATGCTCACTATGCGTGTAGCCATCGTCGATCCTGCGGTCTGAGTAAGGGTTAATACCCGATCACATCGATGATGGACTCTGCACCATTCCTACTACAAGTATTTTTTGTCCGCGACCATCGATGACCACGGCACTCACTCTTACTAGTTCGCTGGATAGCGAATCTAGGGATAGAGTAAAGTTGATCTTCACTACTGCGAAGCCTTAGTTCAAAGTGAACATTGTAAGCTGGACTTGAAACCGATCAGTAATACAGTTACCAGTTTCCGTTGACGGGAAGGATCCGGTCCGCTAGTTAAAGTGATATCTGTACTTGACTCCGAGACTGACTGCCACAGCAACTGTTGCCGCGGCCTTACAGTGCAGTGGTTCAGGTTCAGCTGTGTAACATGTACTATCGTCGACCGTTTTGTCCTCCACGTGTGCCGGGCTATTTAGGCCTACTTGTCATGCGGCCCTTGTCCGCCTTGCAAATCAGACATTTTGGTGCAGATTTGTAATCCTTGGTGATGTGACCCTCTTATACAAACACACTAGAACTCCAAGGGCGCTGGTTCTGGTAATAAACCAGCAAATTGTCTCTTTGCGAGGGAAGAGTAGTCGAAGATAAAGAATTAATTTTCCTTCGTACAACGTACCAATGGAACTCCATTAAAATATGGAATATCCATAATATGTAGGTTGATATTCGATTAACACATGATCTTGTCTAGTACCCATCACTTTTCCTAATATCTAACACCCAGGATTAGAAGCTAACAAACGAACGGAAACGACTCAATCCCTCGCGGGGGTACGTACCTTCTTCTTCGTCTCGTTGAACAAATCCATAAGACTTTCGCGAGCCGATTCAAACGGATTGGACGACATCAGACTGCGCATGTAGAAGTAGACGGCGTCAATTTTGCGTTTCTAAAAAAGTAAAACAATATTATTACGCGATCGATTGAAAGAAATTGGTTGAGGTACTCACAGCATAGACGGAGAGCAGCGCCAGCTGGTTGTACGGCCGGCCATTCTTGGGCATGATCTGCTGCGCCTTCACGTACCACTGCTTGGCCTTGCGGAAGTTGTTGCCCTCGTTGACTTGCTCCCGGTACCGCGCTAGGTCGCCCAGGAAGAGGAAGATCTTCTGCGCGGAAACCAACGCCAGGCCGCACTTCTGGCCCTTGGTGTTGGTGGCCGCATTCAGTCCGATAAAGTTGTCCAAACTGAAGTTGAACTTTTCCTCGAGGAGGGTGAGGAGCTGCTCGAAGAACTGCGATCCGTTTTCGATGATTTCTAGGGCTTTTTCGCGGTAGTAAGCCCGGTTGTTCTGGTCGGGATCTTCCGCCAGGAGCTTCCGCATCTGCTCGATGATGTTGTAGTAGAGCAGCTTCCAGAAGTGGTGCTCGATGTTGATGTCCTGGGAGAAGCGCATTTCCGTCAGGAGGAAGGCTTCTAGGAGCTTCTGCAGGTCGGATCGGATTTGGACGTAAATGTGCCACTCCCGGAAGAGGTTCCCGCTGAGGAGTAGATCTTGCAGGCGGTTATCGGCCGCTTCTAATTGGCGGACCAGATCCTTGTTTCGAAGGAGGTTGGCTTGGGAGACGCTGTGATCGTACCAAGGGGGGCGTGCACTGCTCAGTTGATTCCCGCTGGCTATTCGCTTGCGTTCAGAGGACGATCCTAGCTCGTCTAGGTTCTCCGGAGGATTATAGTTCCGGGTTTGTGAGGGAGTGATCATAATCGGTTTGTTGGGATTCTTGGGATCGAACAATGTCCGTGAATTTCCCGAATGATCATCCCTGAGATGTTCCTCCCGTGGGCCACTTCCCGACGCCGGGATCTTCGGCGGAAGTACCAACACCCCCGGACCTTTCTGGATTCCGATCTGCTCTTCGAACTGCTTCGTCATTTCGGCAATTTTGATATCCGTTTTTTCAACGCCGTCGCCCACGCCTCGCCAGTTTCCGGCATCCCCTCCGCCGCCGCCGCCGCCGCCCCGGTGCCAATTTCCACGATCCATACTGTTATCCCTGCTGGTGCTGTACCGATCTCCACCGCCTCCGGCGCCTTTCCGGTGGTGGCCGTAGTACCGATCCTGACTGCCCTCGCGGTTTCCGAAATGCTTTCCGCCACGATTACCGCCACCGCCACGACCGTACGCCGCTCGATCCATGCTGTTCTCACGGCTCAGGTTGGAGGACTGGGAGTTACGACGGCTGCGGCCACTGCTTCCGCCGCTTCCCTTGGCCGCCGGTGCGTACGGCACTTTGAAGCCTTGGTCGTCGTAAAAGTCCTGGCTGGAGCGGCTGTTGCTGCAAAAGGGATGAAAGGGAATCATTAGAAATGAGGCGTGAGTGAATGGAAAATGCTCTAAACGATCTTACGTTGTTCCCTTCAACTTTTTCCGATTTCCGTTTCTGCTCACGGGTACCCAAAGGATGGGAGCATGGCGCAAATTACATAAAATACCGATCGTAAGAATCTCGATTCGGAAGCGGAAGTTTAAGAATACACAAATCTAGTAGTGGAACAGCTTCCATGACTTACCTCCGGTGTCGACGTCTGTTCCTGTTGCCGCCGGAGCCCGCGTGCGGACCGACGTTGTTGTTGAGGGCAGTCTTCTCTTGCATTGCTTCCCGCTCGACGTCGTCAGCCCAGTCCTGCAATCACAAGGTTAGATTTAAACACTTTTGAAATTATTAAAAAGTGGATCGCACTCACCAATTTTCCGACAGATTTCCTGCCATCGTCTTCATCGATCTTTCCTCCGTCCGAGTACTGTCGGTTGCGAATGCTATCTTTCCGGAATCCGGGCGGCGGACCAATGGAAACGTGATCGTCGCCGTAGCCTCGGTTTCCTGCGTCCCGCGGTGGAAGCCCGTAGTTGCTGTTCCACCGATCGTTCGGATCGCAGCTGGAGTTCCGACTGTTCGGTCGCGGAGGCCTATCAAAGTCCTGCTGCTGCGGATGCTGGTGAAGATCGCCGCCTTGATCACCTCCGACGTCCGACGATCGACTACGCGGTCGCTGAAGATCTACGGGGGTTCGAGCCCGATAGTCCTGTTGGTATCCGCCACCGCCGCCGCCCTGCTGGTAGTTCCCTGAGTAGCGATTCCGGCCGCCACCTCGCATTCCCGGCGGACGCGATCGAGGTGACATGGGAAGCGTATGCGACCAGCTCTGCGGCGGATGGGTTTCCAGGTAGTCCAGCGGAAGGCCATGATCTTGGAGGATCTTGCGTTGCAACCGGGGCGCTAGGCTCTCGATGTTCAAAGGCAGCTGAGGTTTCTTGGGGCCACCGCGGCCCCCAAAGTTCGGTTCGACACTTCGGGTGTCCCGCTCGTTGCGCAAGCGATCCTGAGGCCGGTTGTAGTTCACGTTAGGCGGATTGCTGGACAGGACCCGCGGTTCGGAAGCCTGCCGGAAGCCAGGAGGCGGCGCATCATTCCTCGGCCGCTGTTGCTGCTGCTGCGGCGGCTGATCGTAGTAGTCGTGTTTTTTGTTGTTCCTTTCTTTCTTAGTGTTAACCGATCGCCATCCATCGCTCTGACCCCAGTCGCGATCACGATCACGGTCTCGATCGCGGCCCATCGGAGCAGGTCCGTCGCCTCCGCCGAGCGAATTCAGCGACCGATTGCTGCCGGAGTTTTCCGATTTCCGCAGCGGACCACTGCCGGGGCTGTAGAGGGACTGTTGCTGGCGTTTGCCTCCGCGACCCCGGCCCGACGAAGCCGGCGCACTATTCATCGTCGTCCGTCGACGTCGATGCCGTCAGCTGGCGGCAATAGTAGGGGCAGGTTTGGGCACTGGAAGAATGGGGAAAAATTTGAAAAATCATTACTGACTGCTGCAACGTTGTGCGTAGACATTTGTTTCGAACTCTTTGGAGCTTCAGATGAAGAGGAGTCCAGACAGAAGCACTTCTAGGGCTGGTGTTCTATGTTGCCAATACTATTCAACCTTGGATATTCAGCAAGACCATGCCTAACGTAACTGATTCGATTCCTGGTCGGTTCAGATCTTTTCGTAAAGGAAATTTCCTTGACTTTCTTGGACATAGAGTATCTTCGTGTCGACCACACAATATACGAATGCATTGGCAGAGAAATATCTCAGTTCATACTCTAGAAATGCACATAGAACACTAAGCTCAGAAGCAGACTTTGTCCCAGTTGGGACGTCGTCATGCCAAGAAAGCGAACGTTTTCACAGTTACTAAATGAGTTTTCTCTCTACATTGGTCTTGTTTGCGCAGCAGGCACGAAGACACTCTTTGGACCAGGAATCACGATACGCTTAGCATGGTCCAGCTGGATACCCGCGTGTAGAACTTAGAACTATGTATTGAATGAGCGAAAGGGGATCCGGCAACAATCCATGCGTAATTGGAACCTAGCAGTCTTTCATCAAATCGAAGTCTTCTGCATCGTCTTCCGAAATCTCCTACTGCAATCTTTGGAACCCAAAACGAGTAACGTAATCAATGACAAATTCTCCGCAGCTGCAATTTCACCATTCTCCGCCTTTCTTCCTTGCATTCGTAGCACTGATAGTACCTTATCAGATCGTCTTCGCCAATAGAACCTCTTTTCTAGTTCCAGAATCGAAACACATTCGACAACCAACTATACCTTCTAGTTGCTGCTATTGCTGATAACCGTTCGAAGGCCCTTGTTTCTATTTTTCGGTTGTTTGTTTCGTCATTTTTATCTTCGCTTCGGCTTCGCTGTGGCATTGAAACACAGTATAGATATTTACTACGCACTCGTGTAAATATCTTCTGCTTACATTCGACCGACTTCCGAAACTGCTCTTGAATATCCTCACTTTGTTGTGTGTCTTGTAACTTATAAGAAGCGGTGGGGGTTAATGACCTCTATTCCGTCGTTGATTCGTTTACTCCACCACCGGAAAGAAGCTGACAGTTTTCGGCGATTTTTTCAACCGAAATCTCGAAAACTATTGACCAAAACGTAGCCTTTCTATTGAATCCTGAAAGAATCGATCCGGTACCCACAAAGCCGGAAGTGACCATCCATCGAACGAGCTGTCAATCACGTAAACAAACCCCTCAGCAAGCGGATCTCCGTGGTAAAACCCACCGCGCACTTGAGAAGGCATTTTCCCAGTCAAAAACAAACCTTTTCCGGTTGAATCCGTGTGCCGTTCGTTGTTCAGATCCTCACGCTGGTTCCCAAGTGGGTAACTTCCACTTCCGTTGCCAGTTCAATTCGATTTTAGCACTTTTTCTTGCAATTCCTTGCTGGATGTTTGATGTTTCACCCTGTGTGCGACTTTGACGACTGTCTTCTTCCCTTCGCCGCAGCCTACTACAAGCGAGTGCAAGGGCATACCTAGGGGGTCGATCAGGGAGGGGGTGAACCCTTAGCAAATGTTTATTTACATGTTTTTTATTGCTCAACGCAACATGATGAAATTGAATAGACACATGAGAATAATATTTTAGTCTATTCAATGATTTTTTTTGTAACTCATTCAGTAGGGTCTGGGACCATTTGGGAAGGAGCATCTATTTTGGCCACTTGCTGCTATAACTCAGCCAATTTTGAACCGATTGACTTGATTTTTGAGACACGACCAGATACGCACAGTATTCAGCCTAGTAGAAATCCCATGAGCTCTAGTAGAAATCCCATGAATAACTACCGTGGGGTGCCCTAATTTCGCGCGGGTCCAAATTTCGCTCACTGATAATATTTAGAGAACATAATCATAGAACTAATTATTGCATTGTGCAAATTTCACTTTAGATAGTATAATTAAGGTGAAATTGGGACAATTGCACAATTGTTTTTATGATCATGTCTAAATATGATCAGTGAGCGAAATTTGGACCCGCGCGAAATTAGGGCACCCCACGGTACGAGAGAAATGTTAGATGTTACGAATCGTAGCAACCTATGAATTTATACAAACTTGTCATTAGAATGAAAATAAATTAGTCTTTAGTAAACCGTCAATCAGTTCAGTCGAACTTCCCTACACATCCGAATACTCAATAGGTTGTGGGCCCGAAGCAAGCGAAACGTGGAAGTTTCTGGAAGCGCCATGGAAGGAAGCAAGGTATCGATCGTGAAGCTGAATAATTCCAACTACTCGGTGTGGAAATTCAAGGCGGAAATGCTGCTGACTCGAGAGGACATGTGGAAGTACATCGAGGATGAAGCCCCGGAGCCCCTGACGGACGTCTGGAAGGGAGGTGACCGCAAAGCAAGAGCGACGATTGCGCTGCTGGTGGAGGACCAGCAACACCCCCTGATTCGTGATACGAAGACGGCCAAGGAAGCATGGGAAAACATCCAGAAGCACCACCAAAAGACGTCCCTCTGCTCGAAGGTTGCGGTCCTGAAGAGAATCTGCAACAAAACGTACAAGGACGGGGACGACATGCAGAACCATTTGTTCGAGCTGGAAGAGCTGTTTGGTAAGCTGTCGTGCGCTGGACTGGACCTGGGTGAGCCGCTGATGGTTGCACTGGTGCTAAGGAGCCTGCCCGATTCCTTCGATACGTTGACGACGGCCCTCGAGAGCCGTTCCGACGACGAGCTGAAACTGGAGCTGGTCAAAAGCAAGCTGCTGGATGAAACGGCGAAACGGAACCACGGATCGGCGGATTCAGCGTTGAAGGTCAATTTCCCGAAGAAGAAGAAGACGATTGTGTGCCATTTTTGCAAGAAAATTGGCCACAAGCAGAAGGAGTGCAAGTTGTATGCCAAGGAGACGGAATCGGAGAAAGGTCGTTCGCCGAAAGCAAAAACTGCACGCAGCGAAGACGCGGTAACGTTCGCCCTGATGGCAGGAGGACAAGCGGATTCAGGTGAGTGGATTGTGGACTCGGGGGCATCCCGGCACATGTGCGGCGAGCGAGGATTTTTCGAGGATATCAACGAAAGCCCCGTAAAATCTGTCAGCCTGGCAGATGGAAAAATTGCGAAGGTGGATGGCGTCGGCGCAGGGCGGTTGTTGTGTTACCATGACGACGGAAAAACAACCACCGTTACCCTAGGCAACGTGCTCTACGTACCAAGCTTGGAAATCAATCTCCTCTCTGTACCCAAGCTCGTTGAGAGAGGCGCCGCAGTGACGTTCGATGAGGTAGGATGCCGGATTCTCGTCGGTGGCCAACTAGCAGCGGCCGCGGTCAAAACCGGTGGACTCTACAAGGTGAGGACAACGAAAGAAGTGACGATGGCTGCGAAGGATCACCATAACGTGGACTGCCAACACGTGTGGCATCGGAGATTTGGGCATCGCGATCCCAATGCGCTCGAAGACATGGTTAGCAAGAACCTGGTGAATGGGCTGAAGCTGTACGATTGCGGAGTGCGAGAGGGATGCGACTGCTGCCAGAAAGCAAAAATGAGTCGGAAACCGTTTCCGAAATCGGTGGAAAGAAAATCCACTGCTGTGCTCGACCTCGTGCACACCGACGTTTGCGGCCCTGTGGAAAACGTGTCGGTGTCAGGGTGCCGATATTTTATGACCATCATCGACGACTACAGTAGGTTTTGCGTCCTGTACCTGCTGCGAAAGAAGGAAGAAGTCCCGGAGAAGATAATGGAGTACGTGGCCATGATGAAGACCCAATTCGGCCGGCCGCCGAAAGTCATCAGAAGCGATCAAGGCGGCGAATACACCGGAAGTGCGCTGAGAAAGTTCTACAGGCAAGAAGGGATTCGGGCGCAATTCACCGCAAGCTACTCTCCGCAGCAGAATGGCGTCGCCGAGAGGAAAAACCGGTATCTGGTTGAGATGAGCCGGTGCATGCTGTTCGATGCCAAACTTCCAGAGTGCTACTGGGCTGAGGCGGTAAGTACTGCCGTTTATTTGCAGAACATTTTGCCTTCGAAGTCGGTTCCAACAACTCCGTTCGAGCACTGGCATGGAAGGAAGCCGGATGTGACGCACCTGAAGGTCTTCGGTAGTGCGGCGCACGTCCACGTCCCCAAGCAGAAGAGGAAGAAGCTGAGCCCGACGTCGACGAAGCTAACGTTCGTTGGGTACTCGCCGGACCACAAAGCATACCGCTTCTTGGACCGATCAACTCGACAAGTGGTCATCAGTCGTGACGCAAATTTCGTTGAGGAGGAGCGCCTTGAACAGGCCGACAGCGTCAGTGGGCATCAGGAAGCGGAAAATGCCGTTGATTTCGAGCTTGGATCGAGGCCAGTTGAAGTCGAGGCTACGCCAGCGGTCAATCAAGAACCGTTGGATGATTTGGACAGCGATAATGATCACCTGGACGACGAAAATGGCGGTTACGACACTGCAGACGATTCGATGCTGGATGAAGGCGCTGCGTTTCCCCGGAGATCGATCCGTCAAACCAAGGGTATGCCTCCAGTGCGATACCGCGAAACGATTGGCATGGTTTCGCTTTCGGATGCTGAACCACGAAGCTACAAAGAAGCAATGGCCAGTCCGGAAAGTGTATTCTGGAAGACAGCGATGGACGAGGAATTCCGTTCCCTGATGGAAAACGATACGTGGGAGATCATCACGTTGCCAGCCGGCCGCAAGAAGGTTGGTTGCAAGTGGGTGTTCAAGCGCAAGGAGGATCAAACCGGCAACGTCGTGCGGTACAAAGCCAGATTAGTCGCCCAAGGCTTTTCCCAAAAATTCGGATGCGACTATGACGAGGTCTTCGCCCCGGTGGCCAGGCAGGTCACCTTACGTTCGCTGCTAACGGTGGCGGCTGAGAGGAATCTACTCGTCAAACATGTGGACATCAAGACTGCCTACTTGTATGGTAAGTTGAATGAAGAGGTCTTCATGAAGCAGCCTCCTGGGTACGAGACCGGCAACCCCGCCGGTGTGTGTCGCCTCAAGCGGAGTCTGTATGGGCTCAAACAAGCGGCACGGGTCTGGAACAAAACGATCGACGATGTGTTCAAGCAAGCTGGATTCGTGCAGTCATCAGCCGATGTGTGTCTCTACGTCCGGACGAGGAATGGAGAACAATCGTTCGTCCTTATCTATGTGGACGATATTTTGGTGGCCTGCAACTGCGAGGACGAGTTTGAAGAGATAGTTGCCCACCTGCGGAAATGTTTCAAATTGACCGTGATGGGTGACATCAAGCACTTCGTCGGGATCCAGGTCATCAAACAGCGTGATGGGTACTACATCAATCAGCAAGCGTACATCACGAAACTTGCAGCGAGGTTTGGCCAATCGGATGCGAAAGGCTCGAAGATTCCGATGGACCCCGGTTACCAGCAAAAGGAGGAGGATTCAGCTGTACTACCGAACGGCGACCAGTACCAAAGCCTGGTGGGTGGTTTGCTGTACATTGCAGTGAATTCACGACCGGATGTCTCGATCAGCGCTTCAATTCTCGGACGATCAGTCAGTCAGCCCCGGGTTAGGGACTGGACAGAAGCAAAACGGGTGCTAAGGTACCTCTACAACACTCGGAATTTCCATCTGAAGCTAGGAGCGGCAGACAGCGGCCTGGAAGTTTTCTGCGACGCCGACTGGGCCGGTGACACCAGCGACCGGAAATCAACTTCTGGTTTCCTTATCTTTCTCTAGTGATGTACCGAATAGTACTATTCGGCTTTCGGCCGAATACCGAATATTTGAAATTTTATTATTCGGCGAAACGAATATTCGGCCGTATATTCGGCCGAATAGTTGGTCAGATATTCGGCCGATTTTCTTGTTTAAAATCTCGTGAAATTAATATGGATAACAAGATAGTTTACAAGAAAGTGCAATTTGAACGCCATGATCTTCAGAAACGTTTTTACAACACAGAAAAGGTAACTTTTCTTAAATAAAATGCTCCGAAAATCCACTTCACAATTTATTGAATTCTTGATTTAGCGTGTTGTTGCTATGTTTAGTCATTATTCGGCCTATTCGGCATATTCGGCCGAATAATACATTTAATATTCGGCTAAACGAATATTCGGCAAAATCGAAAATCAGCTGATATTCGGCCCGAATATTCGGCCGGCCGAATATTCGGTACATCACTATCTTTCTCGGCGGAGGAATCGTAAGTTGGGCCTCCAGGAAACAATCGTGTGTGGCTCTGTCGTCTACCGAATCAGAGTTCATCGCTCTGGCAGAGGCGTGTCAAGAGCTTCAATGGCTGCGCAAGTTGCTCAACGACCTGGGCAAAAGCGTGGATCTTCCGATCCGCATACGTGAGGATAACCAAAGCTGCATTCGGCAGGTGGAGAACGAGAAGGTGGATCAGCGGTCGAAGCATGTCGACACAAAATATTGTTTCATCAAGGACCTGAAAAGGAAAAATGTCATTAGTTTGCTGTATTGTCCCACTGAAGACATGTTGGCAGACATGATGACCAAACCACTAACAAGCGTCAAACTCGGAAAGCTACGTGAAGGTGCAGGAATTGTCGCTATCGATGTCGAGGAGGAGTGTTAGATGTTACGAATCGTAGCAACCTATGAATTTATACAAACTTGTCATTAGAATGAAAATAAATTAGTCTTTAGTAAACCGTCAATCAGTTCAGTCGAACTTCCCTACACATCCGAATACTCAATAAGAAAGCCCGGAACGATCTCCAAGTTCAAACACGAACGCCGAAAAATATTCAAAAGAAATCCCCATTTACCCTCTAGAAGAAGTGCCACGAAATATCCTGCGATATATCCTGAGGAGCTCTTTTGGAGATCTCGCAATAAATCCTGTTTAAAATCCCACGAAAATGCCTTTGAGCAGGACGCAGAAGGAACTCCGTAAAGATCCCACGAGGGACTGCCGGAGCATAGCCGAGAAAACCTCAGCAATGAAATTATGTAGGAACATCCGATCAGAATTCAAAAACCCTGAAAAATTCGTTTCCCGTAATCGTTTAGGAAAAATGCTGGTAGGAAACCGAAAGAATCTCCAGGAGGAATTCAAAAAGGAGTACCAAGAAAAATCGGAAGGAGTCTTATGAGTAATCCTGGGAGGCATTCCAAAAGGTATTTTAAAGAAGATCTAGAAACAATCGCATCAGCAATGTCACCGTATGTCACGGCATGTTACCGAAAAATGCGTCATAAGATCTATGATATCATGGCCTTCGACATTCAGATACTGCGCCGCAATCTGGATTTTCCAGAACTCAAGGTGGCCGGAACGGTTTACTCTCTCAAAAGATGAGTTTATAAATCGAATGAGCCTAAGATTGCTGAATTGGAAAAAAAGGAAGAAATGTGACTACCATGTTGACATTCTATGGGCGTAGTTTTTGATAATATGAACACAACCTGCGTTAAATTCCTAGCTTGTTCGCGTTCCTAATTTTGAACTGAATAATCTTCGAATGAGTGTAATCAGTTTCGTACCTTTTAATTCCGCCCTATGTTGCTTATCCTTTGACAGATACGCGTATTTCGACTACCACTTGTAATCTTCCTTAGGACCGATTTCTTCACTTCGGTTTAACTGGTAAGCCAGGCTTACCCATATAGTTAAACCTGGTTTAACGCTTAAGCCAGGGTGAAGAAATCGCCCCTTAGTGTCAGTTATCCCAGTTGGATACTGTGGAGTTTTCACATCCATTCTTGTTGACAGCTTGTATAATATGATCGATTACAACCACACCGCCTACTCGATGGCATCAAAACTACCACATCTTCTTTTCTTTCATGTTGGGCTTCGATGCTTCATAGTTGTTATGGTCTTCAAAAACTTCTTACACCATTGATATTTGGCTGAGTTCAACAGTGACAGCTACATCGTTCTAGCCTTGGCTGCGACAGATTTCAAAGATGCGGAACTCTTAGTTTTTTATTATTACTCTTTCAGAGAATCATTTTTGATTTTATTAGTTTGAAATAACTTTTTTGTTTGGTTAAAATACTCACTTGTACTTTCTTTTTTTACCGAAAATCAGGTTTTTAATTCTGCACTTGATGAAGGAGAAAGATTCAGCTATTGCTTTTTTCACTGAAAATTTTCCTTGCTTCGCTGAACAACATGACGTTTTCTTCCAGCGAAGGCTTACGCGATACAGAAAATCGCTGAATTTCACACTAACACTGCAGAAAATCTGTCAACAATTACTCAATACACATGCATTTTCAGCGGAAAGATCTATTTGCGTGACAACAATACACTCCCATGACTACCGGGCGGCCGCCGTCAAATTTCAGGATTGCCAACTGTCCGGCGACTGCTGTCAGTTTTCTTTGTCGCCGAATCTGGCGCTGGGTCTTCGGCGCGGAAACCCAAAGGTGGGAATAAAATTTTGGGATTTGCGCGCAATAATTACGCATTGATTTTTGCAGTATTTCAGACATAAGTTATTATATCATGCGTTTTTGATAATTTATCCTCATTATCATTTGGTTTAGCCGGTTTAGCATTGCCACGTAACTCAGCAATGAACTACAGCGTTTTTGATCTATGCATTTACTGTAATCAATATCATTGAAATGATTTACTTTTTTTCGAACAGAACAGATAAAATTTGTTGCATTTTTACAATTACCGGATCTGACAGCACGAAACTTCAGTTATCCAGCAATTTACGTGCGCTCATGGCGGACGATAATGGGTAGAACTTGGGTAGTACCCACTGGTGGGTAATTATTAAGTTGACGTTTGGCTTGTGTCGTTTGGCAGTTGATGTCATCGCAGATTTTGTTTTTTTTTATCGCCACTCAACAGCAGAAAATTTTGTTTTTGTTTATCAATTCGCTCAGAAGGAAGAAAATATCAATTGGATGTAAAGATGGTTCGCGGGTGTTGTATCGGTAACTGTGATTCCAAGTATTCGGACGGCAAATTTTCGTTTCATCAGATACCTACTGGTACCACAAATTTACAGATACAGAGGCGTAAATTGTGGATTAGCGCAATCAGTCGCACCGATATCGATTACCGACACGCCAAAGTGTGCAGTAAACATTTTGAAACAGGTAGATAAATGCAATTATATAAGTACTATTATTTTTACAATATCGTGATTGGTTTAGGCAAACCTGCGGCATATAATGAAACGGATAAGGTAAACTGGATCCCCACGTTGTTTTTGGACATTACTGAGTATGATGATGTGGACCTGCAAGCTACCGGGACAGCGAACACCACGGGACAATATTTGTTGAAAGGTTTTTTTTCTTGATTTCTTATTTTCTAAACTTACAAACTCGTACCTGTTAAAAAGTAGGACTAAGAATACTTAATTTTGTTTTAGAGGCTGGACATATCGAATCAGTTTCCGGATTCAGCGGACCTGACGAACAGAGTATTGGGCAGACTCCTCTGGAAGAACTCATCAATACGATCCCCGAGACGATCTCATCAGAATGGACTGGAAGCAGAGGTTTGCAAAACGATGCAGTTCTTGAAGAAGACGATGACGAATTACTAGAAGAGTGGGTGGAGTATGATGCAAGCTTCAATTCAACAGAAGAATTTCTGGTTTACAACGACGATAGCGCAGAAAACGATATAGTTTATGAAGAGGATGTCTTGGAAAAGCGGTCGGCATGTACTATGGATTTCGACGGTAGAGATTTCGATGAGCCGGAAATCCTGGAAGAATGGTTGGAAAATGAGGTTGATATTGCGCGCAAATCCCAAAATTTTATTCCCACCTTTGGGTTTCCGCGCCGAAGACCCAGCGCCAGATTCGGCGACAAAGAAAACTGACAGCAGTCGCCGGACAGTTGGCAATCCTGAAATTTGACGGCGGCCGCCCGGTAGTCATGGGAGTGTATTGTTGTCACGCAAATAGATCTTTCCGCTGAAAATGCATGTGTATTGAGTAATTGTTGACAGATTTTCTGCAGTGTTAGTGTGAAATTCAGCGATTTTCTGTATCGCGTAAGCCTTCGCTGGAAGAAAACGTCATGTTGTTCAGCGAAGCAAGGAAAATTTTCAGTGAAAAAAGCAATATTGAATCTACGAATGAGGAACATCTCGAAGAGAGCTTGAAAACTTGCCCGGAGCTTGATGATTGCCAAAATTGCTACCTGGCGCACTTGGAAATCGATCAGCTACTCGAACAAAATATAAATGAAAGCATGGATGAGCAGATTCAGTGTGACGAGTTTGAATCAACTGAGAAACACGCTGAGGAGATGTTCGAACAGAAGCTCGCGAAAAAAGATGTTGAGATTGAACGGCTGAAACGAGCTTTGGAGAGAAGCAGGCGAAGGCAAATGATGGTTTTTGATCTAAAAGCTTTTGAGGGTAATGACTCGAAGACTCGTCATTTCACTGGTCTTCCAAACTTTATTAGCCTTAAGATTTTGTACGATTTTGTTCATGCAGGGATTCTAGTTTCATCACGAGTGTTAAGCAAAGAACAAGTTTTTGTCATGGTTCTCATTCGTCTTAGATTGAATTTATGTTTCAAAACTATCGGTTATCTTTTCAATGTTTCTACGGCTACTGCATGTAAATATTTTTATTCGGGGTTGTACTCGTTATACAAACAGTTGCAAGGGCTAATAAAATGGCCCGAAAAAGAGCTTCTGGATTACTACACTCCCTTGAAGTTCAAAAAAGTCTTTTCTAGGAGTATAACCTCAATTATCGACTGTTTTGAAATTTTCTCAGAGAAGCCTAGTACTAAAGATGCCACGTTGAAAATGTATTCGAATTACAAAAGCCACTACACAACCAAAATGCTGATAAGCATAACTCCATTCGGAACTATTTCGTACATTTCAAAACCATACACTGGTCGAACATCTGACAAACAAATAACGGAAGCTAGTGGTTATCTAGATAAAATTCAGAGTGATGATCTGATTCTCGCTGATCGTGGATTTTCCATTCAAAAATTTGTTCAGGATAAAAATGCTACGCTAAGGGTCCCAGATTCTTCAAACAGGAAGCGGCAACTTAGCTCAGTTGCAGTTGAGAGAACAAGAGCTTTGGCCTCAGTTCGAAATGAGGTGGAGCGTTCCATAGGAGCATTGAGAGGAAAGTATACATTACTTAAGGGCCCGGTCAGTATTAATATGATGAATCATGAGCATAACGGCGTAAATGTTTTGTATATGGCTGTAACAGTCTGCTGTGCTCTAGTTAACCTGTGCCCTTCTATCAAAGTGATTTGTAAATGAAAAAATCAATGAATAAAAACTCACGATTGTTTAAACTTAGACATTTTGTATTTCTATAAGTTTTGACAGGTTTCAACTAACAGTGGTGAAATATTCTACTTAGAGTAGAGGACCAAGGTGGCATGGTGTTCTATTGTACACTCTTTTTCACATCCTATCATCAGTGCCATCATTTACGTCATCTGCATTAGCTACACTTGGTATCGTAAAAAAATTTGTTAATATTTCTGGAATAAGTACCTGTTCGAAAAATTTAGATGCTTTTAACAAGTTGATTTTCCAGAAAACTTCATTTTTTGTTACTTTTATAAACAAAGTAAACTTAGGGGCCCAGACTACAAAAAGGGCAAATGAAGCTTTAGATAAATGAATTTGCATTTGTACTTGGAAATAATATTCGTGCTTATGGTTCATTTTCAAGTTCCCATCATTATCGCGAAGTATGTACGGATTTTGTCTTGTAATTAAGGATCTGATTCCATCCTCCCTCTGGAAGTGCTCAAATTTGTATGGACATTTTGCTTCTATTACTACCGTTCCACAACAACTACAATCAAATACACAATCAGGCGACGCAGCAAAGTATGGATAATTAGTATTGATTATCAATCCACTTTTTCTTGTACGGAAATCTTTATGTTTTTGAAGCTTAAACAGATCTTCAGCAGCTGCAATAGCTTTATGCTCATTCCTTTTTCCGTACAATGTCGCAGGAAACTCTTGACTTGCACTTTCTCCGCATATGTAGTTGATCAATGTCATTGACGGAGAATCTATTCTAGTCTTCACCACTTTACCAAAGCAGGAGGCGGTTACACGACCGTATCTTAGTTTGAACCATAATGGCTCAGAGGATTGACCCCGAGTCAGCTCTTCAACTAGCATGCAGTCCTCATTCGTGAAGCTCCAGTCAATTTCTTTACCATGGTCAATGATTTCAATCAGCGGACGTCCAACCAAATCGGCATCAAACATTTTTTTAAAGCTCAGCATATTTTCAGCATAAAAACGTGCATCATCTTCCTCAGCATTCAGCTCCGCAGGTTTGAAGAAGGCTTTGCTTGCTGCAACGTCTTGGCCAGCTCTTGAGAGTTCCAGTATAAGGGCCTTCAACTCATCGTTGGATTTTTCTAAATTGTATTCCCGAAGTTCACAACTGGTTTGTACTTCTCGACCAAAGTTAACATCTTCCACGGGTTTGTATAAGTTTTCTTGGGCACTGCCAGATGGTTGAGTCCAATAGGCTGGGAGTTCAGTAACGGAAATCTAAAAATAAATACTGTATGTAGACAACTAGAAAACAAAACAACTCTTGTCTAGCAAACCTTTTTATCCAAACAAGTTTCTCTAGCGTAGCACAGAGCGTAAAGTACTGCTGCTACGTGTGAGCAAGTTTCACCTGCACCTGCAGTACAATCACAATGAGCTGAATGTATTTCTCCGGGCTCTTTACTGGTTGATTTAACAGCTTGTATTAAAATCCAACATTCTGCTGGCGGATCACTGAGTCTCATGCTATGTAAAACCTGCAAGAAATATTCGTATTTGAAATGGCCAACACGGTTTTTTTTCGATGATTTTACCTTTCCAAACACTGCATAAATATGTTTGTATTTTCGTCCTTTCACCTCTTTAACGAAACCTCGCTCAAAACTTTTACACGCTTCCAGTGATTTGTGGTTTCTTACTGGCTCTCCGGTGCGGAATGATAGCGTATTCAATAAGTAGGTCAAAACCATATCGTAATCTACCGATAATGGAAGCACTTTTGCATCGTAACTGAATGTGTACGGGTCCTTCCCATCGACAACTACAATTTTTTCTTTATATCGTTCTAGATCTTCGTTCGATAAAGTTTGCGTTTTTGTGGACAACATTTTGATGATTGATGACCAAAAACTGTTTTGTTTATCAAATCCAGATTGTTTTTCGCTTGCTTTGCAACGCACACGTAAACAGACCGTCATCTGCCAAACGACACAGGCCAAATGTCAAACCATGAATACACCCACCAGTGGGTGTTACTTGCTAGCCGCCATGCGCGCTTTTAAAATGCTGGATTGCCTTATAATGCCAGCAATTCTCGTGGGCCCGACAGATCGAGTCCGTTGCTTCAGCAACTCCCATCTGATTTTTTTTAAACAACCACCGGACCCGACAGATCGTATCTGTCGCTACGGTTGCTCTTTTTTATACGAGCATTCTTAACGCTGGAACCAATGGATCGAATCCATCGCTTCAGCAGCTCCCTTCAAAGGCGAGCTTTTTCACAATCACCGGACCCGACAGCTCGAAACTGCCGCTTCGGTTGCTCCCTTCTAAGGTGAGCAATTTGTCGCTGGACCCGACAGATCGAATCCGTCGTTTCAGCAGCTCCCTACTAAGGCGAGCTTATTTTCTGACAACAATCGGACCCGACAGATCGTATCTGCCGCTATGGTAGCTCCCTTTCCAGGTGAGCATTTTACCTCTAGCCACAACGGATCGTATCCGTTGCTACGGCAAGTTTTGTTTTTACATTCCCACCTCTACTGGCGGATTCACATCCGTGTTGCCTTCTTTTTTTGTCTGACCCGATCAGATGCTATCCGTCGGGAATCAGACAGTACATATAATTACCAACCTTTCTTCTCCTTACCGCACGCTATGTCTGAACCAACAGATTATAAAAATTGAATGTACATCGGGTTTCTTTCCATAAAACATCAGTATTCAAGCTATATTTTCATTTGCAGAAGGTTTTAAAATATTCTATCGGTGAAAATTTTTCCATACATTTTGTATGGGAGAGAAATTGACCGAAAATGAGGATTTCAAGCAAATTTGTATGAAAAACGGTCAAAAAGATGGAAAAATCAAAATTTCCCCGATAGAATATTTTGAAACCTTCTGCAAATGAAAATATAGCTTGAATACTGATGTTTTATGGAAAGAAACCCGATGTACATTCAATTTTTAAAATCTGTTGGTTCAGACACAGATAACAGATGTTTATGCTAGTACAAATTTTTCGCAGAATCCTGTGTAAATGTTCAAAACGATATACGTTGGCTCACTACCGCCATCTACTCAACTGATTGCGGCATTACATCTAACTTGAATGCAAGAATAGTTCAAAGTTCCAGTTTCATTCAAGATCGAATACAATCTTGAATGTAAAATTGCGTAGTGCATGCAATCTTGAAAGCGATCACTGACTATCGATCACTGCGCCATCTCTAAATGATTGCCACTTGAGTTTCAGCTGCTCGTTACATACGAAATGGCTGTTGAGCATTTTTACACACATTGCCAATATAAGCATAAACGTCTGTTATCTGTGGTTCAGACATAGCGTGTACCGATGATGTAACGAACTTCTTACTCATCTTGGGGCCCGAAAACGAGGTAAGGTTCAGTTTCTTCCGGATTTTCTTTAATGCAACTCCAGTCTTGCCAAGGAGAAGCTTTTGGTACTGTGACTTGATGCGTATTTTGGCAGGTGCAGGAAAAGAACTTAATCTTGTGGACAAGTTTCAACAGATGACTCGGATGTTCAAAGTCTTCAGCAGGAAACATGGCTTAACTGTATCATCGTCTGCAGCACTTCTCTCGTCTAACACGGCCCATGGATCCATCCTGGATCCCATCCTTGTCGCCAATGTGGAGTTTTCATCCATTCTTGTTGACAGCTTGTATAATATGATCCATCACAAACACACCGCCTACTCGATGGCATCGAAACTACCACAGATACGATTTACGTAGCTATTTTGAACATCACTAGCTACAAATGAACACGATTCCCGACCGGCAAGTATTCTAGTGCTCTTGATAAGCATCCTAGAAGGTTCGAATCTTCAGCAAAGTGTTTTATATTGATTGGTACTACACTTTCACGTATTCTATATTGATCTAGATCTGCTGTAACTGATCTATATAGGTTTAATTATATGTAGTTATTTGGATCGGTTAGAACTTCACATTGACGTCTTTAGTGTTGATTCAGATCTGCTGTAATTGATCTAGATAAGTTTTATTTTTCTATATGGCTTTCTAGAATCCTCGATAAGCATCCTTTAGAGTTGCAGTCTTCGGCAAAGTTCTCTGCGTTGGTTAGTACTTCACTTTTACCTCATCGGTTTTGATCTAGATCTGCTGTATTTTATCTAGATAAGTATTATTTTTTTGACTCACCCTCTACAATTCTCTACATGCATCCTAGAGGATTTCTGTCTTCGGCAAAGTTTTCGGGACCGATTGGTACTACACTTTCACGTCTTCGGTTTAGGTCTAGATCTGCTGTAAGTGATCTAGATAAGTTTTATTTTCGATATGACTTTCTGGAATTCTCGATATGCTTCCTAGAATCATCCAATCGAAAAAGTACACTGGATTGGTTGGTACAAAAATTTCACTCTTTCGATTTTGATCTAGATCTGCTATAAATGAAGAAAATAAATTATTTTTCTATAAGGTTTTCCAGATTTCTTTCCATCTTGCACAAATTCCTCACTAAATTGGTTGGAACCATACTTCTATGTCTTCAGTTTTGATATAGATCTGAAGTATTAGATCTAGATCAGTTTTTTCTTTTAATACAATCCTGTGAACCTCTAAACATGCATCCTGGAAGTTCAGTGAAGTGCAGAGAAGTGTCAGATAATCAGAGCAGGATGCGCACACGTGGTTGATAGCAAGAACTTTTCGAGTTGCGTGTTTTCGATGTTGTCCTGTATAATTTAATTTGATCGGTGGAACTACGACACCCGGCTAGAACATGTTTGGGAAACTAAATGGTTGTGTGATTATAGTGGAAACGGTTGGGTTGCGTTTTTCGTACATTGGTCCTTCAATGGCGGACATGCTTGTAATGCATCACCGATGCACTTCAAGGGTTGATAATGACAATAAAGATGATAAAAGT
Organism: Aedes albopictus; assembly: GCF_035046485.1. Classification (NCBI taxonomy): domain Eukaryota; kingdom Metazoa; phylum Arthropoda; class Insecta; order Diptera; family Culicidae; genus Aedes; species Aedes albopictus. The sequence goes on from NC_085136.1 coordinate 14,347,331, forward strand.
AGTCAATTTAAGATTCTTTCAATGAATGGCTGTGTATGTGTAGACTAGACTATCCTAAACTAGAATCTTCACTGTTTTGAATATGCATCCCTTTTAGATGATCACATGGCACTACACTCTTACTTCTTGGATTGTGGTATTGTTCTGATGGCACTGATCTAGAAGGGTTTCATAATTTGAAATGTCTATTCAATGCTCTTGTAGGTTTATAGTTTTGGGCAAAGTTGCTAGGATTGACTGGTAACATGTGTAAATCTTTTGATCTAGATTAGCTCTTTTTCAATTTTATCTTTCTGATTGTCTCTCTAGTGCTCTAGTGTCCACTAGGGCTCCGGATATGCTTTCTGAAAGATTTCTTTGGCCTAGATTAGCTGTGACTGATCTAGATATTTGTTTTTCTTTTGTAATGACTCCCTAGTGCAGCAACCTCCAGGTTTTCATCCATTCAGTATGCAACGTCAAAATATCAATTTTTGAAATTCATGACAAAAAAAGTTTTTATCTTTTCTTGACTAAGGAGATTCTGCAAAAAATACTACGTACTACGTACACAAAACTATAAATCAGTGAGATATTTTTCCGAAAACAATGAGGTCATCGATGGATGAACGTTTGTCGCAGATATCAGCGATCATGTTGTCAATCGTTGAAAGGTTCCTGGAGTTGCCTACTTCCGGTACAGGTCTGTTAAAACAGAACAATCCTCTATGAGTATTGATAATAAGCAGATTCCTGAACTCAACATCTACTTCGACCAGCAGATATACATCGTATAGATATATGATGCTGGCTACAGTGCTTACAAAAGATCCCATTTTCCAGATAGAATGTGAACTTACTCTGCCCTTCTAAGCATATCTGTCCCATGTTGTTTTGCATTCTTATCGTGTTTTTCTCAGTAACAGAGCAATTTGAAGTTAATTTAATATTTTTTTTTCATTTTACATCACAAATAAATATTCCACGATAACGTCAAGCATCTTTCTGACAATGATTTTTAGTTATCACTTAAGTTAGAGCAGTGGGACAGTATGCGTAGAAAAACAACATGCTACAGATATGCTTAGAACGGCAGTACTGATGTTGGTTAATAGCGCTTCCAGGATTTGGCGGTGATCGTGGAAGCTGGAGCGGCCAATCGCATAAAAAGTTGAATGATTGCAGTTGAGTAAGTGCAAAACTAATTCTGATTCCAGATGTTTGAGCTGAAAAACTCAAAGGATTCCATGTAATAAATTTGTTCGGGCCGATCGCCACGAATAAATAATTTTCTCCGTGCACCTTCAGCCGCAGCCTGCTGAGGTGCGCGATTCCAGCAGCACACATCCGAGCAAAAGAACACAATGTGATGCAAGCAACCGCAACCGCACGAAAGGATCACGCGAAGGGGCGCTTAAGGAGGAAAAATCCTATTCTCAGGCAGGACGATTATTGTTCGCCGTACGTTCCGAAATTAGCAAAGTGAATTCGAACCAAATCAAAGAAAATGTCCTGGTGTTTTAATTCCGGTTCTGGTTCTCTGGTTAAGTGGTCTCTTCGGAAAGTCGTCGGTCCGCCTATGTTGAGAATCCTAAAATACAGTCCACTCGCGAACAGAGTTTCTAAAGCATTTTAAATACACTTACTGCAGCAAGTTTTTAAATTCATACAGGATAATTTAGCCAGGATTTCAGGAAGACCATAATTAGGGTCTTAGTGCTACAAGGAAACTCACACTCCCAAATTCATCGTATTCGAAAACAAGCGATTACAGCACCGATTGATTTAATTTTTTTGTTATACATAGGGTATAGGTTCCCTTCTTAAGCATGTGGCTCCCATTTTCATCCTACGAAAAACAAAGGATTGAAGCGTTGTTTGAGTTGTTTCATGTTTTTGTATTTTTTGTAAGAAGTGAGCACGCATGAAAACAAAAAGAACGGAATCAATAGATGCCGTAATCGCTTGTTTTTTGAATAGGATGAATATGGGAGCGTGAGATTACTGATGGCGCACATACCCTATAATGTTATAAATATAAAAATAAGGAACAAAATAAACAACGCATCAATTCTTTGCTCGCAGGATAAAAAAGGGAGCTACATGCTTAATAACCAATACTTTTCAAATGGACAATGGGAGAAGTTTCGAGATAAAAAAACATTACAAGTGAATCTACTTGATAGTTTCTAAAGAAATTTGGAAAATAATAAGAAAATTCCAGGATTATTCCTAAAAGTTTTTTGTAAAAAAAATCCAACTAGAAATATCAGGAGAGTTTCCTGGAAAGTTCATGTAGAAGTTTATAGAGGCAATCAAAGAATAGACATTCAAGAAAAACATCTTGAATAGAAACCTTTGGCCATATTCCATAGATTTTTGAATATAGTTACTATTTACTACTGTAGACCATTAAATTTTAATAGATTTTTTAAATATTTCTAGAAGATTCTACGTAGGAATCTCTAAAGTTCAAAACTAACATGTTACCGTTTAGTAAAATAAATACAATACAATACAATACAATACAATACAATACAATACAGTCAATTGTTTAAGATTTTAAGGAAATAGTGATGCAAATTATCATCTTAGCGCAATTCTTTGAGCAGATAAAATGCCCAGGCTTACGAATGTTCAATAAAATTCCAATTACAAGTAATATTAACATACGTAAGCTTCTTTGACCTCTTATGAATTGTATACAAGCAAGTTATTGTTTTCAATAAAATTATAGATTACATAAATAATTATTGATAATCCAGAGTTCAAATGAATATGAGCTGAGCCCTCTCTAGCTACGTTCATGACCAAGTTTTTAGCCCTTCGTCTTCCGTCTCTCTTTCTTCTTCAGGTTATCTTCCGCGCTCACTCCAACAGGCGCGAGCGAACGAGCAAGCACATCCAACACACAAACGACGACGAGAGGTTAGGGATCTTTTCGCTGTCACCGTCGTTCGACCCAAAAACAAATGGACCTAAACACGGGAGGCGGAGGAAGATTCCCCCCACTAGCGGATGATCCACACGACGGAACCGCCGACTCACCTGCTGCTGCTGTTCTTGATGCACCAAGGCTAATCGGACGACACCCGGCGAACGCTGCTAATCGCCGCAATCTTCTCGGATCCGGAAAAAATGCTAGCTCCTCCTGATCGTCTTCGTTTTGGAAGTGGTCGTCGTCGTCGTCGTCGTTGCTGTGGATATGCAGCGCCTACCGCGCCACCAAGAACCCAATCCACCGAAACGAAAACACACCAAATCGTTGGATTATGCCTCCCTCGGTTGAAAACTTCCCGAAACGAACATGGAACCGCGCGCGACGATATCGAAACCGCACGTTTTTCAAACCCGCGACACCGAAAAACCGATAACAAAAACCCTGAAGGAGGCTGCTGTTTTTCTTTTTCTTCTAGAAACGAAAATGCACACCACACGCACGCACGGTACGTCTTCTCTTCTTGTGGGGAGAATCGCGAATCTTGCTCTTCTGGCGCTTTTGGTTTGTTGGTTGCCTCCTGATGGATGACAGTTTTCTTGACAGCTCGGTCGGTCGACCGACACACACTCTTCGTCGCGGTGAGTTTCATTCATGGTTTCACGCACACCACTTCAATTTGGGACTTGTTTACCTTCACAATCGGCGTGTACGGATGAGGAGAACTGGGCGAGTGTGATGCTATGTGTGCAAGAGTGTTCCAGCGCCAGCGACGACAAGCGGTAAATTATGGATGTGTTGGTGCGCTACCGTGAGTATCTGCGCTGTCAAAATACGAGGGGTACCGTTAGCGGTGGGTGTTGCGTTTCAAAGCGTTTCAATGAAAGTGCTATGAATGAGCGGACATAGTGGGGTATGTAGTGCGAAAACACTGATTTAAAACCTTAGAGTTTAGAAAGTCCAAACATAGAACACGCTTGATTCTAATGCATTTAACGAATTAAAATTAGATCGTCTGGTGAAAATCTTGTCTCCTTGTCGAAGATTCCTGGGGAATCTCTCCGAAGATTCCTGGGGAATCTCTCCGAAGATTCCTGGGGAATCTCTCCGAAGATTCCTGGGGAATCTCTCCAAAGATTCCTGGGGAATCTCTCCGAAGATTCCTGGGGAATCTCTCCGAAGATTCCTGGGGAATCTCTCCGAAGATTCCTGGGGAATCTCTCCGAAGATTCCTGGGGAATCTCTCCGAAGATTCCTGGGGAATCTCTCCGAAGATTCCAGGGGAATCTCTCCGAAGATTCCAGGGGAATCTCTCCGAAGATTCCAGGGGAATCTCTCCGAAGATTTCAGGGGAATCTCTCCGAAGATTCCTGGGGAGTCTCTCCGAAGATTCCTGGGGAATCTCTCCGAAGATTCCTGGGGAATCTCTCCGAAGATTCCTTGGGAATCTCTCCGAAGGTTCCTGGGGAATCTCTCCGAAGATTCCTGGGGAATCTCTCCGAAGATTCCTGGGGAATCTCTCCGAAGATTCCTGGGGAATCTCTCCGAAGATTCCTGGGGAATCTCTCCGAAGATTCCTGGGGAATCTCTCCGAAGATTCCTGGGGAATCTCTCCGAAGATTCCTGGGGAATCTCTCCGAAGATTCCTGGGGAATCTCTCCGAAGATTCCTGGGGAATCTCTCCGAAGATTCCTGGGGAATCTCTCCGAAGATTCCTGGGGAATCTCTCCGAAGATTCCTGGGGAATCTCTCCGAAGATTCCTGGGGAATCTCTCCGAAGATTCCTGGGGAATCTCTCCGAAGATTCCTGGGGAATCTCTCCGAAGATTCCTGGGGAATCTCTCCGAAGATTCCTGGGGAATCTCTCCGAAGATTCCTGGGGAATCTCTCCGAAGATTCCTGGGGAATCTCTCCGAAGATTCCTGGGGAATCTCTCCGAAGATTCCTGGGGAATCTCTCCGAAGATTCCTGGGGAATCTCTCCGAAGATTCCTGGGGAATCTCTCCGAAGATTCCTGGGGAATCTCTCCGAAGATTCCTGGGGAATCTCCGAAGATTCTTGGGGAATCTCTCCGAAGATTCCTGGGGAATTTCTCCGGAGATTCCTGGGGAATCTCTCCGAAGATTCCTGGGGAATCTCTCCGAAGATTCTACTCTACTCTACTCTACTCTACTCTACTCTACTCTACTCTACTCTACTCTACTCTACTCTACTCTACTCTACTCTACTCTACTCTACTCTACTCTACTCTACTCTACTCTACTCTACTCTACTCTACTCTACTCTACTCTACTCTACTCTACTCTACTCTACTCTACTCTACTCTACTCTACTCTACTCTACTCTACTCTACTCTACTCTACTCTACTCTACTCTACTCTACTCTACTCTACTCTACTCTACTCTACTCTACTCTACTCTACTCTACTCTACTCTACTCTACTCTACTCTACTCTACTCTACTCTACTCTACTCTACTCTACTCTACTCTACTCTACTCTACTCTACTCTACTCTACTCTACTCTACTCTACTCTACTCTACTCTACTCTACTCTACTCTACTCTACTCTACTCTACTCTACTCTACTCTACTCTACTCTACTCTACTCTACTCTACTCTACTCTACTCTACTCTACTCTACTCTACTCTACTCTACTCTACTCTACTCTACTCTACTCTACTCTACTCTACTCTACTCTACTCTACTCTACTCTACTCTACTCTACTCTACTCTACTCTACTCTACTCTACTCTACTCTACTCTACTCTACTCTACTCTACTCTACTCTACTCTACTCTACTCTACTCTACTCTACTCTACTCTACTCTACTCTACTCTACTCTACTCTACTCTACTCTACTCTACTCTACTCTACTCTACTCTACTCTACTCTACTCTACTCTACTCTACTCTACTCTACTCTACTCTACTCTACTCTACTCTACTCTACTCTACTCTACTCTACTCTACTCTACTCTACTCTACTCTACTCTACTCTACTCTACTCTACTCTACTCTACTCTACTCTACTCTACTCTACTCTACTCTACTCTACTCTACTCTACTCTACTCTACTCTACTCTACTCTACTCTACTCTACTCTACTCTACTCTACTCTACTCTACTCTACTCTACTCTACTCTACTCTACTCTACTCTACTCTACTCTACTCTACTCTACTCTACTCTACTCTACTCTACTCTACTCTACTCTACTCTACTCTACTCTACTCTACTCTACTCTACTCTACTCTACTCTACTCTACTCTACTCTACTCTACTCTACTCTACTCTACTCTACTCTACTCTACTCTACTCTACTCTACTCTACTCTACTCTACTCTACTCTACTCTACTCTACTCTACTCTACTCTACTCTACTCTACTCTACTCTACTCTACTCTACTCTACTCTACTCTACTCTACTCTACTCTACTCTACTCTACTCTACTCTACTCTACTCTACTCTACTCTACTCTACTCTACTCTACTCTACTCTACTCTACTCTACTCTACTCTACTCTACTCTACTCTACTCTACTCTACTCTACTCTACTCTACTCTACTCTACTCTACTCTACTCTACTCTACTCTACTCTACTCTACTCTACTCTACTCTACTCTACTCTACTCTACTCTACTCTACTCTACTCTACTCTACTCTACTCTACTCTACTCTACTCTACTCTACTCTACTCTACTCTACTCTACTCTACTCTACTCTACTCTACTCTACTCTACTCTACTCTACTCTACTACTAACTGCTTCCACCACACTGTCTAGGGTAAAGTTCCTTATAAAAAATAAAAATATTTCGTCTTGAAAACAATTCAGTTCCAAATTAGCTCGAAACGTGGCGTTAGTGTTGTCAGCTGGATCTTAGCCTTTTCCCACTTCTTCACATAGAAAGATACTGCCTGTGTGGCACTGAATCAGCATTTTCGACTAGTTTTCCAATGCACGCTGCTGGTGTGTAGCACATGGTCTGCCAAATGCACATCAAGCAATCTAGTAGGCGCGCAAACTGTCGTCGCGTCACTACTTCGCGAACGTCAAAGTGAAAACACAACTTACTTCCTGGGGGCACCCGCTTGTCCACAATAATTCCAAGCTCTGGACAGTTGGCGCGATCCTGCCAGCGAATCTTCTGGATGATGTCAAGCGGGTACAGACCCGGATGAGAGTGCTCGTTTGTTTTAGTGCGGTTTATTTTTTCCTGGCGTGTGTGTGAAAAAAGTTAGTGAAAATTAAAAATGTTCCGGAAGATCGGAATGAATGCCTGGAGCAAACGGCCTAGGCAATGGGGTGAGTTTAGATAATGATATGGAGATTGCTCTCCTTAAACGAATGTTTTATTGTCGGTTGAATTATTGCAAAATTTGTGCAAGATTTATCTACTTTTGGCTCCCGTGGCGATGTTTATCCTGATTGATATCAATGTACAATAATATTGTAAAGTTTGCTCATCTGTATGCACTATTCATTACCATTACCATCCAAATTATCTCATGGCGTCAGTATAAACAGTCCACAGTTCACAGTGACAGTACCCTTACTTTTGTACGAAATTCTGTCTCATGGCGGCAGTAAAAACAGTCTACAGCGCGTCCAGACGACCGCACCCTTGCTTTTGTGAAAAATTCTGCCTCATGACGACAGTAAAAACAAACTACAGCGTGTCCGGATGACCGCACCCATTCCTTTGGTAAAAAAAAATCTGTCTCATGGCGACAGTAAAAACAGTCCACAGCACGTCCGAATGACCAGTAAAAATAGTCCACAGTTCGTCCGGATGACCACACTCTTACTTTTGTAAGAAATTTTGTCTCATGGCGACAGTAAAAACAGTGCATAGCGCGTCCGGTTGACCGCATACTTACTTTTGAAAGAAGTTTTGTCTCACGGTGACAGTAAATACAGTCCACAGTGCGTCCGGATGACCGCACCCTTACTTTTGTAAGAAATTCTGTCTCATGGCGACAGTAAAAACAGTTCACAGCGTGTCCAGATGACCACACTCTTACATTTGTAAGAAATTCTGTCTCACGGCGTCAGTAAAAGCAGTCCACAGCGAGTCCGGATGACCGCACCCTTACTTTTGTAAGAAATTCTGTCTTATTACGATAGTAAAAACAGCCCACAGCGCGCCCGGATGACCGCACCCTTACTTTTGTAAGAAATTCTGTCTCGTGGCATCAGTAAAAACAGTCTTCAGCGTGTCCGGACGACCACACCCTTTCTTTTGTAAGAAATTCTGTCACATGGTGACACTAAAAACGTCCACAGCGCGTCAGAATGTCCGCACCCTTACTTTTGTAAGAAATTCTGTTTCATGGCGATAGTGAAACAGTCCACAGTGTGTCCGGATGACCATATCCTTACTCTTGTAAGAAATTCTGTCTCATGGCGTCAGCAAAAACAGTCCACAGCGCGTCCGGATGACCTTACTTTTACTTTTGTAAGAAATTCTGTCTCATGGCGACAGTAAAAACAGATCACAGCGTGCCAATTGACGTTAATTCATTCGATTGTTTATTTGGGCTAACTTGGCGCACCGTTTTGACGAATAGAGGTGCGATAACTGCAAATTTGTTGCACTTACCGGACTTGCAGTTAAAAAGCATTGCAGTTAAACCATTTGCAGCGATCGAACGTCTACTGTATCAACTTTGAATCAATGATCCATCGGAAAAATAGATCTGATTAACATCGAGCCCAATGAATTTTCGTTGAAATGCATAGTTTTAACCCGTAAAACACCCGGGACGATATTCTTTTGGTAGAAATGCAATATCTTCTTTGTTTTTTTAACATTTTACCCTGGAGTCGTTTTTACAGTCAAGGGATTAGTTGTACTAAGAAATGTATGGTACCCCCTCCTTTGTACACACCACCCTTTTGCTGGTAGCCGAAAATACATGGCATTTTTGTATTCTTTTTTAAAAACTCTGCATGGTTTTGCTCAAATTTCATCGTTTTGCTAATCATCAATAGTTTTGACTGATCCTTGCATACAATGTATCACTTCCCATCAAAGTCTGTCGAAGTTTCGAAGTCGAAGCTATTTAAGGCGAGGGGCGATTCACTTATGTATTTTCGATTCAGTCCCGTGTATTGAAAATCGAATTTGTGTATTTATGGCGTATTAAGATGTATTTTTTGTATTGGTGTATTTTTTTGCACTTTTGCGATTAAAATAGAATTGATATGTATTGATGCAATTATTGAGTATTTTCGGAATAAATGTGTATTTTAAATCGGTTTAAGCATTTTGCATTTGGTGCTTATGTTTGTAAACAAATTGAAATTTATTTAAGTTTTTGGATATTGTATTGAATGATAACCAAGATATTCTTATTTTACGCGAATTTTGTCATCCAAAAACGAAGCATGCATGCAACAACCTTCTTAGTTTTCCCGATACCAACTCAAAAAAAATGTGGAGTGCTGTATACGGTTCCTTCGGGAAATTGTTCGACGTTCCCGTTGTGGTTTTTCTTTGTGTGAAAAATTAATTGGAAATTTGAGTGCTCATATGTCCGCCGCACGCGAAACTGCAAGTTCCGTAATTTTAAACACCTAAGTGCCGGGTTGTAATTGTATTCTGTTGTTGAGACGTTTCGTACTATGCCACCAGCTTCGCTTGGAATTTGTAGTATGAAGTACTGGACTACCAGCTGCATTTTTTTTTTTTTTTTTTTTTTTGTAAAATGTGGGTTAATTTTGTGGTAATTGTGAAAACACGGTTTCCACCAAGAGAATTTCGGGAACCAATGCAGACTGCTCCAAAGTGCTATTTGGATCAAAAGTGGTGAATTTTTCGACCCGAAATGAAACTACACACACAAATGAAACCAATCCTCAAGCAACTGGACATCACTGAAGCAGAGAAATCCACCCCCCTAAGCTGATCCAACGATGCATTATTCAAATTTGGTGAGAATGTTTCATGATACTTGTTAAACCTTTTTATTCTCATTATTATATATATACAACAATAATATTTATTATATATCGGAGCGTTTGGTACGGTATGTCCACGCATCCTTCCTCCCCTGTAGATTCATGAAGTGATTCGAAGTTGAACTAAAATGCAATGAATTCGAAACATTTCAACGGGTCATCTTTGCGGTAAACGCTACGCAGTAGGCCTGGCCGCTTTGACGCTTGTGTCATATCTCTGATATGCTGCAAGCATCAATACTGACAAGAAAAATAATCGGGCGTAATCTAACCCGATTATTTTCCAGGATGCTTTCTTGTACTGGCTGCGTATGTGTTAGATTAGATTAGATTAGATTAGATTAGATTTTATCGAATGTGACTTATTTTAATTCAATTTCGAATTTACCGTGTATTGATGCATTTTTGTGTATTTTTTTCGAATTTGGCGTATTTTTAATTCAGTTTTGAATTTATCGTGTATTGATGTATTTTTGTGTATTATTTTCATTCGTGTATTTTCAATTCAGTAACGCAGAACAGTGAATCGCCCCTCGATTTAAGGCCTCCGTCCAAAGCACTCCGAAGTTTGAGTCACAAATCTTACTTTCCAAACTAAATTTTATACACGATAAATGATCACAGAATATAGTTCACAGCACTCAAAAAGTCTCAAAGCACCCCTAGAAAACTCATGGTACGTGAATTGGGTCATCCAAACAATTCTGGAATTCGCTTTCTTAAGATCTACTGGATCTATTATCATTTGTGTTCATACTGTTCATGAAAATTAAGTCACGTTGATGCCCATTAGACCTCACAATGCTACGAGAAACTCGATATTCTGGTATTTGGACATTCTGTGGAATGCAAATGGCCTCCAAAACATTTTGAAGTTTGGGTTACAATATCTTTCTACATACTGTATCATGCTTGAAAAATGATCATGTTCGTGGAATGTAGGCTGTACTGCCGATGGAGACTCAGTTGCACAACTATAATGCTTTTGGTACATTCATTAATAGGTTATTCCAGGCTTTCCAAACTATTCTGGAATTAGGACCTTCAAGGTCTACAGGCTTTACTCTTGTTTCTCTTCACTCTATCGGTATAATCCTTTCACGATTGTGTCCGTTCCAAGGTCCGTTCCACCTCATAATATTATGAGTATTTATGTGTTGCTAATTGGGTCTCCACTGGCGTATAAACGGTCCCCAATTTATTTTGAAGTATGGGTCTGTAAATCTGTAAATCTTTGAATATTTGTATTGCGAATGCTTGCGGAATATAATATACACAGTGTGATTGTAGAACAGTCTGATATTCTAATTAAATTATTTCTACCTTTGATTACGCTAATTAACTTCCAGAAACATCTTTTGCATTTGGACCCTTTATAGAGTCTTCAAAAAGAAGTTCACTCTCCAAGTCTGGAGTGAAATTTAACACAAATGCATAAAGGTGCAGCCCATCAAATGTCTCCAAATGCTACAACAATGGTTAAGCACGATCTGAAGTTACTTTATTATCTCGTCACCCTCTTAATGCAGCTACATTAGTGGAATAATAACACTTAGCGCGCTCGGAAAAGTTCCATTTTATCGCTTACAGTGCTGCCACATATAATACTTAGTTTGCTAAGGTCAGTTATCTTGCTGGTGGGACATATGAGAGCCTAAGCTTCAACTCTTAATGCAATTAGCCGATACCTGGACCTTGACATGAGATATTCCATTATTTGAAGAACTATTCAAGCTATGAAAGCTTGTATAGACAAAATTTAACAAACTTAATCAGTGCAATCATTTGTGTGTCATTTTGTGAAAACTCGCCCCAAAAGGACACACGTATGCACGCTTCGAACGACCTTTTATTATTGGTTCAAGCCGTAGTATATTTGGTATTTTTAAGTGCTACAATAATGGTTAGTTGTACCTCATCACAGGGATGCCATATGTACAGATTTATCAGTAATATACAGATTTTTGAGCATCCGTACAGATTTCGTTTTATATGAAATACAGATTTTTTAGCTAGAGGAGCTATTTTATGTTTGTATGGGATACAGATTTTTCACCCAAAATTTGTATGGGATACAGATTTTTGGAAATAGCCATACGGATTTTTCAAAAAATCATCTGGCATCCCTGCTCATCTCCCACTAAATGCAGCTACATTAGTGGACTAACAACACTTAGCACGCTCGGAAAAGTTCCATCATGTCGCTTATAGTGTTGCCACATATAATGCTTAGTCTGCTAAACCCAGTTATCTGGCTGTGGGGCATGGGAGCCTAAGCTTCAACTATCAGTGTACTTAAACATTAAAAGTCAACTTTGATTAGTGATCAGTCAAAATTTCAGCTTAGTACAGCATTCTGTTCACTAGATATATGTTTAGGAAGCTTCAGAACCCGACTCCGGTTTATCGAGTCCGACCTGTACTTGATTTACAGCATGAGTGAACCAAATATTTGATAATTGTTCGATCTGTGTGATCCGATGCATAATGATAGTTCAGTTTCACTTTATTCAGGATTGTTTTTCAAGCACTCAGTAATAAAAGCAGAAACACTAACCCTTTAGAGCCGGAGGGGTCATATATGACCCCAACATAGAAACGGCTGTATAAATTCACTTATTCGATAAAACAGAATACTGTCTTCGGCAAAGTTGTGGCAAAATGAGTCCTCTATGAGGTAAAAATTAGAATATTCGTATTTGGGACTTCATTGATAACCTAGAACATCCTGAACTTTGAAAAAAAAAACGAAATAATTGACACACCAGTTGTTTTAAAAGCTGAACTGGATGTGGGTTACGTTTATATGTATTCATTTAGCCTTCGTCAAAAATATCAAAAGGTGTTTATATTCTGGGATGTTCTAAATGTTCCAAACTGTCCTATAGTGAAGTCCTTCAAATCTACAAGAATAATTTTATGTATTTTCGCCACAAATAATAGTATTGCATAACCTGCTGGGATCTGTAAAGCTCTTGACATCTACAATGTCATTTAGAGACACTACAGGGTTATTCCAGGTCAGCCAAACTACCTTGGAGTTCAGGACTTCAGGTCTACACTCGTAACAGTATCCGTATCTGTTCAGGGTCGTCCAAACTGTTCTATTATGAAGTCCTTCATATCTACATGAATAACATTATGTGTTTTCGTCATAAATAATAGTATTGCATCATCTGCTGGGATTCGCGAAGCTCTTGAAATCTCGAATGTCATTTAGAGACACTATGGGATTGTTCCAGGTCAGCCAAATTATCTTTGAGTTCAGAACTTCACTTCAGGTCTACACTCGTAACATCAGCTATATTCGACATACTGAGTAACGTTTCATAATCACTCGTGGTGACTGGACCAACCTGAAGTCTACTATATTTATTATGAACAATTGAGACATTGAGGGTCGTCCAAACTATCCTGAAGTTTAGCTCTTGATAGTAACAGTAGTTATTCTCACAATGAACCTAAAACTGTAATCTGAAATCATCCTGGCATATCATAAGTCATTTCAAGGTAGTTTTCAGATATTCCAGGTCAACAACACTACTCCGGAGACCATAGCTTTAGGTCAGGTTAAGTAGTGTTACATAATCCACTGTACTTACCAAAGCAGTTAGAGGAACAATAAGCGTCGTTATATAGTTTTCGGATATTATGGGCTTCCTTACTGTAATGAAGTTTAGTTGATAAAAATAACCACTGTAACTTTCAGGATACTTACTGGACATGATAGATTACAAATCGTAGCTTTTAATGAAAGAAGTTACCGTTACACCCGTAGTCCTAAGGATCTAAACTCAAGAACAGTTTGGATGACCTAGGATTTTCAGAAAACATATTCTGCATAATATTCTACCGTTTTAATGCTATTGACCACCAAAACTACAGAAAAACGTAGAAAAAAACTCCATAATAACGCTTGGAAAAATTCCGGCTTCATAGGGTTAAAAGGTACAATCTTTTCACAAATTTTCTTTCAGAAATTACTTTGGAAATTGAGAATTTTTGAAGTAAACTTATTCGAAAAATATTTTTTGATTTTCTCCATAGGTTCCATAAATTCTGAGATTTTTTTGAAAATCCCTCTAGAAATTTCACAAGAGATTATTTGGAAAGCTTCTCCGGGGGTTTCTCCAAAAGTCCCTTCAGGTGTTCCGCCAGGCATTGCTTTGAGTTTATTCGAACCTTCCTTCAGGGATTATTTCAGATTTTTTCAAAGATTCTCTCAACAATTCCTGCAGAAACTACTCCAGAATCTATTACTTGGCATTTTTCAAAGAATTTTTCAAGAAATTATTTTAAGAAAACCTGCAAAAAGTTCTCCAGTTCTTACAGGTACTATTCCAAAGATTTCTTCAAAAAATGTTTTTTGTTTCTTCTCTTCAGTACCGCCGGTGCGCACAGAATCCTTTCAGGTTTGTGTTATGTTTCTGCAGGATTTCATTTAGAAATTTCTCCACCTATTAGTTTAGGGGTTTGTGTACAGATCCCTTCAGAAATTGTACCAGAAAGTTTTCTGAGAATTCCCTCAACCAGGAGTTTTTTCAAGGATTCCGTCAGAAAATCCTGCAGGAATTCCCCAGAAATTTATTGAGGAATTTCTTCAAGAAACTCCCTACTAGTACCTTTGCCTGCGATTTGTGCCTACATTTTTTAAGGGATTTCTTAAGAAATTCCTAAAAGAATTATTTCCAAGGACCCCTTCAGAAATTTCAAAAGCATTTTTTCTTTTGAATGACTTGCAGAGTTACTCCAGAAGTCATATTTTTTAAAAGAATCTCAAGGTACAGGGGATGGCCAAAATGTTTGGGATAGGCAACTTTTTTTCTCTCACAAAAAAGTTCAACATGCTATAACTTTTCATAGAGTGCATCAAAAAATCTCATATTTTGACTGTTTGTCAACCTATTATATGTGCATCATTGGTACAAATTTGGGCTCGATTGATTATTCTTTCGCAAAGTTAGAACCTTTCGAGTAAAACACTATTTTTTAGACATCTCATTTTTGAGCTGTCATATCTCGGAAACCAGTAAACCGAATTGAATGAAATTTTGAACGTACACTAACAATATACAAATGCTTCACAAAATATTAAAACATAAATACTTTTTGAACTTTGAAAAAAGTTATCATAGATTGACACTTTTTGGATTTTTCTCGAAAAAATGTATTTTTTTTAAGTCAATGTCAATAAATTATAGTGTTGATGTCCAAAGATTTTCCACTTCTGTTTTCAAGTTATCTTTAATCAGATATAGTGGAACCTATTTAGAATAAAGGAAGAACACATTTAGTAATTTTTGTGTGGTTTTGTAAATTTGACTTATTTTCCTCTATATGAGTAAACATTTCAACCCGGTATAACTTAATTCGCCGTGAGAAAATGTTACATTTTATATCGTTGTATTAAGTATCAATATATTGTTGATAAACGTTAAAAAATTCATTCAATTCGGTTCACTGGTTTCCGAGATATGACAGCTCAAATATGAGTTCTCTAAAAAATAGTGTTTTACCCGAACGGTTCTAACTTCGCGAAAAATTATTCAATCGAGCCCAAATTTGTACCAATGATGCACATATAACAGGTTGATAAACAGTCAAAATTTGAGATTTTTCGATGCACTCTATGAAAAGTTACAGCATGTTGAACTTTTTTGTGGGAGAAAAAAAGTTGCCTATCCCAAACATTTTGGCCACCCCCTGTATCTCAAGGTGTTTCTTTATGTATTTGCTTATGTTTTATCCTAGGCATTCATCTAGGAATTACTTCACAGGTAATTTGAGAAATTGTTTCAGGAATTTTTATCCAGGAATTCCTCCAGAAAATTTTTAAGAATTTCTCCTAGGAGTTTTCAAAGGTATCTCCAAGAGTTCTCCAAGAGAGATTTCTCGAGATGATTCTCAGAAATTACTTCGAAATGTCTTCAAGTATTGTTAAAAGAATTCTTCTGTAAATTCTGTGCAATTTCTTAAAAAAACGCAGGAAAATCTCTGGAGCAATATCAAAACAAATTCGGCAGAGATCTCTGAAGACATTCCTGGAAATATTTCTGATGATCCGCTAACAATATCTGAACCAATTCCAGGGATATTCTTGAAGGAATCCTGAAGGTTCATGGAGGAACTTCTCAGAAACCTTTTTGTGTAATTCCTAAAAAAATAATGAGGAATTGGTAGGAAAATTCCAGAAGGAAATTTTTGAAGGAACCCTTGGAGAAGTTTCTGGAGGAATCCTGAGATAAATGTGCTGAAATTTTTCAATTTTTACAGACATAGCTAGTGGAGGAACCCATACATAAATCTCTGAATAAATTTCCGATCAAATTTCCGGAGGGTTTTCTGAATGAATCTCTAGAAGAGCTGCCTCTGGAGAAATTCTCAGAAAAAATTCTCGTACAAAAATCTCTAAAGTAGTGCCTAAGAGAGATATTTCTGAAAAATCGCTGGAAAAATTTCTGCCATAATCTCTGAAGAAAGATTAAAACATATCCTAAAAGTAATTGATGAAGCAATCTCTCGATGACTTCAGATCTTGAAAGAACTTTTGGAAAAATTTTGAGAATTTTCAGAGGAATTTATGGAAAAATGCCGGATAAATTTCTGAAAATATCCCGGCAAAAAATATGAAGGAATACCTGTATGAACTTCTGCGGAAATATCAGCATTTCTGCTAGAATCTGTGGATAAACTCCTGGAGAAACCTCTGGAGGAATACTTAAGAAAAGGGAATTTCTTAATGTATTTCTAGAAAAATAACTGAAGAAACTTCTAAAGAAACCCGTGGACTAATTTCTAGAAGAATCTTTTGCAAAAATATTGAGAATCTCCTGAAGAAATCCCAAAGAAAATTCCTAGAGAAATTCTAGGAGAGTTTTTAAAAGAAATGCGAGGACAGGGATACATTCTAGGATTTTGGAGAAGTTCTCATAAATAATTTTATAACGTATTTTTTTTTTTTCAAAAATATTTTATTCTGAAATGTTTACCTTGCTCGTTACTTGTGAGTCGTCATTTCAGGGTCATTCCATCACAGCCTTCTTTGTCGCGAAAAGACACGATTGATTAACCTCTTTTACCTAAACATGGAAGAAATAGAAAAATGCCCTTCCGCAAATCTAGTAACATCCCAAAAACATGTAAATCGTAGAAGTTTGCCAGTTTGCCATAATAAAAATTCGAAATTTGTCATTTACCTGATTACCAAACCATCGCAGTTACCTGTATCCTGGCTTCCGGCAGCTGGATCCGCTCCGAAAGCCGTTCCCGCGCAAACACGTCCGGATAGTGGGTCCGCTCGAATTCTGCTTGGTGGGAAAAGGAAAGCGTGAAGTCGTAAGTTAAAACAAGTAAGTTCCATCCGCCATCCGCCGCCGGGGGGACTCGAAATTGGCCTAGTTACCTCGTTCCAAGTTTTCGATCTGTTCGTTGGTGAACGAAGTCCGGTTGCGTTGCAGTTTGCGCTTGAGCTTCAGCCGCAGCTCGGAGTCTTCGTCGTCCTCGGAGGAGTACTTGTCGCTCATCTCCTCCAAGCCGTGGGTTGCTAGGATAATAAGAGTAATGGATTTAAAGGTGAGTTAGGAAATTGAAATGCATGGCCTACCTGGTTTCGGTTGTTGAGCGTCCGTCGGACTCTTCAGTGATAGATGAGAAATGGGGTGCGATGAGAAGTTAAACTGGCCTCCTCCGATGTTCTGACACCAAGTCCAGTGGCCACTGGTATTGTTAAATAGTTTGATCTTTTCGTAAACTGTATCATTGCTTGGGGTAGAAGTTTCCTTGTTGGACGCCAGATTGCGCAGTACTCGGTTGATCGATGATACCTGTTGAAAACATGACAATCTAGTAGGCGTTGAATTGCTAAGACTTTTCAAAAGATCTTACGCTCGGAATGTTATCATTATTGCAGACGCCTTCGGAAAGTAGTCTATCGCGGATCTCCCAGGCGAAAATACTCGGACACTCGGCCTTGTAGTCGGAGATCTTGGAGACCACGGAGGCCGTAGCGACCCGCGGTTTGCTCCCTCCGATGGCCCTCGGTTTGATCGAGCCCGTTTCGTAGTACCGTCCGAGGATCTTACTGACGCACCCATTGGAAACCTGCAGAATGCGTGAGATGTCGCACGGCCGGGCCCCGGAGTGGGCCAGTTCGACGATCTTCTGGCGCGTCGAGTCCGGCAGGGGACGCCCATTGACGTAGACACCCCCCAGCTGGTTAATGCCGCTGTGGCCGGACGCGTTGCAACCGAAGATAGAATTGACGCTCTGGATGTTACTCTGGATTTGCATTGTTTGCTGCGAAAGAACGTATGATTCGCACAACATCTCTTTTAGATTCTACGCAATAGACACGCGACAGAAAATTTTCAAATTATTAACGGTTGAACGAGCAAATCGATTTTTCAAGAAAGGTGGATAGAATTCATGTACAATCGTGGAAATCACATGCAATCATGATCCAATCATTCTTGCAAACAATCTGCATCGAAAGTACATTCTTTTTCATGTAAAATTTGGAAAATTACAGCCATAAATTGATTCCAAACACGTGCCACCTACCTTGTGCAAAAGCGAGCTGCCAATGTGCTGCCTACCTCCAGGAGTACCACAAGCGAAATGTTTGCAGGCGCGCTTCTCCACCTCCCACGATCGCAGTAGCCCAGCGCATGTGTAACGCATGGCACATGCTCACTGTTCCACTGACAGATTGCAATCCTTTCTTCTCACTCAAACCATCCGTCCATCCCGCTCCCTCCCACAGTGTTTTCTATGGCCTACTGCGATTGCACCACCCGGCGCATTTCACGAGCGCCGCAAGGCCGAGAAAGAAGATACCACAAAGAAAAGGGCGACGGACGACCGAAGAAGAGCAAGTGAAATTTTTTCTCCAGTCCCCATCGTCAAACCGAATCGAGTGTGCGAGGCGACAAGCCAGAAAGACGGAAGCTGTCCCGGACCCGAGTTGAGAAGCGAAAAAGGGTTTTACCTCCGGAATAGAAAATCCCAGTGCTAGTGAACGGAAAAAAAGTGGTGCAAACCGTAGATGCGGACCCGAGGCGACCAAAGTGCATAGAAATCAGTGGATTCCCAGGCAGGTTTAGTGGACATTTGCGATTGCAAAATCCCGTCCCTCGGTGGACGGTGAAAATTTTTCTCCCTACTCTTTTAGGAGGGTCGAAACGCGCAGCAAGCCATGCACAGCCAAACCAAGAAGAAGCCATCATCGCATCTCTTCTCGGTTTGCTTGGATGGTGTGTGGTGCAGTGCGAACGAAACGAGAAAAACGAGAAGGGAGACAATAATTTGCAATTAGATTTTTAGTTCCTATTTAGTTTAATCCGTTTCATTCCATTCGGTCGAATATAAACACCCCTGAATGTAAATTTGACTGAATGCAACCAGAACTCAAGAAAAGAAAGAAATATAGTTTCATTGTGATTCTGAAAATGCTGCCCTGTAGTTTTGAATTAAAACAAATCGATACTATCAATTCTCGTATATACAAACACTATTGCTATACATTTCGGCCCCCGTACGAATTTCCCTCAATCGCACATCCGAAAAAAAAAATATGACAAACATTTCATTCTATGACGATTCTGATACTATCTATCTATAAATAATTCCTGGCAAACTCTCCTAAGTAGAGTGTAACCGCCCAACAACAATGGCGGATTTTCGGTGGAACAATGATCTTGCAGGACCATCCGGCCGCGGCTGGTCTAGTATTGATTTTTGCGCTCCATCGCAGCAAGCGAGAAGAATCGGACGCATTGTGATGCTGCTGCCATGACAATGGCTGATGTGTGGGGGAGGGGGAAGGGTGATGTGATACAAAGATACAGAGGGAGGATGCGTAGAGTGATTCAGTGAAAGATGCCCGTGACAGGTTGAGATGGAATTGGCTGTTGGATTTTAACCAATCATCTCTCGGATGTTGAACTAGTCTTGAATATTTAGCAAAAAAATTTTTTCGGTAAATTCGGTAAATCTACAATTTATGCTCATTTGTTTATGTCTTTTCTGTTCATTTTTGGTTATTTCACAATTATGTTTTTACACTTTTGAATACTTTTTGTTAAGGACAGACTTGTTAGAATCCCAAAATGGCCGACTTTGGGACCTACTCACGATTTCGAGGGCACAAATATCTTCATAAACAAAACCAGCGCACCTGATATTTTTATTTTAAGCTTATTACAAGTGAGCAATTTACTGTTGTTTGAAGCTTGCTTCTTGAGATTTGTGCGTCTGAAGTTCTGATGCACTGTTGAAGCGGGATTTTAAGACTTTTGTCCTTAATAGGTCTAGGACCACTTGGGCAGAAGAACCTATTTTGGGCACTTGCTGCTATAACTCTGTGAATTTTGAACCGATTAGCTTGATTTTTGAAACACGATCAGATACGCACGCGCAGTATCTAGTCATGTGCAAAAATTCAAGTCAATCGGTTTGAAATTGACTGAGTTATAGCAGCAAGTTCCCAAAATAGGTGCTCCTGGTCAAATGGTCCCAAACCCTAAATGCTGAAAATTTCGTTAAATTCGATTCACTGGTTTCGGAGATATGACAGTTCAAAAATGGTTGTCTAAAAAACAGTGTACAAAGAGACCGGTTCTAGCTTCGCGAAAGATTAACCAATCGAGCTCAAATTTGTACCAATGATGCACATATAACCGGGCGAAAAACAGTTAAAGTTTGAAAATTTCCGATGTACTCTATGAAAAGTTACAGCTTGTTGAACGGTTTTATGAGAGAAAACTAAGTTGCTTATCCTAAACATTTTGGCCAACATAATTCAGAAACCTTATTCATTTCTCTGAAGTGTTCTAAAATATCCTACTACATACCCGCTCTGCTAGTTTTCGGTGAGGTTTCAGAAATTTATCCGTCTTCTAAACAGATAATTTATAAATGTGCTATTATTTGTGGAAAATACTCCAGCATGATTATTATTGGTTTAATTCCTACGAAGAATGTTCGTAAATGTTCATGAGTCTTTGATATCACCTTCTAGTTCTCACAGGAATGTTCCTAAAATTACTTCGAATTTGAAACAGAAAGCTTCAAAATATTGAATCATATATTTTCGAATATATTTGGTAAAAGTTCTTTATTTATCTGATAATGTTCTAGGATAAACCTAAATCATGCGAATCTTTATCTTCTTCTCTCTCCTCTTCTCTCAAGAAAATTTCAGAAATTTCTGCTTATTCAAAAGAAAAAGTTTACGAACATTTATTTTATTGTGGAAAGTTCTGAAATACGCCTCTTCAGTCATTCGAAATATTTTCTAGAATATCTTCTTTTCGCCGTTTTTGCAAAGTTCCGAAAAATTCCCTCCAATTATGAAAAAAAGCAAATTCATTTCTTCGTAGAGTATTCCAGAAAAGCATACAATGCTTTCCCCACCATACCACTATACGTGAAATATTTCAGTGAAACTTTGCAAAGCATGACGTTAGGATAGATAGATAACTCCGGGATTTATTTCATGTCCCCCTATGGCGTTTTTGGTTTTCCTAATTAAAATTTAGAAAATTTTCATCTTTTAAGGAGATCCTTGGAATCTCCGCTTCTGGAATAACAATTTCCAGAAGCTTTCTCGGAAGCCATTGTAAATATGCGAAACATTTCACCCAGCATTGGACTCATCAGAAGCGCTAGAAGGTATACTATCATGTATCCACTTTTTGATTGTATACCACTGATGTAGGGTTCTTGTGCATTGAATGAAAGAAAATTTTAGAAATGAAAAACGCCAGAAAGTATACTTCCAAGTACACACCATTGCTTGACGCGTCAATGACTGTTATAGCACAGACAAACAGACGTAACACTCTGACATTTCCCATCGTACACCGAAATAACGGTCTATTTAAAGATTTGATAGTTGGCCAACTGCCCACCCGTGGCGCTCGCATAATTTTTGTTCGAGTTTGACGTTTGCGCACTACCGCCACCTAGTTCATGGTCGGCCACACTCAGTCCTTTTAGTATTGGGCGAACAGGTTTTCGGGACTATGATTTGAATCGAAAAATGTTCGTAGTGTTACGTCTGTTTGTCTGTGGTTATAGAGTTCTAATCCATGAAATGGAAAGAAGTTTCCTGAAGCTTCTTAGGAACTGGAAATTTTTCATTTCTCTTCAGTCACCATAAATGTTTGGAGGTAAATTCGCGGGTATTAAGCTTAACCATGCTGAGGGTGACGGGTTCAAATTATGGTCATCCCTGAAGCTTATTGCAATAGCAATTTCGAATTTGGGTGTTTCATATTACTGCAAACGATTTTTTCTTCCTTCACACTTAAATAAAATCACCGACCTCAGTAAACGGATTGCCGAGAATCCAACAGCCGAGAATCCGGTAAATATTTTCACTGAATCTCGGTAAAAGTTTTTCCGAGATGTCATTAAAACTTTGCCGATATCTCGGTAATCCAATTTTTTACCGAGATCTCGGCAAAGTTCACCGAGACCCGGTAATGGTTTACCGGAATCTCGGTAAAAATTTTACCGGGAATCAGTAAATATTTTACCGAGATAACAGCTGTTGGATTCTCGGCAAACCGTTTACCGAGATAAATTTCTGAATTTAAGTGTGTTCGGAAGCGACCACAAACTTCTGGAGTTCCCGAAAGTTTAAGAAGTGTAATCGTCCAGAACATTCCAGAACGTTCTTCTTGTTTTTCTCAAACTTTCAGTGACTCCTATAAAGTTCTTGGAAGTTTTAAGAATTTCGATGTTCCACAACATACCAGAATGTGTTTCTACTTATTGTTATTTCTGAAAAGCTCAATAACTTCCAGAAAGTTCTCATTTTTTTTAAGTTCGATATTGTTCTGGTGGAACATTTCAATGGCACGTTTCTAAGCGTTACGGACAGATAGACAGACAACGCTGGGACTTTTGATATACACTCCCAATTAAAAGTTTGGTTTTCACCCCCTCAAAAACAGATCTTTTTTTAGTTCCATATCTCTGCCAATTTGCGTCCGATATTAAAATTGAATGAAAGATGATAAATATATCAACAAATCACTTTTCCATGTTTTACTAAAGTGACCCCAAACTCTTGGTCGATGACATCAAGAGATAATTTACTAAATACCTTTTTTCAAGATTTTTTTAGATAATTTCGGTAAAAAGCAGTTCAAAATGTTACAACTTTAGGTTAAGTTTATATATAAATATTTTTGATATAAAAAATCACCTAGATCATGTTTGAAAATGCATTTTTTTTTTGTGGGGGTGATCCCGAACTTTTGATCGGAAGTTCAATGATACGATGAATGATCGTGTAGCATTATTACAATTTCTAATATGCCTCAAATTGTGAAAGAAACATATGGAAAACTACAAATACGTCTTTGGATACAAATACGTCAGAATGACTTGAAAAAAAAATGGCCAC
Organism: Aedes albopictus; assembly: GCF_035046485.1. Taxonomy (NCBI): domain Eukaryota; kingdom Metazoa; phylum Arthropoda; class Insecta; order Diptera; family Culicidae; genus Aedes; species Aedes albopictus. The sequence continues at coordinate 14,370,628 of NC_085136.1, forward strand.
AGAAAATAACGTATAATTTTTTATTTCATGCATAAAAAAGCTCAATTTTTAGGAATTTCTTTGGGACTTTTTGCCAGGGACTTCTTAAAAAGTTCTTCCATGGATGTTTTCCTATAAAACAAATCTACAAAAAAATTCTATAGAGATTCTTCTAAAGATTTTTTTGAGAATTTCCTTCAGGGTCCTGCAGAAATGCCAACAAAGATTTATCCTTGCTGTACCGTTAGAAATATCTCCTGGGATTCCTTCGGAGATTCCTTCAGATTGTTTCAGACACTCCTCCAGGGATTTTTCAGAAGTTTCTTCAGAAATTGCATTAAAAAAACACTGGAAGAGGGTAACTCTTGGAAAATTTCTGGATAAATGCCTGAAAAATGAAATTACCTAAAAAAACTCCTAAGTTCATAGAAAAAGAAAATATCGTGAGAATTTTCTGGAGGAACTCTGCATGTAATTTCTAGAAAAAAAAAACCAGACCTAATGGTGATAGTGCCTTTCTCATCGAATATGTACTCATAATGTTTCCGTTGACGCCCGAAGTTATGTTCGACGTATAGACTGAGCTAAGAAATATCAGACCACTCAGTTGACTGTTTAAGACCTTCACTATTACTAAAAGCTGATCAATATCAAGACGATAATTACAAGCTAGGATATCACTTCATTCAGAATCACAGATCTCTTTGCAGTCTTCAACACAGTATTTTCTGCACACTTTGGGCTGTATTACATTTATCTCAACGTACATATGTACAGATGGGTAAATTATTGGTTAATTTGGGAAAAAAATCCACAGCTCAGGTGAGATTTGAACACGCGACCCTTATTCGCTAGACATGTGCTTTACCAACTAATCTACCGAGCCAATTAATGACCCGGCAACTTAGTTGTCATAAGGTAATTCAAATATCATCGATCTATATCATCTTCCCCTAAACCGCAAATATAACCATCTCTGTTGTACATATGAAGTCATTTGGCATAAAGGCCATTTGGCATAACAAATACTATGCACATTGTTACCAATGTACATTATGTTAGTTGGCATAATGCCAAATGGAATTATGCCAAATTGTCTTATGCCAAATGGCATTATGCCAAATGGGGTAGAGTCCAAAATTTTGATGCGATTCAATTTTAACTGTCCTATACAACGATGGCCCATCCTTCTGTATATTTACGCCTCAGGAATCTGAAACGATGTGATTTGATGAGATCCTTTAGTTTTGCTGCTTCACATATATTTATCACTTGCATTGATTTGGTTACCTTTCGAAATTCCGACGATGCATCGAACGCAGGTTCCGCAAAACTATCGGTAGTCTCTAAAGTCGTCTGTTTCTTTCCCGTTTTCTTGCTAACCGGTTCTGAAACACTACTGGTTCAAATATGATCCTTGACAAATTTCCTGCTTACCGTCCATTAGGTTATCAAAAAAGCCTTTATTTGATGTGTCATATGCATGGGTTTGATTCACTGTTACGATTGATCACTTTCGGCGGGATACCCGGAACCGATTCCACGATACTACCGGTTGTCCTAAATATGAACTGTGACTATTTTATTGTCATCTGTTCATTAGCTTGTCGAAAACGCCGCAATTTGATGTATCGCATGTATGGGTTTGCTTCTTTTTACATTTGGCGCTTCCGGCTGGAGAGGAAACACTATCGGTATTAACTCATGTGGTTTGTGCCTATTTTCTTGCTAACCGTTCATTAGATTATCGAAAAAGCCGTGATTTGATGTACCGCATGCATGGGTTTGGATCTTTTTTATATTTGGCCACTTCCGGCGGGACACCCGCAACCGGTTCCGGAGCCCTACCGGCTCAGATATGGTCTGAGACTATTTTTCTGCTTACCGTTTATCAGATTAAAAAAAATGCCACAGTTTGAAGTGCCGAAAGTAAAGGATTGGTCCACATTTATATTTGGCCACTTCCGGCGGGACACCCGGAACCGGTTGCGGAACACTACTGATTCAAATATGGTTTTAGACTATTTTCCTGCTTACCTACCGCACAGAGAACAGACATCCAGGCTAGAACAAATTTCATTCAGAATGTTGTGTAAGGATTTGAATCTTCACTTGAGTAAGGTTGCAAACCAATACACCCTAACGCCGCCAAACACCATATTGCCACAGTCAGTGGTGAATTGAAACATTTCAAGTGGTGAATTAAATTAGTATGGGAAATTAACCGATTGCAGCGCCACGCTGTTGCCACTTGTGTTGCCGATTTCAAATGGCCGTTAAATTCCTTACACAGCTTCAGAACTGGACTTGGATGTCTGTTCTCTGTGCCTACCGTTCATCAGGTCATTGAAAATGCCGCGGTTTGATGGGTTTGGTTCGATTTTGTATTTGGCCACTTCCGGCGGGATACCCGTATCCGGTTCCAGAACACTACCGGTTCAAATATGGTCTGAGACTATTTTCCTTACCGTTTATCAGATTTAAAAAAATGCCACAGTTTGAAGTGCCGAACGCATGGGTTAGATTCGCTTTTATATTTGGCCACTTCCGGCGGGACACTCGGAACCGGTTGCGGAACACTACTGATTCGAGTATGCTCTGAGACTATTTTTCCAGGTAACCGCTCAACTGGTTATCGAAAAGTTATCGCGATTTGATGCGTCGCGTGCATGGGTTTGGTTCACTTTTATATTTGGCCTCTTCCGGTGGGACACCTGGAACCGGTAACGGAACACTATCGGTTCAGAGATGGTCTGAGACTATTTTTCTGCTAACGTTTCATCAGGTTATCGAAAATACTGCGGTTCGATATGCCGAATGTATAGGTTTGTAGCATTTTCATATCTGGCCCCTTCCTGGGTTACCGGTCCGGAATACTTAAATGGTCATAACTCCGGAACGGCTGGGCTGATCCGAACCATTTTCAATAGAAAACAATTGGGCCAGATTCCGCGTCGAATTAAACAATAAGTCATCAAAATCAGTTGAGGTCTACTGCCAAAAAGTGATGTGAGTTTTTTTGTCCACATACACACACACATACACACATGCACACAAACAGACATCACCTCAATTCGTCGAGCTGAATTGATAGGTGTACCTGTATATATGTGACTCGACCCTCCGGAACTTCTATCAAAAAATCATTTTTGGAGTGAACAAACATATAGCCTCTCCAGTACACTTAGTGTACGACAAAGGCAGAAATGCTGGAGAGGTTTCTGGAGAAGTTCGTGGATGAATTTTGGAAGGAATCCTTTCAAAACATCTGCTGAAGTTACATATAAAAGTACTGGTGGAATTATTGAAGAAACCCTTCAATATATTTCCGAGGCATTCCTGGAGGATTTTTCAACGGGATCTTTGGTAGGTCTCCTGTATATACCTCTGGAGGAATTCTTAAAAGAAGTTTTAATACAAATTGCGAAAAGATTACTACAGAAAAATCTCTGAAGATCAAGAATTGCACCATATAATATTGATAAATGCTCCATAACTACATATTATCAAACTGCACCATAGAACATATGAACTGCAAAATTGAAAATTCTCCTTGACTAACTGCTGCACCACAAAAGTAATGCAATGTGGAGCAGTACTGAATGATCGAATTTAAATTATGATAATATCCTAGTCTATGGAGAATATTAAATTTGCTATGAATCATCTCATACTTTATATGATACAGTTTCACAATAGTTATGGAGCATTTATCAATATTTTAAGATGCAATTTTATGTTTGCTAGATCAATAATGTTTGAAAGGGCCTATCAATGTTGGTAAACAATGGCTTCGCACATCAACTTATTCACACAAACTAATAGCACCACCAAAAATGGCTGATATCCCTCTTCCGTTGGTTTCATTGTTAAGCATTATGGAGCATTTTCGTGAAGACGACCTGTTAGATCCTTTTCAAATGTTGCTCCAGATTCATTCATGAATTCATCAATTTATTTGGGGGTGATTCAGAGGCATTCAAAGGGGCGTCAGGGACATTCCAGAGGCTTTCCAGTGGTGTACTGGAGGGGGTTCCAAGCGTTCCAGGGGTTTCATAGACGTTCCAAGGGGTTCCTGTTTCCGAGGAAACTCCTTCAAACGTCTTCAGAAGCTTTGGTACGCCTTGAAACCCCGGTGAAAATCCATGAAACTTCCTTTAACGGTTCAAGGCACGCCCGGACACTACTACCAAACGTCCCTTATAGCGCCTTTAAATGCCTTGAAAGCCCCCTGCTGCTCTACACTTGTAAGAGCAGTCATTTTCGCAACACTGTGAAACGTTACTTTATTAACCATATTCTCGGGAGACCCATAGACATTGTGACACTTTGACGGGTATTATGGGCGGTCGAAACTGTCATGAAACCCAGTCGTTGACATGTACGGCTATTACAACAGTTCTTTTTCAATAAACACTATGTCATGTCATTATACGACCAAACCGGGTTTGGACACACGGAACCGGTGGAGCCCGGAGCTAGCTGCTCAATAGGAGAACAAATAAGGATTGGTAAGAACTTCACTTTGACGTCTTCAGTTTTGACCTAGATCTGCTGTAATTTATCTAGATAAGTTTTAGTTTTTTACATGACTTTCTAGAGTTCTAGCTATGCAGTCTTAGGCAAGGTTCTCTGCGTTGGTACTACAACTTGATAGGGTTATGTGAAGTACTACACTTTTACCTCATCGGTTTTGATCTAGATCTGCTGTATTTTATCTAGATAAGTATTATTTTTCAAAATTTTTATCTAGAATTCTCTACATGGGTGAACATAATTTACAACCGGGTGATTTTTTTCCGCCATCAAGCAAAGACTATCGCCGTTTGAAGAATTTTTGGGTGATTCCAGGGAGGTGTGAAGTTGCGTAAAAATAACCTAAATTTGGGTTTATTTGTAGTTTTGTGTACGTAGTGACGAGTTTTTATTTTAAATTTATTTTGGCAGAATATCCTTAGTCAAGAGAAGATAAAAACTGAGGTAAAAGTGAAGTACTAATCAACGCAGAGAACTTTGCCGAAGACTGCAACCTTCTAGGATGCATAGCTAGAACTTCACAAAATCATGTAAAAAAATAAAACTTATCTAGATAAATAACAGCAGATCTAGGTCAAAACTACAGACGAAAAAGTGAAGTATTAACCAATCCAGAGAACTTTGCCGAAGACTGCAACTCTATTGGATGCTTTTAGAGGATTCTAGAAAATCATATAGAAAAATAAAACTTATCTAGATCAATTGAAGCAGATCTAGATCAAAACTGAAGACGTCAATGTGAAGTTCTAACCAATTGAAATAACTTTGCCGAAGACTGCAACTTTCTAGGATGCATTTTGAGTATTCTAGAGAGTCATACATATAAATAAACTTATCTAGATCAATTACAGCAGATCTAGATCAATATAGAATACGTGAAAGTGTAGTACCAATCAATATAAAACACTTTGCTGAAGACTCGAATCTTCTAGGATGCTTATCTAGAGCATAAGAATACTTGCTGGTCGGGAATCGAGTGCATTTGTAGCTAGGGATGTTCAAGATAGCTACGCAAATCGTATACTACCTCTACAGTATTCCTTTTTTATCAAATATACCGATTTCTAGTCATTTTTCGTGGCCAAAACTAAAATTTGGGATGCAAATAAAAAATTACGATTAAAAAAAAAACGTTCCTTATTCACGCTAGTCCGGGGAAAAAATGAGCATTCCTAAAAATATTTTTTTTGCAAAACATAAAAGTAGAAGAGTTGGGTAGAAGATCCCTAAAAAAAATTCAATCGGATCACAGACGGCTGAGAACGAGCTGTTCAAACTTTTAGTTCCCACTTTTTTCCTATCACGGTATTTGGAGTGTTAATAACCAATAGAGTGATTTCATATTGCGATATCTCAATCATCGCCGATAACTTGATTGGAATTGCAGAATAGCAGCTAGTAGCAGCCAAATTTGATTTTAATGTCTCCCAGAAATCCTAAACAAAGACATAGAAGTAGTCCCGCAGCGAAACTTTGCGAAACTTTTTTTATATGGGGAAAATTTGAATATTTTAAAGTGGCATCATTTAACCCTCTAATACCCAACCCCGCTTTTAGACGGGGTATAGTTTGAGCATTTTTGTAATTTTTGTTTCGTGGAAAATCAAACTTTTTATATTTTTGGCTGATATTTAGGACTGTTATGTATATCTCAAAATGGTTTTTTGGTGTATTTTAAAGTGTATTTACATTTTTTAAAAATCATTGAAAAAATGATGTTTTAGTCATCTTTTAAAAGCCATTGTTTATTTTGTATTGAATCGCAACAATTAACATATTTTCAATTTTTTCAAATCATTCTACCCTAGTTTAATAGTTTAAGTGAATCGAAAACACTCTAAAATTATTTCCCTTAAAATTACACGGAAAATAAAATTTTCTATGGAAAAAATTTAAAATAAAAATATTTCAACAATAATCATAAAATCTCAAAATGTTTTCATCTAAAAAACCCGTACCCCAAATAGGCTTCCAGGAAAAATATAAAAGTGTGGGGATGTTCAAAAATAAAAATTAGAAAAATCAAAAACTGAAATTAACAAAATCGAGAATTAAAAAGAATCATCTTCCAAAACATGTTTATATCGATTTTAGATGACGAAAAATGATATTTAGATCTAAAACAAAAATTTGGGAATTAGAGGGTTAATAGTTTCTAATCTAATCTAATCTAATCTAATCTAACACATGCGCAGCCAGTACAAGAAAGCATCCTGGAAAATAATCGGGTTAGATTACGCCCGATTATTTTTCTTGTCAATATTGATGATTGCAGCATATCGAAGATATGACACAATCATCAAAGCGGCCAGGCCTACTGCGCAGCGTTTACCGCAAAGATGATTCTTTGAAATGATTCGATTTCAATGAACTTTCATTTTAAATCGAATCACTTCTCGAATCTACAGGGGAAGAAGGATGCGTGGACATACCGTACCAAACGCTCCGAGATTTAGATATGTGAAATAAGGTATTTTGTTGTATAAATGGATGTTAAAATGAGAAATGAAGCATGAAACGTTCTCACCGAATTTTGTTAATTCATTCCACTTGAGGAATGAAACTTTCGATGTCCCGTGGCCCATTGTTGATGACCGGATCCATCCATAACTCCTGCACGTAGATACGTCACTATGAGAAGACGCATCCGATTCGGCCAAACCAAAACTCGCGCACGGCATCTTTGCACTAACTCGAAATCACTGCCCTATCGAAATCTCCAAAAATACCACTAGTCATTTCACTATTGACCCAACATCCAACACAAAAGTCTGCGAATCACTTGATACCACAAAACCCATGGCATCTTCCATTCGAAGTTAATTTCTGGGTGGCATAACACCAAACGGTTTACCAACAGCGAGTGATGAAAACCCCTTTTTTTCTTTTTAGGCTGGCAGCCTTCAAACACGATGCAGGAACTGATCGCACACGACCCTGCATCAAAAGCACTACCGATCACGAAACGTGCAGCATACAGTCCTGTAGACAACGCAAATCACTCCGGATGATAAAGCGTCGGTGATACTATCACGGGAACGTCACAGAACAAGAACGCGAAAAAAAAAAAAAAAAAAAAAAAAAAAAAAAAAAAAAAAAAAAAAAAAAAATTGTCTGGGAATTAGAGGGTTAATAGTTTAACAATTAACTTTCCTACGTCTGATGTTTCATTCGGAAGATTTATAAGTAAGCTTTTAGAAACTACTTTAAAAGTTCAACATTTTTCATTTAAGCCGAAGATATGCAAACATTTTACCAAAAACTGCCGATGGTCCCATTCAGCTGCCAATATCTTGATAAGTATAGGGATTAGCAAACTAATATTCTGGGGTTTACTGGTCCAAGTGGTCTACTTTCAACTACCGAACCTAAATCTCAAATTGAATTAAGTCGATTTTCGATTTATGGCCACCCGAAGTCCCTTAGTGGCATGACCGAAATGGTGTAGATACTGTCTAAAGCAAGCGTGACCCGAAAGTACCTATGTTAGGAGGAATATATCATCCAAATGGTGCCTCTTGACTCATCTATTGAAACTTAGAACCAACATGTAGGTCCACTTGGAAGTCCTACATATGTATGTCCCTTATACCGCGCATTTCGAATCCCTTTATGAAACGCTACGGTACGCGTTCCTTGTTGGAAATAAAAACACAGGCGAGGTGTTCTCCAAACCCAGGTACTGACTGATATCGCTACCAGCTCAGTGCCTCTCCTTTATTCAATCTAGGTATAACATATTTACAATTTATTTCCATTTACCTACCAGGTACCAGGCTAGGTATCAGCCTCCCCTCATCGCCTCAGCCCTAGTCTCCAGCGGTCCTACGAAAGAGAACCAAGAACTAGGATCATGACGCGGGAAGAGCCCAACGATGATGCCCTTCAGCATCTCTGTAGACTGTTCTGTAGGAGCAGTTGTATCTCTTGTCTTGGGCATCACGACCCCACGAATGTACATTGGTACTTTGATAAAAGCCCTCGAAGCAGGCCCGTTTATCTAGGAGACCACGAGCCCTCATAAGGAGTAAATACCCACTCCTAGACGGGATATGTTCCCGTCGTCCAAATCGCCGCCATTTTTCCGGACTCATCCGCGGCCCAATAGCCGTTACCAGCGGGTACCCGGCGTGGGTCCACTATGATGGTGATATCAGCGACTGCCTGAGGCAGCAGTTGCCGGGCTACGTCACAGTCAGTGGTTCAGGTTCGGATGCGTTACCTGCACTGTAATATGTCAGCTGTGCTTCTTCGCCTGAAGCAAACCTCGGTAGCTCGTTGACACTGCCCACTTTGAGCTTCCCTACTTTAGCCGACTTGTTAGCGTGCGCCACAGGTAGCTGTACCAAGGCTACCTGTGTCTCTGCCGGGCCCATTCGTAGTCGAACGGCTGCGGTGGCCACCTGCACATCGTACTGTGGCCGCAGTGCCGTGATAAGCTTTTCCGTATCAGTGATCTGGTCTAGGTTTTGAAGCTTCAGAGTCGCCTCCGCTGTGAGAGCTCTTCCTTCGACACGTCGGTTCCGAGATCCACGAGCTTGGCGTCGATCTTCCTCATCACTTTCAAGACTTTCAAGTAGTTAGACTTCTTCAGGCTTGATACTGTTGATGAAGAGCGCGTCACCTTTCTCACGCTTGGCACCAGCTCTCCTACGTTCCGTAGGCCTGGTGTCCCTACGCTCCTGTTCCTACGACGTCTGCTTCCCCTTTTTTGCTGTCCTTTAGGGTTCAGGGTGTCCTCCCACTAACCCTTCTAACTTGTGGTGGCTGAGGACATATCAATGATCGCAACTCCCTGTTGCCGTCCATCCATGATGGGCCGACCTTTTCAAGCCCAGTCTTCCGGGATGCCTAGCTGGGGTCCAACTTACTGACATTACTATCGACTTTCGGGGTTAACAAACAACCTCATAGCCTTGCGAGCGCCACCTGGTAGCTCCTCAATTGATGGCTGCCTCACGAACTTCTGCGATTGGTTGTCGTAAGCAATCGCATCCGACGCACTCTTGGGGCTACCAGCCAATGCGAAAGCCTCCGTCTGGGTTTCGGCACCTTCAACTTCACGGGCTCCGCTGCTGCCCCAGTTGCCACGAGTTTCTAGTGGTCATCCTTAGCCCTCTTCGTTGATTTGTGAAGCCTCACCAGGACCAGCTAGAGAGGTATATACTGATGTTAGACTTCGAGGACGCAAAGTCAATGATGGAGTTAAGCTGCTGCGCAGTCACCTCCATCTGTTTGGTGGACCCCTAGCCCTTCGGTCTCATAAGGGCAAAGTGTACAATCACCGATGGCAATACAGATGCTCATGAAATCTCTTGTAACAAATGCTTATGTCATCATCATATACAAACTTTGAAGGACCTTATTTAAAAATAGCTCAAATTTCTCAGAACTATTCATACAATGATGTTCCACTGCCTGCTTCATTAACGTATGGTTTCCCTCGATTCAGGAATCTATTTTGCGCCCTCAAATATTACTCGCATAAACAATGTCGTCGAAGCGTAAATCACCGCCCAACAAACTGTCCAACGCCGGATCCCCACCGTCCCCAACGGCGGGAGGCGTCCAAATCGAGAAGAACAATTTCCGCAAAATCTCGCTCAAAAACGAGGACCTGATCAAATCGTCCCCGGTAAAGGAACTAAACTGCGCCTTCGACGCCAGTTTCCTCTCGATGCAGAAGATGCAAGCCCAGATGGAACCGAAATTTGTCAAAAATGAACACAGTGAGTACATTATGAGCCACAATCATGCACAGCACCAGCAGCAGCATCACCACGCCCACCACCACCAAGGTGGACATCATCCGTTTGGGGGATTCGGAGCGGGCATTCCGGGTGGACTGCATCCGGGGTTCGCAATGGACGGAGAACTCCACCATTTGCCATTTTTGAACGTTGCGAGTTATATATTGAAGGGATCGGATCCTCCGCTGGGCAAGAACGAGAACTACCATCTGGCGATGAATTTGGATAACTTGAACATCTCTAACAGCCAACAGCAGGACATGATGGCGCAGCAGGCTGCGCCTAGAAAAGTGAACAACTTGATTCTGAACCATTTGAAGTCGATCGTGGATAACTTTGATAGCTTGAATAACAATGTCAATGGTAAGGTTGATGAGGTACAGTAGGCTGTAAATTTTTGAAATTAATGTTATTTTCTTAAAATACAGATAAAAGTACAACTACTCCGCCACCAGTGGCAATTCCGCAGCAACAGCCTCCTCTAGGTGTCAGCAAAAACATCCCTCTGGACGACTCCGGACTCCCACCGCAATCAGGGGTCCCACTGATGAACAACCACAACTCGGACAAAGGCAACTACGAGGGTTTCCGTTCGCGAATGGACGAACGCCTCAGCAATCTGCATCTAAGCAAGCGGGAAATCAACTTGATGCGCCTGAATCTCAGCCTGCTAGATTTCCCCAACGAGATTCCACCGAGTTTGTTGAACAGTCGCCATAACAACTACGATCAACGCGCGTCGCCACATGGTGGCCCGGATGATCCCAACTGTAGCACTTCGCAGAACAATGCGAACATCAAACTAATCAAAAGGTTCGTTTTCTCCCAAGGAAATCCTCTGTACCCAACTAACCCAGATTCTCTTCCACCCCCTCCAGAAGCTTCAAGGAGTCCCTGTACGAAAAGGAGAAGAACATCAACCGTCTCATCATGTACTTCACCATCTGGCGCGAGATGCTTCTGAAGGCGGAGTTTGTAAGGCTAACTAGATGCTGTCGCAGCAAGCCCGCAGCTAACGCAGCGCAGCCACCTGGCAATGGATTAAAACAGCGTGATACCGCGAACAATGTGATACTATTGACTAGTTCCTTGAATTTGCAGATCCCAAATTCTATGACGGCATACCTAACCCACTGACGGTGTTTTTGTTTTTAATTTCAGCTCTGAAAATCAATTATGGCGCGCGTGGTTACGCGTGCGATGATACTATCAAGTCTGTGTGCGTTCTTTAGGTGAATCGATCTCTGAGATATTCCTGCACGTGTATATGATTTTGTTTGACATATTTTGAACATGTTTGATGAATTACTTCTGAAGAACCCAGAAGCATGCTTATGTTGAATTAGGTGGATCCTGAGGATTTCTCCCGAGGAATCCTGTACATTCCTCCCGAGGAAACCTATAGATTCCTTCCAAGGAATCTGGAGATTCCTCCCGAGGAATTCTGCAGATTTCTCCCGAGGAATTCTGCAGATTCCTCCCGAGGAATTGTGGATATTCCTCACGAGGAATTCTGGATATTCCTCACGAGGAATTCTGAAGATTCCTCACGAAAAATTCTGGAGATTCCTCTCGAGGAATCCTGGAGATTCCTCCCGAAGAATGCTGTAGATTCCTCCAGAGGAATGCTGGAGATTCCTCCCGAGGAATGCTGGAGATTCCTCCCGAGGAATGCTGGAGATTCCTCCCGAGGAATGCTGGAGATTCCTCCCGAAGAATGCTGTAGATTCCTCCAGAGGAATGCTGGAGATTCCTCCCGAGGAATGCTGGAGATTCCTCCCGAGGAATGCTGGAGATTCCTCCCGAGGAATGCTGGAGATTCCTCCCGAGGAATGCTGGAGATTCCTCCCGAGGAATGCTGGAGATTCCTCCCGAGGAATGCTGGAGATTCCTCCCGAGGAATGCTGGAGATTCCTCCCGAGGAATGCTGGAGATTCCTCCCGAGGAATGCTGGAGATTCCTCCCGAGGAATGCTGGAGATTCCTCCCGAGCAATGCTGTAGAATCCTCCCGAGGAATGCTGGAGATTCCTCCCGAGGAATTCTGGAAGATTCCTCCCGAGGAATCCTGGAAGATTCCTCCCGAGGAATTCTGGAGATTCCTCCCGAGGAATTCTGGAGATTCCTCCCGAGGAATTCTGGAGATTCCTCCGAGGAATTCTGGAGATTCCTCCCGAGGAATTCTGGAGATTGCTCCCGAGGAATCCTGAAGATTCCTCCCGAGGAATCCTGTAGATTCCTCCCGAGGAATCCTGTAGATTCCTCCCGAGGAATCCTGTAGATTCCTCCCGAGGAATCCTGGAGATTCCTCCCGAGGAATCCTGGAGATTACTCGCGAGGAATCCTGGAGATTCCTCCCGAGGAATCCTGGAAATTATTCCCGAGGAATCCTGAAGATTCCTCCCGAGGAATCCTGGATACTTCTCTCGAGGAATCCTGGAGATTCCTCCCGAGGAATCCTGGAGATTCCTCCCGAGGAATCCTGTAGATTCCTCCCGAAGAATCCTGTAGATTCCTCCCGAGGAATCCTGTAGATTCCTCCCGAGGAATCCTGTAGATTCCTCCCGAGGAATCCTGTAGATTCCTCCCGAAGAATCCTGTAGATTCCTCCCGAGGAATCCTGTAGATTCCTCCCGAGGAATCCTGTAGATTCCTCCCGAGGAATCCTGTAGATACCTTTCGAGGAATCCTGTAGATTCCTTTCGAGGAATCCTGTAGATTCCTTTCGAGGAATCCTGTAGATTCCTTTCGAGGAATCCTGTAGATTCCTTTCGAGGAATCCTGTAGATTCCTTTCGAGGAATCCTGTAGATTCCTTTCGAGGAATCCTGTAGATTCCTTTCGAGGAATCCTGTAGATTCCTTTCGAGGAATCCTGTAGATTCCTTTCGAGGAATCCTGTAGATTCCTTTCGAGGAAGCCTGTAGATTCCTTTCGAGGAATCCTGTAGATACCTCCCGAGGAATCGTGGAGATTCCTCCCGAGGAATCGTGGAGATTCCTCCCGAGGAATCGTGGAGATTCCTCCCGAGGAATCCTGGAGATTCCTCTCGAGGAATCCTGGAGATTCCTCTCGAGGAATCCTGGAGATTCCTCTCGAGGAATCCTGGAGATTCCTCTCGAGGAATCCTGGAGACTCCTTCCGAGCTATCCTGGAGATTCCTTTCGAAGAATCCTGAAGATTCCTCTCGAGGAATCCTGGAGATTCCTCCCAAGGAATCCTGGAGATTCCTCCCAAGGAATCCTGGAGATTCCTCCCAAGGAATCCTGGAGATTCCTCCCAAGGAATCCTGGAGATTCCTCCCAAGGAATCCTGGAGATTCCTCCCAAGGAATCCTGGAGATTCCCCCAAGGAATCCTGGAGATTCCCCCAAGGAATCCTGGAGATTCCCCCAAGGAATCCTGGAGATTCCTCCCAAGGAATCCTGGAGATTCCTTCCAAGGAATCCTGGAGATTCCTCCCAAGGAATTCTGGAGATTCCTCCCAAGGAATCCTGGAGATTCCTCCCAAGGAATCCTGGAGATTCCTCCCAAGGAATCCTGGAGATTCCTCCCAAGGAATCCTGGAGATTCCTCCCAAGGAATCCTGGAGATTCCTCCCAAGGAATCCTGGAGATTCCTCCCAAGGAATCCTGGAGATTCCTCCCAAGGAATCCTGGAGATTCCTCCCAAGGAATCCTGGAGATTCCTCCCAAGGAATCCTGGAGATTCCTCCCAAGGAATCCTGGAGATTCCTCCCAAGGAATCCTGGAGATTCCTCCCAAGGAATCCTGGAGATTCCTCCCAAGGAATCCTGGAGATTCCTCCCAAGGAATCCTGGAGATTCCTCCCAAGGAATCCTGGAGATTCCTCCCAAGGAATCCTGGAGATTCCTCCCAAGGAATCCTGGAGATTCCTCCCAAGGAATCCTGGAGATTCCTCCCAAGGAATCCTGGAGATTCCTCCCAAGGAATCCTGGAGATTCCTCCCAAGGAATCCTGTAGATTCCTCTCAAGGAATCCTGGAGTTTCCTCCCAAGGAATCCTGGAGATTCCTCCCAAGGAATCCTGGAGATTCCTCCCAAGGAATCCTGGAGATTCCTCCCAAGGAATCCTGGAGATTCCTCCCAAGGAATCCTGGAGATTCCTCCCAAGGAATCCTGGAGATTCCTCCCAAGGAATCCTGGAGATTCCTCCCAAGGAATCCTGGAGATTCCTCCCAAGGAATCCTGGAGATTCCTCCCAAGGAATCCTGGAGATTCCTCCCAAGGAATCCTGGAGATTCCTTCCAAGGAATCCTGGAGATTCCTCCCAAGGAATTCTGGAGATTCCTCCCAAGGAATCCTGGAGATTCCTCCCAAGGAATCCTGGAGATTCCTCCCAAGGAATCCTGGAGATTCCTCCCAAGGAATCCTGGAGATTCCTCCCAAGGAATCCTGGAGATTCCTCCCAAGGAATCCTGGAGATTCCTCCCAAGGAATCCTGTAGATTCCTCTCAAGGAATCCTGGAGTTTCCTCCCAAGGAATCCTGGAGATTCCTCCCAAGGAATCCTGGAGATTCCTCCCAAGGAATCCTGGAGATTCCTCCCAAGGAATTCTTGGTGATTCCTCCCAAGGAATTCTTGGAGATTCCTCCCAAGGAATCCTGGAGATTCCTCCCAAGGAATCCTGGAGATTCCTCCCAAGGAATCCTGGAGATTCCTCCCAAGGAATCCTGGAGATTCCTCCCAAGGAATCCTGGAGATTCCTCCCAAGGAATCCTGGAGATTCCTCCCAAGGAATCCTGGAGATTCCTCCCAAGGAATCCTGGAGATTCCTCCCAAGGAATCCTGGAGATTCCTCCCAAGGAATCCTGGAGATTCCTCCCAAGGAATCCTGGAGATTCCTCCCAAGGAATCCTGGAGATTCCTCCCAAGGAATCCTGGAGATTCCTCCCAAGGAATCCTGGAGTTTCCTCCCAAGGAATCCTGGAGATTCCTCCCAAGGAATCCTGGAGATTCCTCCCAAGGAATCCTGGAGATTCCTCCCAAGGAATCCTGGAGATTCCTCCCAAGGAATCCTGGAGATTCCTCCCAAGGAATCCTGGAGATTCCTCCCAAGGAATCCTGGAGATTCCTCCCAAGGAATCCTGGAGATTCCTCCCAAGGAATCCTGGAGATTCCTCCCAAGGAATCCTGGAGATTCCTCCCAAGGAATCCTGGAGATTCCTCCCAAGGAATCCTGGAGATTCCTCCCAAGGAATCCTGGAGATTCCTCCCAAGGAATCCTGGAGATTCCTCCCAAGGAATCCTGGAGATTCCTCCCAAGGAATCCTGGAGATTCCTCCCAAGGAATCCTGGAGATTCCTCCCAAGGAATCCTGGAGATTCCTCCCAAGGAATCCTGGAGATTCCTCCCAAGGAATCCTGGAGATTCCTCCCAAGGAATCCTGGAGATTCCTCCCAAGGAATCCTGGAGATTCCTCCCAAGGAATCCTGGAGATTCCTCCCAAGGAATCCTGGAGATTCCTCCCAAGGAATCCTGGAGATTCCTCCCAAGGAATCCTGGAGATTCCTCCCAAGGAATCCTGGAGATTCCTCCCAAGGAATCCTGGAGATTCCTCCCAAGGAATCCTGGAGATTCCTCCCAAGGAATCCTGGAGATTCCTCCCAAGGAATCCTGGAGATTCCTCCCAAGGAATCCTGGAGATTCCTCCCAAGGAATCCTGGAGATTCCTCCCAAGGAATCCTGGAGATTCCCCCAAGGAATCCTGGAGATTCCCCCAAGGAATCCTGGAGATTCCTCCCAAGGAATCCTGGAGATTCCTTCCAAGGAATCCTGGAGATTCCTCCCAAGGAATTCTGGAGATTCCTCCCAAGGAATCCTGGAGATTCCTCCCAAGGAATCCCGGAGATTTCTCCCAAGGAATCCTGGAGATTCCTCCCAAGGAATCCTGGAGATTCCTCCCAAGGAATCCTGGAGATTCCTCCCAAGGAATCCTGGAGATTCCTCCCAAGGAATCCTGGAGATTCCTCCCAAGGAATCCTGGAGATTCCTCCCAAGGAATCCTGGAGATTCCTCCCAAGGAATCCTGGAGATTCCTCCCAAGGAATCCTGGAGATTCCTCCCAAGGAATCCTGGAGATTCCTCCCAAGGAATCCTGGAGATTCCTCCCAAGGAATCCTGGAGATTCCTCCCAAGGAATCCTGGAGATTCCTCCCAAGGAATCCTGGAGATTCCTCCCAAGGAATCCTGGAAATTCTTCCCAAGGAATCCTGGAGATTCCTCTCAAGGAATCCTGGAGATTCCTCACGCTGAATCCTGGAGATTCCTCACGCTGAATCCTGGAGATTCCTCTCGAGGAATCCTGGAGATTCCTCCCGAGGAATCCTGGAGATTCCTCCCGAGGAATCCTGGAGATTCCTCCCGAGGAATCCTGGAGATTCCTCCCGAGGAATCCTGGAGATTCCTCCCGAGGAATCCTGGAGATTCCTCCCGAGGAATCCTGGAGATTCCTCCCGAGGAATCCTGGAGATTCCTCCCGAGGAATCCTGGAGATTCCTCCCGAGGAATCCTGGAGATTCCTCCCGAGGAATCCTGTAGATTCCTCCCGAGGAATCCTGGAGACCCCTCCCAAGGAATCCTGGAGACTCCTCCCGAGGAATCTTGGAGATTCCTCCCGAGGAATCTTGGAGATTCCTCCCGAGGAATCCGGAATCCGGAAAAATTCGCCCGATGAATCCTGGAGATTCCTCCCGATGAATCCTGGAGATTCCTTCCAAGGAATGCTGGAGGTTCCCCCGAGGAATCTTTCAGATTCCTCCCGAGGATTCCCAAGGAATCTGGAATCCGGAAGAATTCGCCCGATGAATCCTGAAGATTCCTTCCGAGGAATCCTGCAGAATTCTCCTGAAATGTTTATCAGATGCCTTCTGAGGTCTTCTGAGAAATCCAGTAGATGCCTCCTGAGGAGCCAAGATTCTTTTTTTACTCTTTTGTTCTAACAACTCTTCAATTTCATACGTTTGCAAATTCCTGGCAATTATACCTATTTTCAGAAAATATTTCCGGCTTTTTGTATTGTAACCATTACTTAAACTCTTGTTCCAAGTTCAAATCTCTAACGCCTTATCTCTCCGCATAACCAAACAGGCCGAGAACAAAAAGTACAAATTTAACAACACTTCCAAATCAAATCTGGAAACATCCGGGCTCCAACCGCCCAGCTCAACAGTCGTCAGCACTCCTTCTCAGCATGCATCGCCGACGGCCACCGGTTCCGGTACCAACCTCAGAGCATCACTTCAACCGAGCATCACTCCGACCACTTCCGTTACACCACCGGATTGCGGCACTCCTCTTGGCGAAGATTTGAACGACCCGACGGAGAACTGCATCCAGAGATATCGGAACGTGTTCCAGGCCATATCTTCGACAAGGCCGGACGTTGTCCCTGGGCGGGAGATTCCTCGTAAGAACAACCGGAAACGTCCACCGAGCTATCCGGACGATCTGTTGCTGGGCAAGTCCTCGCCTGTAGATCTGCGGTCTGGTCCGACGACCCCTTCGTACGAGATCGACTACGACAACGGGAAGAAGGAAGACCAAAGATATCTGAAGGACGACGCCCCGATCAACTTGAGCAAGCGGAAGTGCGACTACCGGGAGAGTCCGGTACCGGAGTTGCACAACGGAAGTAAACTTCCGGCTAGTCTATTCAACCACTGTGATCCGGATGATCTGAGTCAGCGGATGGACAGTGGCGGCGGATTGTCCATGCTGGACAAGGAGGCCGAAAAGTATTTGCTCAAACCCAAGAGGGAACGTCTCGATCCGGAACCGAGTCTCTTCGACTACAAACCGGATGTGCTCAAGCCCAAGCTCAGTCTCTATCAATCTCCGAGTCCCCATCATAGTCCTGAGTCGGAGAAGCAACAGATGCTCAGCGACGCCGGCTACGGATTACCGCAGCCATTCTTCATCAAGAACCCCGACGCCCACGGAAGCCCGATTCAACCACCGGGACTTCCGGTGCCATTCAATAGTAGTGCCATGCTGGACAACATGAACCGGCACCTGATGAGACAGCAACAGCAGATGAACGCCAGTGTCCCGACCGGAGGTAGCAGCAAGAAGGACAAGTCCGGCAACCAGATGGCCATGGATTTGAACGCTGCAGATCTGAACTCTTCACGGCGATCCGGATCGGACAAGAACCACATCAAGCGACCGATGAATGCGTTCATGGTCTGGGCCAAGGACGAGCGCCGGAAGATCTTGAAGGCCTGTCCGGACATGCACAACTCGAACATTTCCAAGATCCTGGGGGCACGCTGGAAGGCGATGACCAACCTGGAGAAGCAACCGTACTACGAGGAGCAGGCCAAACTCTCCAAGCAGCACATGGAGAAGCACCCGGACTACCGGTACCGGCCACGACCCAAGCGAACCTGCATCATCGACGGCAAGAAGATGCGGATCTCCGAATACAAAGTGTTGATGAAGAGCCGACGGCAGGAGATCCGACAGTTCTGGACGCGGGACTACGACGGATCGAGTGATCAGGGCTATCCGCCCGAGAAGCCCACCGGGAAGATCATCAAGAACGAGGCCATGTGAGAGGAGGCGGCTCCGGGTTGGGAACTGGGGCCCTTTGGGATGTGAACTGTTGGATGTCGGATGGGGATTATAGGGGAATGGGGGGATAAATGGAATTCTATTATCAGGAAAATAAATATTTGGAGGGAGATACTGAGTGCTGATCATTCTGATGACAATCAATGCCAATCCAATGCAAATCCGATGGAAATCAAATCCAAATCCAATCCAAATCCAATCCAAATCCAATCCAAGTCCAATCCAAATCCAATCCAAATCCAATCCAAATCCAATCCAAATCCAATCCAAATCCAATCCAAATCCAATCCAAATCCAATCCAAATCCAATCCAAATCCAATCCAAATCCAATCCAAATCCAATCCAAATCCAATCCAAATCCAATCCAAATCCAATCCAAATCCAATCCAAATCCAATCCAAATCCAATCCAAATCCAATCCAAATCCAATCCAAATCCAATCCAAATCCAATCCAAATCCAATCCAAATCCAATCCAAATCCAATCCAAATCCAATCCAAATCCAATCCAAATCCAATCCAAATCCAATCCAAATCCAATCCAAATCCAATCCAAATCCAATCCAAATACAATCCAAATCCAATCCAAATCCAATCCAAATCCAATCCAAATCCAATCCAAATCAAATCCAAATCCAAATCCAATCCAAATCCAATCCAAATCCAATCCAAATCCAATCCAAATCCAAATCCAATCCAAATCCAATCCAAATCCAATCCAAATCCAATCCAAATCCAATCCAAATCCAATCCAAATCCAATCCAAATCCAATCCAAATCCAATCCAAATCCAATCCAAATCCAATCCAAATCCAATCCAAATCCAATCCAAATCCAATCCAAATCCAATCCAAATCCAATCCAAATCCAATCCAAATCCAATCCAAATCCAATCCAAATCCAATCCAAATCCAATCCAAATCCAATCCAAATCCAATCCAAATCCAATCCAAATCCAATCCAAATCCAATCCAAATCCAATCCAAATCCAATCCAAATCCAATCCAAATCCAATCCAAATCCCATCCAAATCCAATCCAAATCCAATCCAAATCCAATCCAAATTCAATCCAAATCCAATCTCGATTGCTCTCGAATAATCCTGTAGATTCCTCCCGAGGAATCTTGTAGAATCCTATCGAAGAATACCGAGGAATCCTGTAGATTCCTGCTGAAGAGCCCTGTAGATTCCTCCCGAAGAATTCTGTAGATTACTCCAGAAGTACCCTGTAGATTCCTCCCGAGGAATCCTGAGGAATCATTTAGATTCATTCTGAGGAATCCTGGAGATTACTCCCGAAGTGCCCTGTGGATTCCTTCCAAAGAGTCCTGAGGAATCCGGAAGATTCCTCCCGAGGAATCCGGAAGATTCCTCCCGAGGAATCCGGAAGATTCCTCCCGAGGAATCCGGAAGATTCCTCCCGAGGAATCCGGAAGACTCCTCCCGAGGAATCCGGAAGATTCCTCCCGAGGAATCCGGAAGATTCCTCCCGAGGAATCCGGAAGATTCCTCCCGAGGAATCCGGAAGATTCCTCCCGAGGAATCCGGAAGATTCCCCCGAGGAATCCGGAAGATTCCTCCCGAGGAATCCGGAAGATTCCTCCCGAGGAATCCGGAAGATTCCTCCCGAGGAATCCGGAAGATTCCTCCCGAGGAATCCGGAAGATTCCTCCGAGGAATCCGGAAGATCCTCCCGAGGAATCCGGAAGATTCCTCCCGAGGAATCCGGAAGATTCCTCCCGAGGAATCCGGAAGATTCCTCCCGAGGAATCCGGAAGATTCCTCCCGAGGAATCCGGAAGATTCCTCCCGAGGAATCCGGAAGATTCCTCCCGAGGAATCCGGAAGATTCCTCCCGAGGAATCCGGAAGATTCCTCCCGAGGAATCCGGAAGATTCCTCCCGAGGAATCCGGAAGATTCCTCCCGAGGAATCCGGAAGATTCCTCCCGAGGAATCCGGAAGATTCCTCCCGAGGAATCCGGAAGATTCCTCCCGAGGAATCCGGAAGATTCCTCCCGAGGAATCCGGAAGATCCTCCCGAGGAATCCGAAGATTCCTCCCGAGGAATCCGGAAGATTCCTCCCGAGGAATCCGGAAGATTCCTCCCGAGGAATCCGGAAGATTCCTCCCGAGGAATCCGGAAGATTCCTCCCGAGGAATCCGGAAGATTCCTCCCGAGGAATCCGGAAGATTCCTCCCGAGGAATCCGGAAGATTCCTCCCGAGGAATCCGGAAGATTCCTCCCGAGGAATCCGGAAGATTCCTCCCGAGGAATCCGGAAGATTCCTCCCGAGGAATCCGGAAGATTCCTCCCGAGGAATCCGGAAGATTCCTCCCGAGGAATCCGGAAGATTCCTCCCGAGGAATCCGGAAGATTCCTCCCGAGGAATCCGGAAGATTCCTCCCGAGGAATCCGGAAGATTCCTCCCGAGGAATCCGGAAGATTCCTCCCGAGGAATCCGGAAGATTCCTCCCGAGGAATCCGGAAGATTCCTCCCGAGGAATCCGGAAGATTCCTCCCGAGGAATCCGGAAGATTCCTCCCGAGGAATCCGGAAGATTCCTCCCGAGGAATCCGGAAGATTCCTCCCGAGGAATCCGGAAGATTCCTCCCAGAGGAATCCGGAAGATTCCTCCCGAGGAATCCGGAAGATTCCTCCCGAGGAATCCGGAAGATTCCTCCCGAGGAATCCGGAAGATTCCTCCCGAGGAATCCGGAAGATTCCTCCCGAGGAATCCGGAAGATTCCTCCCGAGGAATCCGGAAGATTCCTCCCGAGGAATCCGGAAGATTCCTCCCGAGGAATCCGGAAGATTCCTCCCGAGGAATCCGGAAGATTCCTCTCGAGGAATCCGGAAGATTCCTCTCGAGGAATCCGGAAGATTCCTCCGAGGAATCCGGAAGATTCCTCCCGAGGAATCCGGAAGATTCCTCCCGAGGAATCCGGAAGATTCCTCCCGAGGAATCCGGAAGATTCCTCCCGAGGAATCCCGGAAGATTCCTCCCGAGGAATCCCGAAGATTCCTCCCGAGGAATCCCGAAGATTCCTCCCGAGGAATCCCGAAGATTCCTCCCGAGGAATCCCGAAGATTCCTCCCGAGGAATCCGAAGATTCCTCCCGAGAATCCCGAGATTCCTCCCGAGGAATCCTCTAGATTCCTCCCAGGAATCCTAGATTCCTCCCTAGGAATCCTAAGATTCCTCCCGAGGAATCCTCTAGATTCCTCCCGAGGAATCCTCTAGATTCCTCCCGAGGAATCCTCCAGATTCCTCCCGAGGAATCCTCTAGATTCCTCCCGAGGAATCCGAAGATTCCTCCCGAGGAATCCGGAAGATTCCTCCCGAGGAATCCGGAAGATTCCTCCCGAGGAATCCGGAAGATTCCTCCCGAGGAATCCGGAAGATTCCTCCCGAGGAATCCGGAAGATTCTCCGAGGATCGGAGATTCCTCCCGAGGAATCCGGAAGATTCCTCCCGAGGAATCCGGAAGATTCCTCCCGAGGAATCCGGAAGATTCCTCCCGAGGAATCCGGAAGATTCCTCCCGAGGAATCCGGAAGATTCCTCCCGAGGAATCGGAAGATTCCTCCCGAGGAATCCGGAAGATTCCTCCCGAGGAATCCGGAAGATTCCTCCCGAGGAATCCGGAAGATTCCTCCCGAGGAATCCGGAAGATTCCTCCCGAGGAATCCGGAAGATTCCTCCCGAGGAATCCGGAAGGATTCCTCCCGAGGAATCCGGAAGATTCCTCCCGAGGAATCCGGAAGATTCCTCCCGAGGAATCCGGAAGATTCCTCCCGAGGAATCACCCGCCGAAG